>NC_134415.1:32884055-33203373 GCF_030867145.1 Opisthocomus hoazin | reverse complement strand
TGAGAGAAGGAGGTTCTTCAACGCTGTAAAATAGAAACGACCTTCAAATCTCCATGTTTCAGAATATTGTGTAAACAGCTTTTATAGATGCAGTTTTGTACCAACCTAGGTGAAAAAGGCGGAGAAAAAAAAATTGCAGGAAAATAAGTAGGAGAACAGTTGCCTGTGCAGACCTTACTGTACAGTAACTTTGTGTTTAACCTCTGTATCTTTTGAATTATGACCTCTTCCACATTTATTTCAGTTTTGATTCTTGTCTTCAACAGAGGATACTAGTTACTGTAAGTTTATTAACAGTTCTGATGTGATCAAACGAGCTGCGAGACCATCCAGTTAATTCTGCTTGTTTTGTATTAGGATTAAAGCTGGTTTCCGGTAGAGTGAGGCATTAGCCCATTGTAACAGGTTTGTTTCTTAACACATTTGCAGTACACCAAGTTTCTGAACTTATTTTTACTTGAAATTAAGGGTTTTTAAGGATGTTTTTTTCGGTTGTTTTTGTTCTTTTGGGCTGGGGAAGTTTGGAGGTGTTCAGAGGCTGCCTGACAGGCTTTGGGGCTTGTGTATGTAGGTTGACTGACTGCTGTCAGTGATATCCTTTTTATTGCAAAGAAGTATGGCTTGCTTAAATAGAACGCTAACTAATACTTCATTTTCAGGAATTTTAGGAATGCTTTTATTCTGTACAGAAATTCCTAGTATGCTTTGGTCTAATGGGGACAAATGGAGAAATACATTTCATCATAAACCTCATAACAGCACAATAAATTCCCTGTTACTGAGACATATAATGTTAAAGGGTTAATCCAATAGTTTATATATGGGACGATCATAACTATAAAATGTACTGCTGAAGGTGTGTTTGAATTGCTGACCTCTGTGTAGCATATGACACTGTGCGTGTGTGTACCTGATTAAACTCCTTCCTTTTGGCCCTTTTCTCCTGAACTTTACTGACGCGCTCCTTTATAACCTGTAGCATATTAGTTCACAGTTGACTGAAAGAAGGATATTGTGCTATAAGAACAATAAGCTTATGTGCCCCAATGTAGTGTAATACTTTCTTTGTGGGTTTTGTGGGGTTTTTGGGGGCTTTTTTTTTTTTTAAGGATTGAGAGATACTACCTTTCTTCTTGAAGCTCTATCTTATGCCCATAGATCATTTCTTGAATTCTGAACAGCAGCACGAAATGAAAGTAATTCCACTTCTGAGTCGTACTTGTAGCTGGATAGTCAAGTGCCAATGTTGTTTTGAAACTTTGTTGCAAATAAATTGCAAATACAGAATTTCTGAATACAAAGTGGATGCAGGCTACTATCCTGGATATTATTTTTCCCATATTATTTTCTGAAAGTGGACTATGTAAAGTATCCTGGATGTGTCTTTGCAAAATATTAACCCATTCATAGCACCCCTAATTACTTGTATGCTGTAAAAAATTCATCATCTCCATTTGGACAGAAAAATTCTGGAAGCACTTGGATCCTGTTGCCATGCTCTAAAACCTGACTTAAAAAAGGTACAGTGGATAGCTGAGACAGAATTAAAAGGCCAACTCCTAGACTCTGAAGTTTTATCTTTTGGCAAAGCAGGCATTCCTTCCATAAGCATTTGTACTTGTTTAATTCAATTTTCTTTTTCTGGCTGAACAACTGGAATATTTTGTTCTACTCTGGTCTAACTTACCTTAACACATTATTTTTCTAAAATCCTCATTAAGCTTGGGAATGCCACTAATGTCGACTAAAATCTTTAAAAAATGCAAGTGATTTAGGCCAGTCATATGCAATCTTTTGTTAACTACAGGATTTTTATTTCAAATAGTTTAAACGTGACATTAGGCTTAATAATAACTGCAAAAATCTTCTATTCAGACGTGTCAGTTTGCTTTATTTCTGGTAAGGCAGCCTAATTAGGTTTACTAGCGGTCACCATGGATAAAATCCACATGAGGTGTATCCAGACCCTTAAGACTCTGTGTTTCATAATTCTCGCTTATCCGTATCCAGACTTCCAGTTTGATTTGAATTAGTTTTGTTACACAGTATTGTAGGTTTCTTTTATTCTTAGGGATCAGCTTCTTAACGCACCTTCTCTCTGCATCTTTTGGAAAAGTTTTTGATCTGGAGCTTGTAAATGTTATGAACTGCAGTATTTTGTAGGCCAGTTTGAGTAAAAAACCCCAGCCTTTTAAATATATTTTGTTCAGCAATTTAGTAGAAATCTATGATAATTATTTTTCTAGAAAAAGACCAGGTGAGTTTAGAGTGGTACTACAAAGGAGAGTGGGGGGGAAAAAGCATTCGTAGATGTTAAGAACAGTAATTACATTTCCTTCAAACATTGTGGAATTAGGCCAGCAACACTTTGTTGCTCTTTTATTTGTTTTCTTTTCAGTCTCAGAAGTCTGGGCTTGGAAGAGGACTCTGTTGTCTTAGCTCAGGAGCATGAAAGTACTTCTTTCTCAGAGTGGAGGGTACCTGAGCAATTTTTCTGTGTAAAATGAAGGTTGGTGGGGTGTTCTTGTTGTGTTTGTTTTTTTTATTTTTTTAAGTATTACCTCTCACTGTTGCCCTTGTTTCATTCTTTTCGTCCTAAAATCCTGCCTTGTTTTAGGCTTCTGTGACTCACCTGCTTGTGAGGTGTCCTTACTTGTGGTGAAGGGCCTGTGAGTCTTCATTTCCGAGTTCTTTCCTTTTGTTTCTGTGCATTTTTCATGGGTAATGTTATTCCAAAGCAAAGCTTTAAGGTACTTACCTTCTCTAAGCTGAGGCCTCCTCCTCTTCTTCCCCGCTTCCATTATGTTGCTTTTCATCCGAGCAAGATCTTGGTTTGTCTTTCTGATGTGATGTGGGTATTCATGTGTCAGTCTGATCTTGCCATGACCAAAATCTTGTTTTCTGGACTTTGATTGTTTTTTTTCCTTTGTTTCTCCCTAGTCATCCCCCAGCTTTCATGTTTCATGTTTTTGTTGGTCAGGTTCATAATATAGAGATTGTGTGTGGAAAACGGTAACAAAATTCATCACCTGTCTGAAAAATACAGAGGCTTTACGTACAGGTGCATCCACACAGCATTGCCTGTAAACACCCTGTATATTTCTTACTAGATCCAATACATATGAATAGATTTACTAACATGAATTATTTCTGCTTGTAAGCTCTTGTAGAGCTGGGGCATTGGACTGTTTGTTCCGGCTGTGGGGAAGAAGTTGTGATCTATTTTACTAGTGTAGTCTAAAACCGATGAGACGTAAGTGACAGTATAGCATAATCTACCTAGAACTAAAATTAGGAGATGATAGGAAGGGTGGCAATGACTTTTGTTACACAACTGCGAAGTGGTTTAAGAAAATGTCATTCGTGCTGCGGGGACACCGCAGTCCCAAGGTAAATTCCCAACCTGCTCCTGCTCATTAAAGCTCTTTCACCTTTAGCATGCTGCCTTTTGTAAATAAAGCACTGTATTGTTTGAATGTTTTGCAGGACACATAGTAACAGGAGGAGGAGGAAATAGAATTGGTAATTGTAACTCACTGGTTTTATCTTGGGTGGGAACTGACTCGGTGATGTTTAAGGCTGGCTGAACCCACTGCTCGCTGTTTTGCTGGTGCCTGTGTGGACAGAGAGACGTAATCCCGTCGAAAATGAACCCTGCAAGAACGTGTTGAAATCTGTTGATCTGGTTGTGTGAAGAGATTGTACTGGTGTTTGTACAAAAGGAGTAGGCTAGGGCTGTGACAGCCCAGGCTTTGGTGGCTTCACCTGCTGTAGCTCCTGTGCTGCAGGTTTGGAGGCTGCCTGTCCCATTCCCTCTAACACACAAGGAAGCTACAATTTTGAACCAAATTTTGACGTTACCAGCCTTTTCTGATAGATACTTGGTGTAGAAACCCAGTGAGCCTTTTTGTGTCCATAACAATTACCATAACTTTTCTTTTTGCGATGAGAAAATCTCTGATGATGAATAGGGGTCTTCAAAATAGCTGTCTGATTTTGATGATGGCAATTCCTTGGGAAAAGAAAAAGTTGGTTTATTTGTATGTTTGTGGTATTTGACATAGTATCACTCAATGTCTTTAAACACTTTTCCATGTACATTTTGTAACTGAAAGACAAGGATTATTATATTAACACACTTGGAAGAGTTTTGTTCTATTTCCCCCAACTTTTAGAAAACAGTTGACGTTCTATTTTGTGATAATTTAAAATGATCCTTTTATAATATTGGTAGGGATTGACACAAAAGAGACTTGTGTTTGGTGTGATCTGATATGCTAGAGGGAAATCACAGAAGCTGCTTCCTACGCAAATAGAAATTTGCAGAGAAAAATCGTTATTATTTAGCTGTGTTGTTTCTGTCCTAAGACTCTTTATTTTGTTGTGTCACTCCACCCCCAATATTGACTATTTTTACCTTCGTAGCTAGCAACCACTTTTAGCTAACAAAAGATGTATTTCTATACTTCTGTTACCTTTGCAAAAGTCATAGTTTAACTCTTGAAAGTATTTTAGACGAATTGTTTTTTTCTGGATCTAAGTATTTGGTAGGCTGTCTTTTTTGTTTTCTTTATATTCTTGTGTGTTACCTATTTTTCTGAAAGTAAGGAATGACTTCATGTCTCCACCAATGATAATCCAGACTCTCAGAAAGCAAACTCTATTTAGAGTTAAGGTTACTAAGAGAAAAATGGTATATGATGTGTATTACCACAGCTGATGTGTATTATTTTGTTATCTTGTTATTTCTTGGTTAACTTGATCCTTGAGTAACACTTTGGCTTGAGAGATGATGATTTGGGAACCAGTTACTTCTGGTGACATAGTTTCTTAGCTACTGCAGTGAGTATCTGTACATATACGCCACCGTTGAGTATATGCTGCCTGAGCTCGTGGTAACACCTGAGAAGTCTTTTCCTGGGTGATTTAGCAGAGATGTCATCTGATCTTATTGGTAGTAGGCTAGGGCTTTAACTATCTGGGGGGAAAAAATGATGCAGCGGAGGCAAGGAGTTGCTGCTTTGCTGTCTAGATACACTGTTCTTCAATTTTACATTCCCTTTCTCCAAAACTAAGATTATTTAATGGAATTAGTATTATTTACTGACAATATTACATTACCTATCTTGTGATCCTTGGTACTACCAATAGAAGAGAGTATCTTCAAAGAAATTATTGATATTACTACTTAAAATTTTGCTTTTATTTCACCATTAAGTTTTCTTCATAAGGGAACAATCCCATCTCAAGGTTTTGCTTTATTTTGGTTATGTAGTTTATATTATCAGTAAATGTATTTGACCATGTATATGATCATAGTCATAATTACAAAAGCTTCTTCAACACCCGAAAATCTACATGATATGTTGCTGCACATTGGCTGTTTCTAAAGCCTCAGTACATTCAGTTCTAAAACATGCTGAATTTGTGGCACTGAAACCTTTCAGTGACATCAAACCGTTGTAAGATTATTCAAAACTTGTCAAATTTTATCCATGTGATCTTGTGATTTTTTTTTTTCCTACCACCAAACTTAATTGAGAAGGAGAATTTTACCTGACAGTTCTTAGTGATGACTGCTCATGTTCAGCAAAATTTAAATTTTACATTTTGAAATCTGGGAGTTAAGCAAATGTTATTCTGTCTCTAAAAGAACAACAGGTTTTTGCCTTGGGTCTTTCACTTCAGAGGGGTTCCATCTTTTGGAGATTTCGTTTTATTTTTGTTTCTTTTTTCTCTTCTAGTTTAAGGAAACTATTTTATCTAATAAGTCACTATCGCATCTGGTTAGATGAAATTAATTCACTTGTTTGGGGCAAGTATTTTCTTTAGTAAAATAAAGTAGTTTTGATGTTATAGCACTGATTCTAAAGCAATGAAGAAAACTTTGTGACTGATAGGTTTTCATGGCACTTCTGCTAATGTTAGGCTACCATGGGTTTTTGCTTTTACCTTAGATTTTCAGTTTCTCTCAGGCACACCTTCTCCAGTTCTTTCGGTATCCCTCCCCCTGCCTTGCCCTGGGCGTGTGAAATCATACGCTCTTACAGTGACAGGGTACGAAGGTCGTTCTCAGTACCGTTCCAGTGTCAGGGATACAAAACCATTTCCTATGGGAAGTGGCAGAGGAAACTTCCAGGAGATGGGAGATGGTAAATGAAGTAATTTTGGCAAAGCTGCAAGGATTTCTTCTTGGCATACTGATCATTGTTTTTGGTAACACCACCACCACCACCACCCACCCAAAAGCTGGTGGCAGAATTTTCATTGGCGTCAAGAGAAGCCAGGTCAAGCATGTCGAACTGCATGTTTGAGTTAAGCATGAACACCTATCACACACAGGGGTTTGGGGTCCTTTGTGTGGGTGTTTATAAAAGAAATGTATCTCTTCTGCATGGTGTCATACCTGATGCCCTTTCTCGCTTAGTGTTCAGATTAGACAGAAATATTTGAAGTCTCTAAGCGTGCTATTTGCAGACATTTCGAGCCGCACAAACCTAGGATTCTATGAGCAAACCCAGCTTCTTTTCTTTGTCTCTGCCTTATTGTCTGTCTCATAGCATATTCTTTGATGCCTGGCACTTGAGGACTTAAGGGCTATTTTTCCCTGCTGCTTTTATCTCTTTTGGAGAAAAACAGGATCTCCAATGAAAGGGACATTTCCCAGCCATAGGTGATGTATCAGGACTTCAGAAAGTTAAGATGTCTCAATGGGGAAGGATTCACTAGTAGCTGTTTAGGAAGGAGGACTGTCTGTCAAGATGAATATGTGTAAAACTATTAAATAGACATTCAGGTGGAGTATTTAGGAGACTGTGTGTATATGTAGAGATAGATTGTATGTACAGGAAAACTTTTTTTTTTTTTTTTTTTCACAATGAACTTATACAGACTTTAAGTGGTAGGCGTTGACTTAGAGCCATGAGCCAAAACTGTGATGTCTGTCTGGTAGGAAGAAGACGGCATTTGTAAGCCAAATTCTGTTCTCATTTAGTGGAGAGAAACGTGAAGTTAATTCACTGATTCCTTGTGAGATATTAAAGCAGTTCATATTTGCTGCTGGGCTTTTAAAGGAAGCCAAGCCACTTACTTGAGAGCATTAAGTGGTTAAGCATTTAAAACTAGAGTTCAAGTACTGTAGTTTTTTCTGGATGTCCAGAGAGAATATTTCCTTTAATTTTCTCTAATTTTTTAAAGTGTACTTTAAAAATGTATATTTCTTTCCAAGTTGGCAGGGTTCTAAATGTTGTGGGATTTTTTCTTTCAGTGGTATGATTCCTGGTGAGAAAGTAATTTACAGTGATACAGGGCACTTGTGTATATTGCCTTGAAAATCTGAGAAAACTGGGTGGTTATTAGCATTTTAAATGTATCTGCAAAGAAATAGAGGCAGAGCTGTGATTTGTTGAACACCATTCAAATATTCAGTGGAAAAGCAGTTTCTAGGATCTAGGTTTAAGTGTATGTTCCTTCCAAATTTTTTTTTTTTCGAAGTTTTTGAAATGTTTGCTGTGGAAATTCCTGAAGGTGTGGGTGGTTTGTAACTTCTGTGTGTTTAAGTGCTGTATTTATTTGCTTAAATTTTCAGTGCACTGTTTGGGTATGCTTTTTCTCAGTGGTGTTACTCGAGAAAGCTTGGAATTTTATTTCTGTGATCTTGTTGCTGTGATGTCCTTTTTCCTCCCTCTGCTGTAACTTAAGCATTGTACAATTCAGAGCAGTGGCAATTGTTTTATTTCTCGTAAGGGAAGTGCTCTTTTCTGCAGTGGTTAGGTGGATGCTTGCCAGAATTTTGTTTTGAGCAACTGTTCATGTGTGTTGGACTTGGACCTCCATAAAAATTAAACTACTTCTAACTTGCACAGCAGTTTGTAACTCCCCTTCTCAAAATCTCTCCTGCAGCTCCACAAAGTACATGCATGCCACTGATCTTTCGGGAAAATTTTCCCAGAGTGTCTAAATATCTTATATAAAGCGTAATGTGTACATTTAAATCCCATCTCGTACTTACTGGATAGGAGACGAGCCTGCACTGACACTCCTACTGTGTGTAGGGCTTGCGCAGCTCGAGTGGACTTTGGGGGAGACTGTTGTTGGTGATGTTGGAGTAAGTGACTGGTAGGCTGCAAAATTCAGTTCAGAGAGGAGAAAGGGAATTTGTGTATAACATTGCCACACTAAAAACTGTTCCCCTAATACTTTTTATGCTTTCAGGAAGTCAAATGTGATGACAAGAGAGATAACCAGAAGCTCTTGATTTTAATCTCCAGCTAACACTGGAAATTACGTGCTGGAAAGCTGTGTATGCATAGGTATTGCTCAAAGAAGTTTTAACTGAAGGTTGAGGCAAGTCCTCTTATAACTTTGTATTTAGTCATCAGTTGAGGTAAAAAAAAGACAGTGTAGGAAGGCGATTTAACAGTATGGTTACTTCTGTGGATCAGGAATTTCCCCTTCCATATCCCTTCACCCCTCCTTTTTTTCTGCCTGGTCCTCCTGGGTATCTGCTTCCTCCTTGGTCCCACAGCACGCTGAACTGCCCTGCAAGGAATTGGTTTTAAAGCAACCGTGCTAAGTAAAACTCAACTTTCTATTAAGAATGGATACTCTACATTTTTACTTAATTTTGTTTCAGTGTTTGTGCTTATGGACTTTTGACCATGTTCTGTAAGGTGCCATGAGGCTGGCTGGTCAGTCAGTCTGTTTTTACAGGAACTTCATCATGACATACCAGAAGAGAAAGGCTGATTTTTTTGTGTTTGTTTTGTTTTTAAATAGTACTGCCAAGGAAAAATTCAAGAACTATTAATGAGATGTTACTTTGCAGATAGCAACTATCTCCCAGGCACAGTGTAATTTATGTAATACATAATGCTTTGCATGGAAGTTATCATCATTTATTTATGGGGAGTTTTTTTAATAAGAATATTTCTGAATGATTTCACTGTCTCATAATTTGCATTAATTTCATGTTTTGTTTTGCAGAAACATTTTTTACAAATCGCTGTAACTTGTCTTTTTGCTCTGCCAGATTCAAATGGCAAAAGTTCTTGAAGTGTCCCAAGGTAGTTGTTTATGATACACCTGGAACAGAGGAAGTGGAGAGCAGGCACTGAGTTTCTCTGAGTTCTCCAGTGAAAGTATGGCAAGGGTTGGAATTTGCCTTCCATGGCCTACTGCCATAGCCAGCCCTTATGCATATTTTCTGGATGTGGGGAAGGAATAGCTGTTCTTCTGCTGTTGCATGTTTAAAATTTGTAAAATGACAGTGATTTATGGTTCTCATTCTTGATACCATACAGTAGGATTTCAGAAACTTTCCTCCTGTTCTTTCTTTTGCAATGTGGCATGGAAGGTCATGAATTAATCTGCGTTCTGAGGTGACAGGCTTTACTAAAATGAAGTTGGTTTTTTGCTAGTCTGTGGAGAGTGGAGTTTGGGGTTTTAGTCTGGTCTTGGCTTTATCAGGAGACGGATAGAGAAAAGAGCAACTTCTAATGAATGCTTTGATTGTTTAAAGTTATCCTTCTTGGAAAAAGAAGTATTAACAAAGCATTAGACCTCATCCTGCTGCATGACATCTGAAGTAATGGATCATCATTTGCACCTGTGTAAAATCAAAGGCTGTTAGAACAGTAGTGGGTTTAAAAATTTATTATTCGTACGGAACAGTAACATCTAAATGAAGTGCAAGCCAGTGCAAAACCAGATCCTACATCAGTATTTGTTTTGGAGAGCTTCAATAGCTCATTTGTGGTTTTCCTGCTTGTAAATAATGCAGTTATCCCATCTCCTGATGAATGTTTTTATTCTTAGTATTTTCTGCTGATGAATGTAAGTGTGTTTCTGAGCTATATGAAGGAAGAATATAGAGCCAGTTACTTGCTAATTTCTTGAGCTAAATCCCAACTGGCACAGAAGAACTTAATGTTCTCCTGAGGTTCTTGGGGCCTTTCCCTTCTTTTCTCAATCCCATGTAAGAGAGGAAGCTTTCTTGTATTTAATATTAATATAATAAAACCCATCCATTTTGTGAGTTCAGTACTATAGTGAGCTACGGATTGAATGGAGGGTAATTCCCTTACTCATCCCTTTGTTTTTTCACTCTTGCTTCTTGTGTTTTCTGCTGGTAGCTGAGACTCTGTTGCTGTGCTCAAGAATCTCCTAGGCTTTGTTAGCACAGTCAAAATAATCTTTGTTTTAAGGTACTTCTCTGCACCAAGCACGATAATACTTTTCCTGTGGGTTGATTTAATTCCTCAAAAATGTTACTGCAGACAGTGGCAGCATGTTTCTCTCTTGTGATTTCATTAACTGCATACTGTGCATCACTTTGGGGCTTATTAACTGAAAAGAGTAGTTAGGATTCAAAACTTAAATACATGAAGTAATCCATTAATATTTTTCTTTTTGGTGTTGTTCACAGTGTTGAGAGAAAGACAAACACAAGATAAGTCAACATGATATTTTTTCTTTCTGTTTTCTTTCAAGCCTGATAGCTTAGGGAGGAAACCTTACCATGAAAAAAAGAACTTGATCTGTTGCCTTTTCAGTGGCATTGCAGAGCACTGGCCTCGTGGTTATGTTCCGGGCACTGCCCTCTGCCTAGGTTCTGCACACGTGCAGAACACATAGCTGATGGTTTAGAACCATCTTTCCACGTTTGCCAAGAGTTATGAATTATTGTTAAATCTTAGAATTTTGATGTGACCTAAATATGACTCTGTTCCTCCAATATAAGGACCTTGCTTTTGAACAGTTTCAAATCAATGACAAGACATGTAAGACCAAGTCTTTCGTATCTAGTTCTCAGAATTATTCCAAGTGTGGAAGTGAAGTGTTTCATGCATTGAGTATGACTCGAACAGTGTACAAGGATTGTCCTTGAGTCATTTGACCTGGGATGCTGTTTCTTCTGAACGTGAGGATTTTGTGCTATATGTGAAAGTGTGCCCACTGGCTGGTAAATGTCTTCATCTCAAGCAGTCTCCAGTAAGACCAGGAGCCAGTCCTATCTGTCATTTGGAAATGCAAGGCCTAATTAATGAATATGTTACTGCTTTTTTGCTAGATATCAACTGAGATTTTGAAAGCACTTGTGGAAGTAGAATCCTTTCACACTCACTGGATGTTGAGCGTTTTTGCCCAGCCTCTTTGTTTGCTCAGTGACAAAGATTTACAGGTCAGCTCCACAGGTTGGCATCTGGACGCATGAGGGTGGTGAACTGATTGTAGGGTGAAATGTATCTACGATAGCAGCAAGGCTAGCTTAAGAAGGTGTGTTGTTTAACACTACCTTGCTGAGCGGTCAGGAGATTTTTTTTTTTCCTCATTCCCAGAAGTATAACACCAGATCCTAATGGTGTAAGAACAGAGTAAGAAATGGCAGTGTTGGTGTTATGAGGAAACTTACATGGTGTTCTTTGTGCATCTGTGAAGTAATTTGGCTGCGTAAAAGCTCGAGCTAATTCTGGATTTGCATTAAAGGTCAGGGAATTCCTTCTAGTCTGAAAGAAAGGAAATGTATCACTTACAGCTTCAGCCAAAATAGTCCATGTTATATTTCATTCTCGAGTGGAAAAGTACGATGCATTCCAGATTGCAATGAGGAGTCTTTCTGGGAATTGCTTTACAGGTTACTGGTGTTCCTTTCTATGCTTTTCTCTATTTGAGGGCACTTGAGCGTAGCACCTGAAGCATCAGAAGCCAGGAAGAAGGAGCTGCAGGCAGCCAGTCTCTGCAGAGCCGCTGAACACATGTTGTTGTAAGCACGCTGCAGGGTGGAGAGGGAGGGATGTCTGGTGCACCTTCCAAGGGGCTCTGCCGGGCACCAGGCCTGGGAGTCTCCACTTCAGAGGACCGGTAGAAACCAGATTTAGGAGCAACTTGAGGGTGATTTCTGTGTAATTGTGTCCTGAATGTTACCTGAGAGGATTTTGTGTGAAAGCTTTGATATTATTTAAGTCATTATTAAATGATCTAAGAATACAGTAAAATTTTTCTGAAAATTCGTTTTGTTGCTAGTATATATCTGTGATAGAAATATTGAAAGAAATAATCAAAATTGCATAAAAGCAAACTGACAGAATTAACAAACTATTTGTGTACGTCCTATCTTTGTCTGTGACTGCATCATTGTGGTGTTTTCCCTGCCCTCCAGCACTGGTGTTGCGTATCCCATAGGACAGTAAGGCTCTAGAACTGTGTTCAGATTTTGTTGCGGAGTAAACTGTCAAAGTTAGCAGTTAAGTAGTGAATGAAGTTGTGGTCTGCAGAAAAGGAAAATGTATTTTTTTTATGGGGGAACTGAATGATGCTATGCAGAATTTGATTCTCTTGCTGACTGCTGCAGAAGGTGTTTTTTTTAATGTAATGCTGGATATTAACCACATATTTTGTATATAGCCAATAATTGTGTGTTCATCACCATATGGATCAGTTAGTTGACTTCCTGTGGTTTGGTGAGAAGAGATCCTGAGAACTCTCAGCTGTTGCTGAAATCAGTTGGAGCTTTACTTCAGACTGTAAAGCTCTATATAATGCTATGTGCTCTAAAAAGTTTGTATATTGAATTCTAAAATTATTGGTTAGTAATGGATGACTGTTTTTTTCCCTTAATTTATTATGTCCCAATTCCTTTCGTTGTATGTGATAATATCACTGGCTTTTGGAAGGGTATTTTGAAAGGTAATGTATTTAGTGCCCTGCCATAAAGAGTGCATTTAAAATATTTTGTGAGAATTAACAAATCTTGCTGCAGAATAAAAGGAGATGTACTGTTTTCAGGAGCCACCTGAGTACATCTTATCTGAGCATTGTAAAGGTGGTAGACTGTCATCGTTCTTATGTCTATGTCGTCTAGTTTGTCACCATCCCAAACCTTAATCTTCTTCAGCATTGATGTCTTAACCCATTCTTGGTTTTCTTTTTCCTTTGATCCATCTTTGTCCAATCACAATTTTATTCCAATGAAATGTCTTTTGTTTGTGGTTGTTTTTTAACAGGGTATTCACTTTATGAATTGCATAGTATAAGGCATGCGTAGAAATCATAATATATTCATTCTACCTACTTTATTGTTGCAGCTGTTGTTGATTAGAACAGCCAGTTTCTCTGATCATAGCTCATACAATTACTGAAAACAACTTCTGTTTTGGAAGAGCTGACTAGAATTTTTCTGAATTAAAAGGAGGTGTGATGGAGCTACTGATAGATGAGGAAAGGGAAAAATCTGTATAAAAGAGGTGGTGACAAGTTTCGTTTGGCTTAGTCTCAATGTCACTATGTCTTGTAGATAGCTAAGGAGAGGGTGTACTGTGCCTAAAATGAGATAGTCTGTGTGTTAGAAAAGTAAGAACGTTTTAAAGGGCGTGTTTAAAATTCTGGTAGATTCGGTGAGAATATGTAACTGTATTTAAAGGCTGCCAGAGAGGGATCCTGTCTGCCTAAATTAGAGGCTTTCTGTTATGTACTGCCGTCAACCTTTAGGAAAGCATGGTTTGCCTTTGCATAGTGCACCTGTCAGTTTGCATTACCAGCCGTTTGTAGCTGATGCTGTTGTATCTTTGAACACCCAAAGGTAACTCTAAAGCCATAATCCAAAATATTTTTTTTTTTGTTTATTTGAGGGAGGAGTGATCCTAGAGAAGCTGCAGCTGCAAGATGTTTCACTGTTTAAAGTAATGTACCTCAGCCAGTAAGGGAAGGAAGCCTGTGTTTCAATTCCAGCTCCAGTCACTTGTGGCTAGAAGACAGCATCCAGGCCCAAAGATAAAGGACATTCTGTATCTCTTCTGCTTCACCATTTTTGGGAAAAGAGTGCTATGTTTTCCTTCTCTAGTGATAGGCTTTGTGGTAGGAACATACTTTTCCAAACCTTAACTCAAGAAGAATCATAACACTGATTGTCTTCCCAAAATTCAAAGTATTGCTTTTTGTACTTTCCTGTTTTAAAACCTCACTGCTACAGAACAAAAACAAAGCAAGCTGCTTCTCAGTTAGCCACAAGAATGTTTAAAGCTGCACTGCTGCCATTGTGCTGTGTATCTGGTATAGGAAAAATCTTCCTTTTGACAGAGATGTGAGCATCTTGAGCCCCTCTTCCCTGCCTTGGTAGGTGCGCTTCTAGCCCTGGTCCTCTTGCTCAGATTCATAGAGTGCAGAACAGAGAAAGAAAGCCTTCAACAGAGGCGACAGAGAGAAAACTTTCCGTAATGGCCAAATCCTTAATCCTCATATCCATACAGCTGCTTCCTTGCTGTTTGGAGAAAGGAAACAAACAGTATACAGGTTTTGCTTTAAACTGCTTCCATGTTACTGTTTAATCAGAACCTCTCTTATTTAAAGTTTTCTTTGCCCTGATGATTCATTACCATCATCTTTTTCAGACCCTAAGCTTGGAAGCTTGTGCACCATGTACTTTGCACTACACTTGAGATCTCTTTGGGTAAAATCTTTCTTTTAGGCATACTTAAAGTGCATTAATACCAGCATAGAGTTCCTGGCAGCCTGTCTGTATTTGGTGTAGAGGTAGTGCTGTACCTGGAGAGATACAGGTGGTAATGGTGCAATTACATAGGTGGCAGAAAGGTTGCTGAACCTTGCTAATTTGTGCAGAATGATGCAAATTGCTTAGCAGATCTAGCTAGGGAAATTCAAGACTAATTTTACTGGTGAATTAATATGAATTTTCTGATCGTGTTTTCTGACTGCTTCCATAGAATTAATGTGGGACCTGGAAAAGCAATACTTCTGTTCAGTCTAAAAGTAGATTTGCAGGGTATGGGGAAATAGTCTACAGGACCTTCTTAATGGTCTCCTTTGAAAGAGTGAATTTTCATAGTATAGGGTTACCATATCAAGTTTACCTAAAAGAGCCTTATATTTTACTTTCTGCAGTGTTTTAGGGCAGAATCAGTCCTCGTGTTAGATTCTAACCAAATTCCGGACACTTGCTTTTGCTGTTCTTTAGTTGCAAAACGTAGGCAACAGTTGATGTGTACTTCCTGGGAGTCTTCAGACTTCCTTAGCTGTAGTATGTGATGTGCTTTGGAGAATTTATGTAGAATGTAATGTTTGCTACTGAAAGCCATGAACGTAATTTAATCTGGATCTCTGTCATACCCTTCTCCGTTGATAGTCTCAGGGGAACAAAGGATCGTTAGAGCTAATTGAAGTGAATCTGTTGGAGTTTCCAGGGAGAGATGCTCAGAGAGAACCCTGGGAGCAGCCAGGTCATGGCCTGCATACCCCATATTTGTGGGGGAAGTAAACTCTGTGCATGTGGAAGCGCTAAGCCATTGTATCACACTTCAGAGCTGTCCGGAGCCATTTCATTTTTTTTTACCTGCACAATACTTGCCTTTTAATCAGAGGTTTGTATGAAGTGTTGTGCAGTGTTGCTGCCTGCTTAGTTCTGTGAGAAGGATCTAATCTACAAATGCACCCATGCTTACCACCTCGAGTGAAAGTATTTATCTATATTTTGGTTGTAGGTTTTGACTTCTTTTTTCTGGCTATGAGCCCATTTCAGGTGAAAAATGTGAGAAGTGGCACAGTTGCAGAACCCAAAAGAAATCTGCAGTGGTTCGAATCTCTTGGCATTTCTTTTAGAAGATTGTCTGTATCATCTGGTGATGTGTTCATATCTAGTCAATGTTTTTAACTGATGTCAACTTAACTGATTTTTGTATGTGGAGAAACAATAAAGCTTGTACTGAAAATAATCCTTGAAGTTGAACATTTCTATTCTTAAGAACAAAAGCAAAATCCTCATGGTGCTGTTCGGTGTTACCGAAGAGCTACCTGAGGTATTCATCCACATTTTGACTGCTCCTGAAGTAAGCACGGAAGAAGAAACGCTGCAGCGTGTCCCATCTTCACTGTTGGTCTCATGCAGTTGTAACTGATACTGAGATCATGTCGATATTGGTATTTTATAAACAAAATGTAATTGTAAGGAACATCTATAAAATTTGATTATTTCAAACTCTAAAGAAACAAACTATTTATAAAAATAATGGAAACATGTCAATTGGCATGTGATACAAAAGAGAAAGGGGTGTATGTTTTTGATGCAATTTATTCCAGCTCCCATGTCTACATGCAAATGACAGTTACTTTAATAGACTTGTACAAAACTTCTGAGTTTAGGTAGACACTGTGTCATCGCCCTATTCATAATATTTACAAAAAGCCACTCCGTGTGCTCAGATATGACTGCAGTATCATGCAAAGCTTGTTAATTAAACAATGTTTTAAAATTGTGTTTGAGATAAATTTCTGTTTTCTAGCTGCTCTAACGCAAGATAAATGGCTTTTCTGTTATGTGTAGCCACTTTCCAATGAAACACTTGTACATACTAATTTTCTGATACGTTTTATTTAGATATTTTTTGTGCATTTACAGATAGATGGATAATTGTGTGAGAACAAGCACAGTCCAATATAAAATAAGTGTGAGTTTGTTTAATAGATGTTGCTGATCTGCTGTCCACTCAGGTAAAATAGGAATTGTGAACTTTTAAGATATGTATTTACACACATTTAAAAAAAAATAGAACTGAAACAAAATAAATGGTTTTTATACACAGGAAGTCTGCAATATATGAAGATAATTAGAGCTGTGTGAATGTCTAGGTTTTTTGGTGTGTGACTTTTTTTCTGCAGGACAGACTATCAGGTGGGTTTTCTTTTGTGTTGTCTGGTTTTAGTATTTCTGAAGGCTTAAATTTTGTAAAGAATTTTTGTGAATTAAAATCTGGATGATTTATGAATATATTTTAGTTTTAGAAATTAAGTTGTAATTCAGTAAAAGCTTAAAGACAATGTTGCAAAGATTAAAAATATACATTATTTTTAATTCGGAGAAGCCATTCTGTAGTGGTGAAATGTAACTCCACATGCTCTGTGTTTCTCCAAGCAGTTTCCCTCTCAGGAAGGCATGAACATGCTTAATTTTGTCTCTGAAGGTACTCCTGCATTGCGAATGGGATGCTAGAGGCATATAGCTTAATATAAATGGATCACAGCTAAGTGGGATTTGATTGTGGGGGGTCCAGATAGGAAGTAATTAAATGTTTGAGGTTTGATTTACTTGGGTTCATTTTAAGTACCTTAATGGATGTCTTTGGTTTGGAAGCCTGGCCCACAAAACTGATAGATAGTATTGAATGAATGACTGTTACCAAAGAGTGAAAATGGTCTTTTGCTGGTAGTGTTATATTTGAAGAGCCTAATGTAAAAGAAAGGGAGGGTTGGAGGGTTGGACTAGATGACCCACAGAGGTCCCTTCCAACCCCTACCATTCTGTGATTCTGTGAAGCTGAAGTGCTGTCCCACTTGACCTTACTTGTTAAATGAAGACTAACACTAATGTGTGGCCAATAAAGGTGTCAGATGGCTGGGCTTTTTTTCAGACTTACAAGTGTTTGTGTATTGTGAGAGATGCATATTTTACATTGCAGTCTAGAAGAGCCATTTTAGCACCTATCTTATATTTATTGTATATATTAGAAAGAGCCAACCGTGGCCTCCCCTCTGGGGGCTGCAGGGCAGTCCCTACTCCAACGCCTGCAGCACCTCTCTGACCTTGGTACTCACAGGGCTGCTTCTCTCACTATTTTTCCTCACACTTCTCTGTGGCATTTCACCTTTCCCTCAGCTTATTTTCCCTGGGCTGCCACCATCTTGGCTGAGGGGCTGGGCTGGGCCCTGACTGGCGTGGGGCAGCCCTGGCTTCTCCTCAGAGAGAGGAGGCCCCAGCTCCCAACGCCTCCCCACGGGCACCCGACGCACCTGAACAGGTGAAAATGGTGAGAAGTAGGCAAGAATCAGGGTTAAAGTTGGTTTTGTTACGTTGGATCAATGATCCCTTCATAAATTTGTAATTAGGCAAGTAAAAGTATAGGTCAAGATGACTAGCACTGAAATTAGGTGGTGTTAAATTATCCACATTGCTGCACAGCCATGTTTTCTATCCCACGGTGCAACAAAACTGTAGAATTGTAATTGGATGTAGAATAGTAACAAAAATGTATCTTATTAATTCAAACAAATGAAAGATTCCTTTTTTTTCTTTTACTTTTTTTTCCGCTTATGATGCTTTCCATTTCTAGCTGAAAATTACTTGCCTGTTGTGGAGTCAACTTCGAACCTTCAGGTTTTAGGTCATTACATATTAGAGATTAAAATTTATCAGTGTTGCTTTCAGCCTTGTGAAGCTAGAGAGTTTGAAAGTTAACTTTTAGGGCTACGAAGAGGCTTTGCTTGCCCACACTGAACTGAAATCCATATGGTACAAAGTTTCTCTCTTAGGTCCAGACTGCTGTGCACTTCTATCCGCTCTGCCATCTTTTCTCACAGGAGGTAAACAGCCCTTCTTCGGGCGCAGTGGCAGCAATTGCCAAATGCTGTCCATCATCTGCCTGCGCGTTCAAACACAGAGCAGTCCGGAGCTGCCACCATCGTCTCCATTTTTGCAGCCTCAGAGCGGTCCCAGGAACGAGCCTTTCCCAGCCATCGACGCTTGAACTGGCTTGTTACATCCAGTTACGCTCTCAAATGCACCTGTCTGATTCCTGCTGATGGCAGAGTCAGTGTTTGCAGGGCTAGTTTGCTACGCATTGGTTGTGTGTCAAGCAGTGTAACTGGTAGTCTTGAAAGAGACTGCCTTTTGTCTAGCCCCAGCAGCACCTGATTATTGTGAATCTGAGCAGCCATTAAATACAGAGCCATTTTCATTCTCTGGTATGTCCCTTTTGCATTACGCGATATCCTGCTGGTAAACAGCAACAGCTGATAAAATGTACTAAGATAATTTCTGTGCTTCTCAGACTATTTTCCTAACTATGTTACTAGCTAAGAAAAACTATTTACATCTGGATATTAATGGTACAGAAGTAACTTTTAAAATTTAGCACTGTATGTGTCAATTTTTCATTAGCTTTCTGTTTTTCAGACCTATAAGGGAACTTTTTGCTTGATCAATTTGAGACCAAATAATATCTCTGATAGGTGTTAAGTGACTACTGGACCATTTCCTTTTTTTTGTGTGTGTTGTATGTAAATCCCTTTAGGGACAGTTTTTGGCATGTGAGCTCTGGTACTGGTTTGCCCACAAATTAGGCAAAATTAGCTCGCAGTGGCTGTGGTAGAAGTCAGTCTTTTTTGACTGGGAGCAAACTACATAGTATATAAACCAACAACAACCACAAAACACTCTTTCTGCTCAGTAACTGACTTTTAAAATTTATCTATTTTAAGTGAGGAAATGCTGAAAAGATATGTGAGAAGCTTGTAGTCTTGTATGCTAGGTAGTGATCAATCTTCACTTTGCCATGGGTACAAAATTTATATGCTCAGAAACCTGGAATTACCTTTCCACCGTTGATCTTAGTAGATAAATAAGTATTCTGAAATTGTGAATTATTAAAGAAGAATTTGCTCTATTTACTGGAATCATTGTTTTGAATTACAAATTAGCACTTGCTCTGACAACTACTGTGTTCATGAAAACCCTGCTGAGGAATAGCCTGCAGAACAATTTCTTCTAGTACAGTTGGTTTTAAGTAATCCCTGTCAACACTAGGCTTTGAAAATGTGCTAGCTATGCCGTGGTCTGAAACAGCTGTCAAATGTAGTTTCTGGCACAAAGCCATCTTTAGATATTGTTGTATCCTGTTAATGTAGACAATGAAGAGATCATTTTCTACTGGATTAGTTAGATTTATGGTCAGCGAGAAGAGGAAGAAAAGGTCCTGAATTATAAATGAAATTTGTTCAAGAAACGTGTAAATGAGCCTTTATCAGTGGCTACCTTTATTCACATCATGAAGTGCTTTCCCGTGTGTAAGGATGTACTTAACTATTTGCTTTCTCGAATCTGGGTCAAAGCTCAAACTGCTTTTTGACTTTGGGCTAAGATAAGCTGTGCAATTGTAATTGTGACTAAGTTATTAGATATCATGCAGAAAGGATATAAAAAAAAAAAGGTACTTTCCGGATACTTTCTGTCTTTGATGATCCAAAAAGACAATGCAAACAACAATAAATTTGAGGTTTAGGATAAATAGGATAACAACTGTAGTAGTGAATTCAGGAAGAAGACATTTTGGAGGGAGGCAGAAAGGGAAGTCATTCGAAGGCACTGGCATGTCTGTCTGTATGTATTCCAGTTGGCAGAATTCAATTTACAAAACAGATTCTTCATGGTAGCTAGATGACATCCCGCAGAATCCTGAGTTGGCAAGAGAGCTTAAAAATATGGTGAGTATGTGGGTTCCTCTGGGAGACTGGAGTTTAGCAGGGTAGTTACAATATATTCCAGTAGAGGACATGAAGTCTTGATTACTCACTTAAACTATAGAGAAGAATCTTTACTATTAGGTAGTTTATATTTAATTTTTACTTCCTCTTGGTCACTACAGTGATTTTGCTTATCCCTGACAAAGCCTTGTCATTTTCCTTGAATTCTAGAAATTAGAAATGGCAAAACCCTATTAGGATTAGATCATCCAGCACATTCCCTTGCCAGTGAGCGATTTTGCAGCAGTTTCTTTCTGCCGTTGTTTTATGAAGTTCCTTATTGTACCCATCAAGGTTTTTGCCAAAGGAAAAATGGATAAGAGCTTCTTTAGGAGCCTGTTAATGAATTTTAGCATATCGGGACACTGTAACATCATACCAGATCAATGTCATCTAAGCTTGATTTAGACAAAATATGTTGCAGTAGAAGTTTCGTGTTCTTTCAAAAGAATGGTTGTTAAGGATGATTATACAGGTTATGTTTAAGTATTGTCATTACATATTTAACATAAATCCCCTGTCTAGATATCATGGTTACGTGTTATCTTCACTTAGTCGTTTTCCTGTAGTCAGTATGTCTCATTTGAAAACAACACGTGTCTGTACTAATAGGTTTTCTCTATATGGCAACCAATGCAGCAAAGAGTAAATGGACCCAAAGATAGTCTCCATAATAAGAAAAAGAGACAATACATAGACACCATATACTTCATGTTGAAATTGAGTGGGAATTTTAAAATACAGTTTGAAGTGTTGTCTTGTACAAAATCCATCTGGTATGGGTTTTAACTGTCTATGCCAAGTAATGAGCTGTGAAATTCAATGGGACTGTATAGGCTGATTATACTCTGTGGTTTGCAGATGCATAACTCTTTTTAACTACACTTACTGTAAGCAAAATAGCTTGACCTTTGTATGGCTTGTTTGCTCTTTATTGCAAGGTACTACTTGTTTCTTAAAGACTGTGTCCAATAGTAGGAATATTGTTGCAACAGTTATGGTGCTGATGTTTATTTGGGTGACTAGTAGCATGTGTTTCAAGGAGGACATGGAAGGAGCCAATCCAAGGACGTGTCTACTAGATGCTTGTTTGTTTTTCGTTAAGACTAGATTTAAATAATGCAACAAATGTTGTATCCTAGTGTGTGAACGCTACTTTTGTTAAGTGTTTAAGATATTTGTAGTTACTTGCAATGTCTTCAACTTTTGATCTTTTCAAATATCTATTCGTAGCCCTGTACAGGTTGTATACTAATATACGTGCTTACTGGAAAACATTTCTGTACCCTTTTTTTCCCCCTCCCACCTACCTTACGTATTTGCTTTATGCCTTATGTAGTAATTGAGAACAGGGCAAATGTATCTGCAATATATCTGTCTTGATTTTTTTTTTTATTGTGAAATCTTGGATTTCATAAATATTCAATAAACCCTCAAAGTGCATATTTTTATGGCTAATTTATGTATGCTGCTAATTTGATACCAGCTAGTATTATTTTACTGTTTGTGTAGATCAGATCTTCAGGCTATAAGGGTTCAGATTCTGTTTATTGTGAGTATATTTATCAAATCACCTAAACTGAAAGATGCCTGATGTTACACCTCATGGCTTGTGAAAGTTATGTATGGTAGAAATAAAGCACAACTGCTGTGTTAATGCGTAGCCATTGCTCATCTGCTGTTGTTCTTCAAATCTCTGTGGTTTTTTGCTTTCACTAAACCTAAGTATTCCTTATAGAAACTCATGGATTATTTGCGGTCTATGAGATCAGTGATACTTGCTGTACTTTTTTCGTGAAACAGTGGTTGACAGATGAGTAAGTTCCTCTTGGTTTCCTCCTACTTTGTCATAGGAAGTCACATTTACTTGATAATGTGACTGGAGAGTAATGATACAACCACAGGAAATCCTGTGGCTGAAACCAGTTGTTACTTTTTGGTAACAATTTTGTAGTTGCAGAATATTATCTCTGATTTAGGACTACATTGTACTTTGACTTTAATAAGGTGGTGCTTTTTGCAACATACAGAAAGGCTAACAGTTTTTGAGATGCAGTATCTTTTTTACCAAAGATCTAAAAGTAAATAGAGGTATTGCTGTTGAGCATTTGTGGACGAAAACTTGGCAAGGTGGGTCACCTCAAACAAAACAAAAGGTAATATTGTCAAATGCAAACACACATAAAGAAAAAAAGAAGTGTAGCATGTGTAGGCTACATTTGGAGATTTTGAAAGGTAAGAGGTGCATGGAGGCATCTGGCTCGTTGTTCCTTGAGCAGTGAACTGATTCAGCTACACAAGCCCTAGCGTTTGTAGAAAGAAAGTATATGGCAGGAGAATGAGACCATCCTTTCTGAGAAAACAACACATTTAAATTGATTTAAACAAGTCTGCACCCGTATTTTGATGAAGAGAGGTTTGTATCTTGTCTTGATGCCCTTATTTTCAGGATATAGCAATATGCAAGTTTCTACTTATTTGAAGTTTTGATTGAGATCTGCTCTTCTGTGACTTTTGAGGCACAGTAACAGTATTGTTGGGTGTCAGTCTCTTTATAAAAATTTTATGAAGGAATGGAAAGATGAGCTTCTGGATACAGCTGCAGATTTTTTTTTCCCCCTTTCCATATTAAAGTAATTTAAAGGCAGTTATTACCGTACTAAGTAAGACTAGGGAAAGACACAGTTCATTGGAACGCATTTGCTTTCTTCCTTGCACATGCTGTTACTGTTAGGTGTTTTTTCGTTTATAAATTTGGGAAATAAATGTATCCCTAAGATAAAAGGGCAAAGGAATGATAAAATTTTTGAAGAATGTATCTCCTGGCCTTGTAGAGAGTGTGTGTGGTGTTACCCTGACTTGAGAGCTGCTGTGAAAGGGGATGATTGGTAACCAGCACACTAAAGAAGGCAAGCTGGTAGCGCTTCCAAATGGAGGCATGCCTTACTGGCAAGAAAGGGAGATGGCTTCAAAATCAGCCAGGGTGGGGGAAAAAGGGGCAGGAAATGCTGAGACGCACACCCCCGGAGTACTGGTATCTTTGAAGTGTGTAGTTCTTAACTCCTGCACTCTGGGCAGCAACCGTCTGATACTGCTTGTGGCTGTGAGCTCACTGGATGTGTAGAGCCTTGGACCTGTGTGCTAGAGTCGCTGAACCTGGCCAGGAACCCATGCTTCTGTGTTGCTGTCATATGCCATGAACTAACACAGGAGTAGGTATTGATCCCTAGCTGTTGGGCAAGATGGGGATAGGTGTAGCAGTGTTCCTTCAACTCCGAAGTGCCCTAAGGACATGTGCCCCCTGGGAAGTTATATAGAGACTTGAAAAAAGAGAGAAAGGAAGCAGTAACAGTGGAAACGAATTGGGATAGCAATACTAAGCACAGTAGTTTGGGGAATGTTGATTTAATAGGAATTTGAGTTTCTTTTTTATTTAAATTCTGTCCCTTTAATTCTCTCTCTATTATAGACTGGTACATGGAGGGTTCAGTAGATCCAGTAGATATATTGTTGGTAGAACTGTTGACTTCAGAAACTTCTGTTGTGGAAGTGCTGTACCAGCATGAATGACAAATTATCTGTTTGTTCAGCCTGATCTAGCAATATTAGTGCGTGCCTGCTCTCTTGAACTAAGCGTATGTATCTTAAATACATTTCTCTTTGGGACTTCAAATGAAATTTAAAGCTCAGAAATAATGGAAATTAACTAAAGAGGTTGATAATGTTTGAAGTTTGTCTGGAATAACTTGTGGAAAGTGGTCTTTTGGAACTAGTAGCGGTAGGATTTAGAAAAAGTAGTTGAAAAATGATTGAAAATTACTTTGTAGAATCTGGATTGAATTCATTTCCTTCTCTGTGTGAAGCATCAAGAACATTCTGTGATGTAATAATTTTTTGTTGTCATCAGTAATAAATTTGGGGAAGAAGCATGGTGTTTGCAAATGGCTTTATGATGACTGATAATCTGGTTCAGAAGTCTAGACTAGGGGTGGGAATGTGGGTGGTTCTGCTAGCCTCCTTGGGTTGTCAGAGAATGCCCATGAAACTTATCTAGGAGAGTAGGCTGGATTTGGTTTTTTTTGAAGATTTCTTCTTTGAACTTGCTTTGCAGCGAAGAGTAGGGGTGCTTTCATAACATCTCACTTCAGCAGTGTCTTTGTGCTATTGTCTGTGCAAAATCTAAAGATTTGGGAGGGGAAGTGCAGAAATTGATGTTTGATGATGTGCAGTTCTAAGTGACAAAATGAATTCCTGTCATCCAGCACAGTTTAAAGCTTTGCAGAGTTAGCTCCTCTTCGTGTAAGTACTTCAGAAAAGTTCTAAGACTATCCTGGTTTAGTAATGAAATATACTATGTGATCATATGAGGACTTAAACATAACCCAGCAAAAAACCCACCCTTGACCATAGTGACCTTCAAAGGAGATCACTGAGCATGACCTGTGTAAGACTTGGAAATGGATGATGCTTAGCTGATTTATGTCAGCTGGAGATCTGGCCCAGTATTTAAACTGAAGCAATTTATTGTTTTATTTCTTTTTTTTTCCTCCAAGGAGTTATTTGTGCACAGTACATAAACACAGAAGAAATAATAGTGTACAAGTATTTGGGAGGGGGGTGGGGGGCAGAATACCCAAACTCCAGAACAGTACCTGTCTCTCCTCCCAATCTCTTCCTTTCCCATCTCCTTCAAGGTTATTTAAGTAGTGAGGAAAAAGGTATATAAGAACACTTCCTTCCCATCCATACCATCCACTTGAAATGGCCTCTTTGAGCAGCTAGAATTATCTACACTGTATTTCCCGTGCCTTTTAATTGCTGTAACTCACCCCATAATTTTACAGCTTTAAGAACCCACAGCAGGATGAGAAAATGTGAAGTTTTTCACTTCCTTTCCTCACATTTGTATTAGAAATAAAGATATAACTAAAATTGGATCATGTCAAAACACTGTGTAGTCAAAGAGGAAGCACCTTTTTCCTCATAGCAATTGCAGGTTGAGTGAAAGTGGACAAAAGGAGTAAGTGATGAAGGTTGTGATGGAGGGAAGAGAAATCATTCCTTGGACAGAGTGACGATCTGAAGCAGTGTTGGGGAAGATGTGCAGAGCAGGCAGAGCAAAGAGTTCTTGACCATACATGGGATGAGACTTGTGATAAATTCCTAAAGCAGATTTACTAATCTGTCCCAATATACTGAGTAAGTGTTTTGAAGATTACATCCAAACAATCTGAAAATAAATGTTTATTCCCCTCTGTAGTCAAGTAACAGTTGAGAGGAAAAAAGCATGAACAGAAGATATCAAAAATCAAAAGACACTTTATGGAGCATTTTTTAGGATAAAATGTTTTGAGACTATTTAGTGCAGCAAAATATTTTGGATCAGAGATTAAGGGCATGTTGACTTCATGTGTTAATAAAGCTGTTAAACGCACCTTTATATTTTCAGTTCATACTGTGACCTTTATGCTGTTTTAAGTGGGCTGAAGACCTACAATACCTCTCTAGCTTTAGAGAAGCGTTTCATCGTTGTTTTTAAGCTAAATTTTATCCTAAATTCAAGTGAAGGGCGTATTGCATTTGTGTAGTGGTGAAAGATGAAAGAAAATTTCTTTTTCAAGCGGGGTTGGAGAAATTCCCATTGGCTTTGATTATTCATGCATGCATGCATTGTAGAACCTTAACTCTTTCGATCAAGTTAAGGTAGTATAAGCACCTCGGTGTAACCATAATGCTAGTTTAAAAGTACCTCTATATAGTGCATACCCATGGAAAATGTGAAACTATTACAGTGTGAGCAGTTTTCCTCACAACATTTGCACAGCAGCCATTTATAAAAGTTTAAGATTTTTCAATAAGAGTTAATTCCTAGCTGCTGTAAATACTATGTGTAGCCTGACATTCTGTTCAAAGAAGCTGATTTTTTCTCTTGTGATAAGCTAAAGAAGTAGGTGACCAAATATATTTAGGTAATTTTTTGGAGACAGTTTGCTTTCAACCAGTGTACATGAATAAGTGTTTATGAGGAAAGCAGATAATTTTCCTTCTAGGCTTAGTTTTGAGGGTAAACCTGTTGGTGGTGTAGAATGCAGCGGCACAAGTAATTAGTAAATCACTACTATATAGTATACATAGTATACTACATATGGTTAGTAAGGAAACGAGTGTATTTCTACATGCTAATGAGACAGCCACTTGCTTTATTCAGGTAAATAGACTCTAATCTGCTGAAAGTCTGGCTTCAACTGATTTATCAGCATCAACTAAGGCTTCAGGTCCTTAATTTCCAGAAGGAAATATTTTCTATTTGTATTACGTTAAGGAGTAGAGTATGTGAGATTACTTTGAATCAAGCATGTTCCCAATACTAGACACTATGTAGTGGTGGTAAAGTTTTAATACTTTTTTTGTTTATTTCCCCCAAACTAAGTGCCTGTGAAACTAAACACTAAAAGTCGGATTCACTAGTCAAGTGAAGGGCATGTTCGTATTACAAACATTCTTTCTAACTGGTGAAAATCTGTCGGTAGTGCCAGAACTTGTGCAGTAAAGTTGTGCCTAGTTATGCAACACACAGTTCTTAATGAAATCATAGGACTACGGACCTGCAGAATCCATAGGTTGTATTTAATTTTAATTCATTTTATTCAATTATTCATAAAATTCTTCGTAAATATAGCTATGCTATATTCATATATATATAGAATCACAGAATCATTGAAAGTTTTGGGTTGGAAGGGACCCCTAGAGGTCATCTAGTCCAACCCCCCCGCAGCGAGCAGGGACACCACTAACTAGATCAGGTTGCTCAGAGCCCTGTCCAACCAGGTCTTGAATGTTTCCAGGGATGGGGCCTCCACTACCTCTCTAGGCAACCCGTTCCAGTGTTTCACAACCCTCATATATGTGTGTAGGTTTGTATATAGACATGAACATACACACAGATACATATTTGTATATTAAAAAAAAGCCATCTGCATGCTTTGGTATTTGGTCTTCGTTAGAATTTTAAGGCACAGTTCCATAAATATCTGATACACCCCAGAAATGTTATAAGCTCTTGGTTCCCAGGGAGAATTAAGATTGTTCTCTGCTGAGTATGTGAAAGAATCAAGTAATTGTCTCTGTGAATTAATACTGGATTAGCTGTTGAGTATGTTGTGCATGTTAGATTTTTAAATTTTTACTATTATTTTTTTGACGTCTGATGTAAAAGCCACTGAAAATATGGATCAGAAAGCTTTCAAAATCAGGCTGGTAGTAAACTCAAGAATAATACTGTACGGGGAAAAATGACATTATCAGATCAAGCTGTGGTGTTCCAGGTGCTTGGAGTTTTTTTGTCTTCTACCTTTCTGCATATATATAAAAATAGTAGATCAAACATTTTAACTGTGAAGTCAATTCCTTTTTTGGTATACATCATTGATATTGTAATACATTCATATTTTAGTGCCTGGATTCTAAAAATGAATAAATAAAGTTGCCATAGTACTTAGTAGAAAGACAGGTGAGCATTAAAGAAGCTCTTACGCAGATGCACATGCTCAACAGAAATGATAATGAATTATTTCTATGATTAGATGGTTTTAATACCAGTATAAAATGAAACTCTTATTTTAATGTTCCAGACTCTATACACACTAAGTAAGATGAAAAAGCTATAAGATGGAACGGGGCGCATTGGAGGGGAAACGTACGTGTAACAGTCACAACATTTTTTGTTGCTGAGAACTACTGGGAAATTTTTCATTTTTAAAAAATCATCACTGCCTGAAATAATATATTGATATAAATATCAATTCCATTCAGGATATATTATAAACTGTTATTTTAGAATATTCTTAACTGAATTTTTGACCTTTTAAAAAATTTTAAAATTAGGATTTTGTATGGTTGTTCTCTCTGATAAGTTGTAATGGATGCTAACTACTTCGAAGGTTCAAAGAGCAGTATTTGTGAACTGTTGACAAATCTACATAGTGTTATCTTGTTTTGTATTAAAGTCTGTCTGAGACAACAGTATTTTAAGGCTTTGCAGTTGTTACATACATTTGAACATTTTTCTTAGTATAAAAACAATTGATTTTCAAGTCCTTGTTTAGGGAGATATTCAGGAAGTTTTCCTTCTTGCTCTTCACTTCTTTGAAATGATTCCATTTCCCCTTCCCTAGCTCTTTGTTGGCAAAGGCAATGAGACATCTTTCCTTCAGGAACAGCCTTTTTGTTTGTTTTTGTTTGCTTGTATCAGTCTAGTCTGCAAATAAATGTGTTATCACACAGACTTTATATTTGATTTTACTCTAACAAAATTTGTTAGCTCTCCTTATAAATATTTCAGTTGCAGATGAGTTGTGTTTTGTATTTGCGGGGGAGGGAAGGATTTTCTTTCATTGTTTGTAGTCAGCAGTTGAATCAGAGTTTAAAACACAAGTTGAAGGTGGTTGGAAGTTGTGCAGTTTTTTGTCTCCTAAAAGAAGCTCTAAGCCATTGCACTGGATAGTGATGTGTTGGTTACCCAGAACTACTGAAAATGTAATGGTGTGCTGTTTCAGTCATTGATTCCTCCAGTGCGACTGTGGGTTCCTGTTAAAGTACTATGATAGCTACAAGAAAGGCAAAAGTAGTATGAGCCGTACTGCTGGCTCTCGTGGGAGTTGGCTTGTCCCATTGGCATTTCTGAGGTACAAATTTTGGACATCAGGAGAACAGCCGTGGGAAGAGTGGTGAGGGAAAGGCAAAAGATCATCTCCCAGTTGTTCTTGCATAGCACTGATGCTCAGGCACTTGCTGAGCCGCAGAATGGTTCCTTTGTGTTCAATAGCCTTGTGCCATTTTTTATTAGCTTTTTTCTTGTTTCTCTGCTTCATGGGAAAGGTGCTGCATTTTGGGAAAGCAACGAGTTAAACTGCTAACTCAACTTTTTTGCACCTTGGCCCTTTATTTGACATTAAGACTGTTTTGTTCTATGCTATATTAGTGTTACTCAATTTGTGCTTGATCTAACTTACACGAAATTCAGCTGCCTCCAGATTTGGGGGATATTTAGCTGTGTAAAATTTACTGATTGCAAGAGAGCAGAGTTTTTGGTTAAAACATGACTTTTTGGGGCTATCCCAAGTTTTATTTAAAGCTGTGATGCCTTTCCTTATGTATGATTATAAACATAAAAGATTTTAACAAGTGAAATCTCCAGACTTCTGCTGTAACTACAAAATCTTGAGGACCAAGCTCTAGGTGAACTTCTGTAGCCCATTCAGTCATAACTGGATTTCATGATCAGATACGTGGTTGAAATGTGGATATATACTATTGTCTGACTTAAAAATGGATGTACTGATCATGGAGTATGGTCTGGTTGCTAAACGTCATCTCTTTCTTATCTAGAATGCACAGTACTGATGTTCATTGAATTTCTAACATGAACAATTTTCGTGAGCTTTTGGTGCCCTCGTCAAAGAATCCAGTTGTGGGCATGTTCAGTATGTTAACGTCAAACAAACTGTAACATGTGGACTACATATTAAGGTCCTCATTGACACCAGAAGAAAATCCTGCCATTTGCAAAAATATTTGTTAAAAGCATGTTGTTACATTTTTAAAACGTTTAAACAAGGTTGGAGTAATTTAACATATTTTACAAGAAATTGTGTTGTTAAACATATAACTGGGCAGTAACACCTCTGCAGTTGTAGTAAACAAATTGTTGTCATGACTCTTTTTAATTTTACAGATGAAAATGAAAGCTGGGAGATGGGCTGTTCAACGGTAAATGAGAAGAATGTGTCGATCTTACAGGAGCTGCCACAGAAATGAAAGCTGCTTTGCTTTCTGAAATCTATTTCACTGTTGATCAAATGGCTCGTGTTTGGAGCCTTTGGAGAGTAATGCCTGTTATGGTCTGCAGGAGTAGCATTCGTCTCTAATTTTAACACCAGCTGACCGTGTCTTAAAAGACTGCAGCTGTTATTTACTCAGAGCAGTGTAGCTAATTTGATTTTTTTTTTTTTTTTCAGTCTGCTTCAGAGCTAATGAATCATTTTTGCTCCTTACTGGGTGCTATACATACATAAATTATTATTTCAAATGTTGCATTATTGTGAGGCCTTTTAAAGGGGTGTGTTGTTGAGGTACTAAGTAGTGTAAATGAGGTACCAAATGTGATGTGCTTAATCAATTCTGATTTCCTTTATAAAAAAATAATATTTTTCTTAGTTTATTAAAAATCATATTTGTAAAGCAAGCAAATAATATGGCAACTGTGCGCAGCTCATATCCCTCGTATCATACCGGCAACATCAGAGAGTTGTATTACAGAGCAGATTGCAATAGGAGAGGTTTCAGTACAGGATTTGGTGCATATTGTAAGTTACGGGATTCTGTATTGGTGATCTCCTGAGAAAGCATGGAACAACTCTTTGGCAGAGGTAACTACTCTTTACTAGTTCTGACAAAGTAAAATAGGTGGATTAATGCAACGCTGAATGTTCTGAGCTTGATTCCCTGTGCTGTGCAGCTTTTTTTTGTTCACATATCTTCATTAGCATAAAAGCTAATGAAGCTAATCAGTATTCAGGGAGGATATAATAAAGGAAAATGGATACTACACACAAAGAAAGCATGGGACATTCTGATTAATACAGATGATGTTTTAAACTGTAATTGAGCGTTAATGTCAGTGCGCATTTGGACATACTTCTGAATATACTTAGTTCAAATGTTCTTGGTTTGTTTTAATTTTTAGGACAAAATGTTGTATGTAGTAGTGTATTACACCATAATTATAGGATTTGTCTGATATAAATTATTATGAATAGACTGTAGGCAGTTTAAACAAAATTGTGGCTGGAGGCTTTTTTACTGCTATCGTTATTTGGATTTACTGACCTGGGGTTTTTTGTTTTGGGTTTTTTTTTGGTTTTTCTTTTGGGTTTTTTTGTGTATTTTTTTGTTTGTTTGTTTTTTGTTTTGTCTTTTGTTTTTTTTGTTATGTTTCTGAGCACTTCAGAAAGATAGTTGATCAATGTCTCATATGAACTTCAGCAGGAGAATCAGTTCTGACCCCTGAAGACTTTCTACTAAATATTTACTATGCTGTACACAGAAGTGGCATTGTTTTTCTGCTGTGTGACAGTTGTTATCAGTGTGCATTAACAAAGCATTACGAAGTTAAAGTATTGAATGAATGTGGAGGAATGCTGTAGTAGTTTGCAAAGCCATGTGTTTTAACAGGGACTTTAATAACATAAATATTAAAGTAATGACGGTAAATGGAATGTCTGATTAGAGTTTTTGGAAAAGTTTCAGTTATAGGGGTAATATAAACAGTATTTGGAATCCCTTAACACTAGCTTTCCACCTTTTTGACTTTAAAAAGAATTTCCAGTGCAAAAGTGTACTTCTGTACGGGACATTTACGTTTGTGATATCGATGTGTTTCTTTCAGTTACTCATGAACTTTTGCAGGCCCCAGAGCTCTCAAAATCCAAAGGTCAAAGACTAGCGAGTTAGAACACTTGCCTGACCTGCTGATGGAAGGAAGAGAGGGAAGAGAAACTGTGTACCTGTCTGCTCTCTACTTCAGAAATTTTTGTTCATGACTAAAATAAAATTGAATTGAAGAATGTTTGTAGGACCAATCTCCAGCAGTGTTTGTTGAGCACGCAGAGCAGTCTGTAGATACGAGTAAATTGGTAAGGACTGAATTTTCCCCCTTCTTTTTGGCTCAGGTAACTGGAGTTACTCTGTAGTTGGATTTTTTTTCAAATATTACTTAGCTTGGTTTTGGATAATATTCTCTTGTATCTTCACAAACCAACAGAGATGACATTCTGACAACTTCACACTGGAGCACATGTAGCTCAGGACCATTGTAGATATTTTAAAATCCTGTGACAAAAAGCTAGCAAACGTAAAAGTCACAACATTTTTGAAGTTCAAGGAAATATTCCCCACTGAAATCCCCAAATTTAATAGAACTGCTTTTTTTATGTTCTCTAATAGCCGTTAATCTTGCACATGCAGTCACAAGCTTAGCATAGTCAAGTGGGATATCTGTCATTGATATCTTGATTATAGAATCTGAATTGCAGGCTTTTGAGTGGCAGAAAGATCCTCTCATCTTCATTGGTGGTCAGGACAACTGCGTCTTTATGATTTCTTTGCTGTTAATGTTTTTTGTGTTAATTCATTTGCTAGTGCTTAATTACAGGTGTAACTACTTAAGCACTTTCTTCAGAGTGCAGGAAGTACGTTTAACAAGCCTAATACTCTGCAGTGGCTGAATGTACCTGATCAGTCTGTATGTTTTGTTCACATGAGTAAATATCTTGGAGGAAGGTTTTGCCAGGAAATATTCCTCCTTCCAGCTGTAATTGAATGGGCTTGAATAACAAGCTGAGACAGCTGGGTCCTGTTTTGGTCTTGATCTGCAGAGACCCAAGGGATTGGGAGAGTGGGAAAGGGATCCTGTGCCAGTTGAATGAGTTCAAATGAGGAAAAGAGAGCTTTGCTCCCTCGGCTGCTCTGCATTTCAACTATTAATACAGCAATAAAGCCTATTCAAAGAGTTCTGTGTTCTTTGTGTTTTTTGAAAGAAGGCTTGTGTGCCTAGCTATTGTGTCTTTTTTGAAATTTATCACATGAGGCAGAATTTTCCCGGTCAACCACCCAACTTTAATCATGAGATCGATCTTGCAGAGTGCAGGAAGGAAGCTGAGAAGCCCTCACAATAACCAAGGAATAACATCCTATTGGAAGCGTTCTTTCATGGAGTCATTTACATTATAATTAAGAAAGCCCAAGAAACAAACAGTTCAAGCATTTGGACTTCAATCTTGAGCAACTTTTTCAGTAGTTTAAATCCCTGAGGTATCTGTATTTAAAATGGGTTTTCAGTGGTCCCGGGGTGTAACAGGAGCTCTTCCCCAGACCTTTTGAAAGTTGCTGAGTTCTGAACATATACTTCAGATCACTGTAGGAAGGTCAAATTGCTGCTTTCAGAGGGAGCCCTAAACTGAATTTTTGCAGGTTACATTGCAAACATTAACTGTTTGGTTAAACTTTGTATTTGCCTCAGACTGACCTGTTGTTGACAAAAGTAAATAGCTATAACAACTGCATCAGGCTGTTTTAACAAATGAGTGTTTAAATTCTCTTGTGCAAATCCGGCTAATATGATTGCCAAATGAAAAGAATACGAGGGTAGAAGTGGAGCAAAATGAAGCTATGTTTGCACAGTGATCACTCGCTTATATTAATTACGAGTGAGAAGTATGCAGAGATTTGTGGAGGGACTGCCTGGTATGAAAAATCAGGAAAAAAAATCTACAAAGACAGAAGAGATCATGTCTAAAGAAAATAGCTTATCCACGCTACCGTATAAAACAGAGGATCCTGTGCTACCAGATTCACTCTAGCAGTACATCCTTACTAGTGTTAGTAAGCTCTGTACTGTGGTGGCTAGATCACTTCTGGCACTCTGTTTTCCTTGGGTGTTACTGCATTATTGCCTGTAGTTTAGACACACAGGCACAGAAGGCTAAATTCTCTTTTATTTATATGCTGACTTTTGAACACCTGATGTGTACAGGGAGCTGAATGTAGACCATTAAAGTTGAATTTCCAGCAGCTCCTGGGTCTTCTTGCATGATTGTGTAACTGCATGGCTAGGGTTTGTCTGATGCTGTAGTTCAGTGGTGGGAAATCCAAATACGGAGGACTCGAGTTTGTACACTGCTGTAGTGATTTTCGTGGCAGATATCCTCTAACTTTACATGAGGTGGAAATATATATGTGCGTTTGTTCTGCTTCACCAGTATAACAGTCTAATAGCCAGCTAATATTGATGGGTTTTACTAAATAGTTAGTAATTTTGTTTTTTTACCAAACCTAGTGGTGTCTCTATGTGTATCAGTGATTTGGTACTCATTTGGTTGGTTGGATGTGTAGAGTTCTGAAAAACTTTCCCGTAAGTTTTTGTGTTCTTGCAGGTATGAGTTGTAAGTTAACTTAGACTGATAAGAACTTCTTGTCTAAAGAGTTTTTTTTAATTCTTGTCTCATGTAATATTTCATGTGTTAACAAAGGATTATTTTGCATGAGTATTGCAACTGTTACGAAGCCTGGGTTTGTGGTCATCAACTTCCCTTGGGGCAAAAAAGGTTATTTTAGAGAACTGTAGAGTATGCAACATTTCTTCCAAATAAAATTTCACTTGATAACAACTAACTTTATGAAAGGCAGTAAAAAAGATGTGGCACGAGCTTCTCCTGAAGCTGTATGGAAGTTCTGCCATCTTTTAGTTAGAGTGACACTGGGCAGAAAAGTCTGTTGCCTTTTTGCTGTCTCTAGATCAAGGAAACTGTTTTATATGTATTACATTGAAATTTTTCACCAGGACAGAAGAGCAGAGTTTAAATAGACCAGACAAAGCCATTTTTCAGTTTTCCACATTCTCATAGAAGAATGGTTAACTCCTTAGTGGAGACTTTTCTTTTTTTTTTTTTTTTTTTTCCTAGTCTTAAGGTAGTCCACAGTGTTGCTTACAAACGGGACTGGGAAAAGCTGGTTTACTTTATGCCTAAGTGGTGTTCTAGGGGCAACCTCTCTGTTGTCGAGATTGGTTTGAAGATTTGAGAGAGAAAGGTGAGAAAAATGTTCATAGAGCTAGTGCAGGACTGGAGGGCATGAGAATAGTGCGGTCACAGATTTTGCCACCTTGGTTGCTATCTAGCCTAGTTATGTTTGCTGTCAGGTACTTTTCACTATTAAAGGGAAAAAAAGGTGACTTTGAAAAGGAGAGAGTAGCAGAAGCTGCTGACTAGAAGGGAGGAAAAAGAAAAGGAATGAAGAAATTGAATCTTCTTTTAGATGGCGCTGTTATTTCCTCTGGGAGGAAATAAGGCCAATCATGTCAATAACAGTCTCCTAGTATTATTGATTACATAACAGCTGTCTTATTCCTATGGTGTCTTTAACTATTTAGTTTTCAAAAATAGAGAGGAATGTTCTTGTTTCATGAAAGAAAGGAAATGGTTAGACTGGTGTATGTATTGTATCAGAAGACTCCAAGAAGGAAGCCTGCTTTTTTCATAACCTACTCAACAAGACCTTATACTTCTTGTGAGAAATGGCTCGTTTTTTGCAATGGGAAAAAGGCTTTTTTCCCCTCACATTTATTGTATCTTTGTCTTTTATCTTGTGATTTTGTTCCAGTGAACAGTTCAGCTGGGTGAATATACTGTTTGTTTCAGGAAAATAATATAAATTTATATTTTTACTCAACAGTATATGTATATTTTAAAATGTCTCCCCCAAAAAAGGCAGAAATATGTATGATTTCTCTTGCAACGTAGGTTTCCTGTTTGATGTGGTAAGGTCTCTTTAAAATGCAAAACATCCATTTTTTTTCTATTAAAAATGCTCAGTTATCTGTGTGCTTAAATGTTTTCATCCATTTATGTATTCCAGTATGTTATTTTCATAAGCCAAAACATGATCTCAAAATGACAGTTTAAAATTTGCGTACAGGCTGCATTGAATTGCATGCATGGGGTTCTGTTGATAATATCAGGGTGAGAACTGAGTGTTGGCTGCCACCTTGCTCTCTGCTTTTGAAAAATTCGGGTCTTGAATAATCTCAAACAACAAATTTGTGTGCGTGTACGCACACATATATGGCATTTGAAGTATTTACCAAATGAAACTGGTCAGGCAATAATTGTTTTCCCCATGTGCAAAATGATAAGGGGTTCTCTGCTGTTTTGAGTAAATACAGAATGTTTGTTTCTTGGATCAATGAGAGAAATTGCTACTCATGGGGCAAAAATTTGTTTACTCTGTCACATGTACTTTCAGGGCTTATGGGATGGGGAACAAAGCAACATTTCCTTTTCCTGGAGGCACAGAAGCAGGATGCAGAGTAGATTTTTATCTACCACCTGTATTTGATAAGGAAAGAATTGGGGAAAGAGCTAAACAAATCGCCCTATAAACCTGCATAACCCCAGTAAGTCATGGTAATTTTTCCTCCTTTCTAGCTGACTTTAGGTAGTGGGAGAAATGGCAGATCATGCAGACTGTATGCTGTAATGCTGTCTGATACATCCTGGTGACATCTGTCATGAATGCTTCCTTAAACCTCTTTCATACTTTATTAAAGCTCTAAACCACCCTAGTGTTTCAAAGACGGAAGACAAAATTTAGTTCTTTGAAAAAATCCAAACCCAAACAAACCCCAAAAAACTTTTATGATCTCTGAGAAGAAATTGTTCATAAGGTTATTTTCACAGTGTTCCTTCCACTGCATACATTTTCTTTGAGTTCATATAGTGAGTAGAGCACAGGAGACTTCACGCGTGAAGAAGGTGGTCCGTGTTCCTTTAATGACGTTATGTACACAGCTTCATAGATTCTAGCCATCGCATTTGTTGTAGAGCAAGAGGAAAATTAGGACTATTGAGATTTGTGCATAGAGGAATGTGATTCTCTGTTTGTACAGTGAGTTGGTTTAGGTTCATTTAATAGTTAGGATTCTCCAATTTACTGATCAGTTTTTGGAATTGCAACTTACTGCTAGTAATTAGTAAAGTGTAATATACATTGTCTGGGCAATTATATTTACAATTTTTAAAAATCTGTGCAGTCTTTGGTGTTTAAATCGATCATGTTTTCAAAGTAGTTCAGAATCTTCCAAGAAAATAGCTGACTTACAGACTCATTATTTTAAACCAAGAAAACGTGGTAATGAAAGTAGGTACTAGAAATAATTTCTTTCAGATGTAGTAAAATTATTTGCAGTTGTACAGTCATTCAGACTTGGGCATGTCTGTTCTTTACAACCAAAAGGATGGAGTCTGAGTTACTTGTCTAATTTCTTCAGAGAGCTGGATGTAGCACAAGGGCCTAAACTATTCTTTTGATTTTTGAAAATTTTTCCCCCCCTCACATGAACATTATTACATTTGTAATATATTGCAGAGTTTTGTTTGACTCTCTTAAGCATAATGGCATTATAGTAGTCTTTTCTGTCCGCTTTCACCAGGCGTTCTAATGTTCTCCACTGATACTGTATTTCCAGACCACTACATGCCTTTGCAGCATTTCAGGTGTACTAGATCTTCTAATAACAGATATAAGTCACTTCTGTTGATATTGAAGTGTGTTTGTGGTGTCCAGAAAAAATGTGTCGTATTTCATTACAAGAAAAAATGCTTTGTTGAGCCACCATTTGCTGCTTCCTTCAGAATAAAGTTGAAAGTTTGGGAGCTCACTTGTAAGCTTACGATCCCATTTTTAGCATCCTGTTCGTTAACAATGTTAACATTGTTACCTTTTGCTTACTATTTCAAACTTGCACTTTAAACCTGCATGTATAAAAAACCAGAATCTGAGATTTTATTTTCGGTTCATCTCTCCTGTAGCTCTGCAGCGAATGAGGCATACTTTCCATCCTCTGTGGAAACACTGTGGTGTCCTGTGCTGAAGAGGACAAGCAGTTGTAACATTGTGTGCAAATGGATATTTTGCTCCTCTTACCAGTACATCGGGGCTGCTGTTGTCATCTGAGTTTGGGGCCAGAAGGTGTTCAAATACATTTGCTTGGTGTTGGTTTGGTTTGATTTCTTCTGATGTTACTGTCTCTTACATCTGCACAGGGTCTGGGCTGCAAGAATTTGGATGTGTCTGGGATAAACTTCACACTTCCTTCACTGGCCAGATCGTGGCTGAGGGGGAGATGGCTGGAGTGCTTCAAAATTGCCTCCGCTGTGCTTGGGTTCAAAGAACAACTGGGGCCTTAAAAGGCAGAGCACCGCCTTGGAGGCTGCCCTCATCCTTAGGTCTGCTCAGACAGGTGTTTAATTGATTTTGTTGTTGTTGTTGTTGTTGTTATTTACTTTTTTATCAGAGGATTCTGTAACCATATAAGTATCTTCATCTGGCTATGTAATTGTATTAAGACATACAGGAATCTAGATGCTTGATGCTTCCATGAGAGGAAGGAACCTTTTACAAGGCGGTTCTGGGTTTTTTCCTTATTAAAAAAAAAAAAAGTATTGTTTAAAGGGGATGTTTGGCACCAATCGTAGATAGCAAGGCTAATTACTAATACTTACAGTTGGCCTTTGTTAACTATCGTGCCGGTTTTGTATCAAATTTGACTTTCTTTGTTACCTGTGTGGGCTTGGTGTAACGGATTCTGCTTATACCTTAGAGAATCTATCTCTTGGGTTACCACAGAAGTTGTGTCGTCATTGCAGGATTGAGGTTCTTTTTCAGGACTGTATGTCACTTGGCCCCTGAATTTTGCGAATTCACTCTCTTTTGGAAGATTGTTTAAATGGCACTCTTAGGCGTTATTTTCAAACTATTCTTTCTATCTCCCGTAGAGAACAGGTGGTGCGGCTCAGAAAGAAGGCTAAATTTGAGAAGACTTTTTTTCTCCACTTGTGGTCCTTCTGATGGAGATTTGTTTGGAGGTTTGTAGTAGGTTGGTCTCAGAAACTTGGCATTGCCTACAGGCATGCCATTCCTGTGGAAATTTCCATCTAGTGGAATATACATATATATGTGGAATATATGTATGTGTATATATATGTACGAGTACACACAGAGATATATATAAAAATAAAATTTTTTGATAGTTCAGTTAACATAGACTATTTCCTCTTACGTCTTGACAGTCATGGAAAGATGATAGATGAGGAGTAGGCTTGGCTGTTGTAATGCCTTCACTGATCTATATCATAATTTCATTATCACTGTTGCTTTTGAGTGCAACAGCCTGTTTGCTTACTGGGATTCAGCTAACTATAAGCAAATTTCAGCCCACCCACTATTCTTTACATGACTGGAAATTAATAGATCAACTTTTAGCTGGAGAGTGTGTATTTTTTTAGTCCTCTAGTGATCCAGACTGCTAATTTCAGTAACTTGTTGATCTCCTGCGGTGGCACTCATATGTCAAGCTTGAATTACACTATTGTGCTTTTAGGCTGCAGGACAGATTGTTTTTTTCAGGAGGTAGATGTGGATGGGGAATGTAGATTTTACAAAAATGAAAATTCCTTTTTTTGCCCGCCTTAGATCTTCTGGAGCTGTGTTCGTTCTCTGTGTGTTCTTGAATAGAATCTCTAATGAGTCAGAAATTACTTTACTTATTTCCGTAAGTCCTTGGGAGTAAATTTCGTTAGACCTTGCTGATTGAAGTGTGTCTAATGCATTTTCGTGTTTATTTAATCTTTGTATTGGTATCAGCAGAGATATTTGTGATTTGATTGAGCCAAAAAAATTGAAATGCCTTTATCTGTAGAAAAGTTACTCAGATAAGGCACGTTGGTCAGTATGTTGTGGGGAAACCTGCGCTGCCATTGTTTCAGACAGCTAATACTCATCAGTCCCCTAACTTTCACAAATACTAAATTCACGTTTGTTCCAAAATGTACTAAAATAAGCTTAAATTAGGAAAGTACTACAGCATGAGTAGTTCTTAGTTTGACAGATGGAGCCTTGGCAAGCTATGCTGCCAACTGGTAACCGTGAGGAAAAGCTAGAGTGAGTGTTGTCTGTTTTGATGACTAGCAACCCAAGTTACTGACAGCCACTGTTTCTTGAGTTCAAGTTGAATTCTTCGTGAGATTCAGAAGGATTTTAAGATGAAGGCATCCATTTATCCCGAGGTTTGTAAAGAAGTACTTCAAATGCAATATGGGTGAAAAATTTGTCTGTGCAGCTTGTATACTTTATGGTGATTAATACTGGTGCTCCCATCTTTGAGCATATATTAAATTAAATCAAGTACGAACATTGGGTTAAAACAACTGCGCTTTCCAGTAGTAGTTCATTTAAATTAACAGTTGTGTTGAGATAGAGATTCTGATGACATTTGAAACAGTACCGAGTGGTTTGTTATTTGAAATGTATGAAGGAGCATGAAGTAAGATTTATCTCTGCAGTGGATATTAGTCCTTTGTAGGTTGGTACATAGAGGGGAGGCACTGCACCTTGGCATATGCAGAAAACACAGAGGAAAAAAGAAAACCAACTAGAGAAAACTCATAATGACTGGGAGAACTTGCAGTAACTGACTCCAGTAGAAAGAAGCTGTTGAAAGGATTGCGTAGGTCATCTAAGAAAGTTTGATGTTGGATGACTTTGAGTATTCAAGACCCCAACAACTTTATTGTAAGTAAAGTGGGTAAGTTGATGTTTAATGAAAAGATTATGAGAGATTTACTTGGAAATATTCTGAAGAGACTACAGGAAAGTAATTTGATGTTAGATTTCCCTCAGAGTACTGTTATAGAAGCAAAATATGAAGAAGTAGTAATTGTTAACGTACAGCACTAAACACACTCTCTCAAATATATGATCTGTTTTATTTATTAAGTTAAAATTGCATTATCATTGCAAGGTGAGCCAAACCTGTTTTATTAAATCAGGAAACAATCACAATTAAAAGCAAGAAAATAAATGTTTTGAACATTTCTGATAGTAAATTGTATCAAGGTGCTCCCTGTTGTTAAAGTTTTCTTTAGCCCTCTGTGTAAACAAATAAAATATTGCAATGAAATACAAGCTAAATCAGGGGTGAGGAACTTATGGGTGTTGTGTATATTCATTACTCCCTTTTTATGGACTTGGACATCTTTCTAATAAACAAGTGAATACTTAATTCTCATTCTTTGAAGTGTCCTTTCTTTTTGTTTCTTTCATAATGAATTCTTGTGTATGCAAATACATTTCACAACTCTGCAGTTCTGTCTTGTCTGAAGTTGGTGGTTTGTATCAGGCTTGACAGTTACGTAGTCACAGGTGTCCTGTTGATTTCAATAGAAGTTAAATGTTTGCATCCTTCTGAGAATTTGGGTGCAAGACATCTTGAGAACCCATTGCAATAACTTCCCAAATTAATGTGTATTAAATTATTTTCCTAGGAGAAATACTCTGTGGATGTCAGATTACTAGAGAAAGATTTCTCACCTTTATGAAGTGAGATGTCACTTTCCTGTCAATCATCTTTTCCATATTTGTGTGTCAAAAGAAGCAGTAAATCAGAGAAGTTGTTACCCTTGGAGTTGCCTAAACTTTATGCAAAATATTTGTCTTTTCTCTCTTGTTTTCTCTCTCTCTCTCCCCTTCTCTCTCCTTCTCTTTAATATCTGTTTGCTGAAAGAGCTGGAGGAAGTAATCAGTTGTCAGGGAGTTGTGTCTGCTAGTTGGTTACGCTGGGAGTGTGGATGCAGATTCTTGATTAAAAAACCAAAACCAACAGAAAAACAACAAACCCCTAGAAGTAATTTGGTGAGCAGAAGTGACTAATAAAGCTTGGTTTCCTGTTAATTGTGCCTTGTGGTTGATTGGAGTCCCCGAGTTGAAGGTTTTGTCGCAGTTACAGCAGCTGTATGCGAAGATGTCTGCTCCCACCCTTCCAGCTGGTTCCCAGGGTGTTGCCCTGGGATTAAGAAGCAAGGGGATGTTGTTGTAGGCATGCTGAGTTTAGGGGTCTCTCCTGCCACCCACTTACTTTTGCTGAGCATGCAAAAAGTGAATTGACTTTGAAGCATCTTCTGCTTAGTCATATCTGGTTCAAGTCAGGTCATGGGTTGAAGTTGCAGGGAGACCTGGATGCAGATGTGCGCTATGACTGCAGGGCTGTTGCTTCTTTCGTCTCCATGTCACTCTCGTGACAGCAATTCACGTATATTTATGTGTAAAAGGCTTTGTTGATGGTGATGATCCTTAGTCAAAATTACCAATTTAAAAATAAATCCAGGTCTGTCTGAGAACAATTGTAAATCTGGAGGATGAAAACCAAATGATTCTGAATAGCACCCCTGCTACAAGTCCTTAGAAGGACTATATTCTGCCCTTCTTGTTTGTTTGCTTTTTATGGACTAGCTGTAAAAAAACATAGACAATGGCTATTGTAAACACCAGCCTTCCATTTGCTGCGCTATGTAAATTTTCTAATTTATGTGCTATCATTAAGTAATCCCAAAATACCTTATTGTGTGAAAGGCACTTAGGCAGTTAGATAAGCAGCCCATTTCCTCTAAATGAGTATTGCTGAAGTTTTTTACAGTAGTTACTGTATCTGGACTGAATTCAGGTTTTCCAGGTGTGTGTTTCTTATTGCACAGATGTTTTTTGAATGCACTTTGAGATAAACCGAGTGTATTTAAACAATCAGTTGAATGTTATATTTTTATGATAAAGAAAGATCCGGGTGGAAAGAAGTATCAATATAGAGCAGAAAGTTGGCAAGATACAGGTAGGTATGAAAAGGTGTGAATAGTGGGTGGCTAGAATCTTGAGTTGTTGGAGGGAAATGAATTTTGAATTCTTGCATGTGTTGCATGTGAATGCTAAATTTTCCCTTATACTTGACATAGTATAGGCCTAAGAATATTACATTCAGTTTCAGTAATCAGTTTTATTTGCTAAGGTACAATTAGAGAATTTGAAAAAGTGCAACAAATTTAAGGGTGTGTTTTTTTTTGATAAGCAATGCTGTGAAGCCGAGTTAAAACTAACAGGAATGTTTTGTGGTAAATTCTGGGTAAAAACAGAAGAACAATCTAAAAACAGGTGTTAGTAAGGGCAGGAGTTGCCACACTTTCCTAAGGATTTGAGATCAGAAAAAAATAATGTTCACAATGAGGGAGGGGAAATGTTACAGTTCTTGTGGTTTTTTGTAATAGTTAGAGACTGCAGTGTGTTACTATGGAAGTAATCTAGGCTTGACCTGGGACTTGACCCATTTGTCAAGAATGGTTTAAAAGTAACAAGCTCTGTTTGGCAATGCTATGGATGGGTATACTCATGACCCATGCCTTCAAGTATAACTAATTCCAAATACACATTTGATGCTTTGTTATGACTGATCTTCAGTTTTAGTGGTAGTGTTTTGGTACTATTTTCATATGGATAAGTATTAAGATTGTAGGATTTGGACTTCAGAAAGTTTTGATCATCCTTCACATTGTTGTTATGCTTGCACTAGTTTTATATGATGCTTAAGAACACAAAATAAAATCTGGAGGAAGAAGAGGTGTCATGAGCAGGTGTTTGAACTGGGAATGCTTGCTGAACAGGGAAAGATGATGATATAATTAGCAAAATGGGTTTAGTCATATGATATGGAACATAAATTATCCATATGAAAAGAAATGTTTACATTTGCTTACATTTTACTGTGAACAACTTAACTTGCTCTCCTGTGATCTGTGGAACAAGGTGACGTTTGGAAAAGTGAGCTATGAATTCATCTCCCTGCAAGTACTTTTTTTAATAGAACACACCTTCTATAAGCTAATTCCAGAGTGAAAAGTAATTAATTCCTAGCATTCATTTTGCTTATGACTAAATTATGACTTATATTTTCGAAATATTTTATTACCTGTAAGTGTAATCCATTTTTATTGGAAGAATGCAGTTTCCATTTAAATATTTATATGAAGGATATAGATTGATAATATTTAAAAGTTATAAGCATTAACTAAAATTTGTGTATGTTACCTACTTCTGAAGTGTGGTTGCTTTATTGAGGTAACTGAGTACTCTCTCTCCTGAAACCTGCTGCGTTAGTATACTAATTAGTGAATTTGTGTTCTATGCTCTTCTGAAAATGTGTCCAACATCCTTATTATTCCATTACTTATCTGAAACTTGTTTGTGTGCTTTGTCTTGCCATGGCTTTTCCTTTCAAGTTGCTAGTAAGCAAAACTTATGAGATAAAGCTTGGGTAAAATCATTCAAAGATTTTTCAGAACTCGGTGAATATTTTTTGCATTTAGTATCACAACTTGCAAAACATTTCTTCTCCAGTGCATTGGATGCATACAAGAGCACCTCTCCTGCCCACATTGGGAAAAAGAGCATATAATTTTTTGAAAAAAATGTCTAGAATCTAAAGATGAAGAACAGTTTCTAATGATACTAATTCTTTTCTTTGATTAGTTTGTAGTTTGAAACTGAAACACTTAATCCTTCGTTTACAGGAAGAATGTTAATTTCACTTGCTGCCTCCTCTTTTTGTCTTAAGCTGATCAATAAAACCAAATCATCCTATCTTGTTATGAAATTGTTGTATTGTCATAGAAAAATTTCCTTTTATCAATGTAGCAATAAGCAAATGCTTTAATGTGGGTAGCCTATCATAACAGGCATACAGCAGTACACCTCTGTGTTACTATAGGGAGTAAGATTCCTAAAGATTCTTGATTTAGGCTCAGTCCTGCAAACAGATTTCAGTGATGTGACTACACTGAATATTGAGTGATTAAAATTGCCGTGAGGTGAAATGCGCTCAAAATAAAAATATCTTAATCAGCATTATTTTACAGTGATCACTTAATCAGGAAGCAAGTGAAGATGATTGTAGCTGAGAAATAAGAGTACTGGATCTGGTGCACGGTTAGGTACTTAAGCATTATGATATGGTCTTTATTCTCAAGTGGGCCAAATCAAGTTTATTATAGGCAATTTACATTCTAACAGCACTAAACTTTCAAATGATTAATTATTTTTTAATTTTAATTGCATAAGTTTTAAGGTAACTCTGAAAGAGTGCTGAAGTCCTAAGATCTTTGAAGATCTTTAAGGACTGCTCTTAGTTTAATAAAGGAATATTGTTATGCTCATAACTTCCTAAAATGTAGTGAGACTGAGAAGAATTCTAAAAAACATGACTTGACGTCACATTTTTTTAGAATTACTGTCTTTTTCTCATTTTCTTAATGCAGAAAGCCCCAGACAATAAAGAACATGTATTGCATTGCCCAGCTTGAATACAAGGAGCAAGCAAATTAGTAGTTCGCAGTTCTTACAGCAGAAATAATACAGGGTGATGGTATTAAAATGGTGTGAGATATGTATGGAGTGGAAGCTTAAGATGTGGAGGTGGAAACATTTCTGTGGCTGTAGGAAGGGTGTTTTGTTTTCTTCTTTTGTGACTGGGAACTTGAAATCTGAGTAAAAAGCGGTTGTAGAGGCTGCAGTAGTGTGCCTGTTTTTCACTGCACTTATAGTGGCTTAACACTCACAAGCAGCATTTTACTGTGATGTATTAATGACGTGCAATACGATCCATTTTCGTATTTTTATCGATTTTAGAGTAACCCATAGGATATATCAGACAGAGTAAAACTAATGCAGGCAGTGTTCAAAAGTCACTTTTATTTGGATCACAAATGCTATTTTAGAAATATATCAAATGACAATGAGTGCTCACTTCTAAAGAAAATTAAAGATATAACTGGAAAACATGTATTATTTTAACCTAAGCAAAATTACTTCTCACAATATTAAGTTCTTAATCACTATAGTGTTTAATATTTCCGTTTGACATGCGTTGTATCAAAATAATTCTTGCTTTTGTGAATTTTGAACTTTATTTTAATGTTTGAACTTCAATTTAATCTCAGGTATAGATCGTGAATGCAAGACTTCTTATAACATCTTTCATTGCAAACGTGTTGTCCGTAAAGGCAGAATTACAAGTGTTATTGCACTCATTCATACGATATTCAAAGTTCTCCGGATCTGACTGGGTCTTTTGAGATCTGTTGCAATGCAAGTACAAACTGTAGTGTCAGTGAAACCTGCTGTAGATGAAGTGCTTATGAGCAGGTTTAAGCCATGCTTTTAAAGAAGAAACAAGGTATATTGTTGCGTGACATGTCAGTTCATACGGTGGGCGCTTGCCTGCGACATCCTGGAGAAGAATTTGCCTGCTGTTAGAGCTCGGCTGCATGACTGGCCTTCTGCTGTGAGGCCCCTGAGGCTTGCTGGGAAGCGTCTGCAGCGAATTGAAGGGTAAAAGCACCATGGTGGAGGAGTGAGAGACTGGACTCATGATTCATGTGCTGCGTGAGACTTGACAGGTGTGCATTTTGACAAGTTCTAAGTGTAAGTATATGCTAAGAATACATGACTAGACAAGTCATTTTAGAGGAGGGGAGTTTGTAGAGAATCTGCTCACAAGGTTTAGAGCCTATCCTTTAACTAATTTAAAGAGATTAAAAGTGCTTTCAGTTTTATAGAGCTTTTACAGCTTTTTTTTCCTCAAAAATGAAAATGAATGCTGTTAGTTGCTCACGTAACATGTAATGAACCTCTGTCAGCAAAAACATCAAATGTCTGACGTCAGCATGTTTGCTTTATATAGATGACTGTAAAAACAGTCTTTCCTTTTATTTAAAATTCTAAAGTAAAAGGCAGGCACGCTGAAGTTTTGTAGCTCACGTCCTTTTTTTTTAGTCGCAATTTAATGAAAAGTAAAAGCAGTCTGGACTAGTAGTTGTACAAGGAGAAAGGAAATGCATCAGGGAATTTGGGAAAGGTTGGTGGCAGGGCAACATTGCCGAAACTGGGACTTTGGAAGAGAAACTACCAGCTAGGTAGACGAGTTTGAAAGGAAAAGCGAGGATTCGGAGAACTAGCAGAACTTTGCTCAGATGGTGGCCTCTGCGACCAGAAGGACAACAGGATGGTGGCCTGGAGGTGAAGAAGGAGACACATGAGCAGACAGATGTAAGAAGCGGGCGAGGTACAGCGTGGAGAAAACTGAGGCGGCTGTGGGCAGAAACCATCAGGTGTGGTGACAAAGCTGTGGGGACAGGACAGTGTGATATTGGATGACGAGTCTTGAAGGAGAGGTTAGGACCAGATGGTTGAGAAGGAAAGCATTGGGGTGAGGAGTCTCAGCAGGGAAGAGGTGAAACTGGATCATATATTTGTGAGAGGCAAGAGAAGGGAATCTAAGGCAGACCGTGGTGTTAGACAGAGGTTTGAGTATCCCTTAAAATCCTTCTTTCTCTAGCTTCAGAAATGGAACAGAAGACTCCTAAAGTGCTCTGAAATACTTGGGAAACTGAGCAGGGGGCTTCATTAGCGCTGGTCCACGCAGAGCGTGACAGCCTGCAGCACTGGTCCTTCCGTCAGTGACGACCACGTGCTAGATGCCTGTGTTCTGTGGACCACAGTCAATAGCTTTCTTCTGGTAAAACGCTTGTATATTTGTTACAGTATGCAGCAGAATTTCTAAAGAGGATTAATTTTTATTTTTTAAATGAGAGGATTATTTGAATTATAAAGAAAACATATATCGAACAACTCTTTAGTTAAGGATGCAAAACCATAAATGCAGAACAAAGGAAATGACAGAATTTATGATACTTCCACAACTCCCTTGAGACAGTACATATTACAGCTTCCGTTGTGGTCACAAGATACCTGTTCTTTAGAGTGGAGAGCTGTTACTTGACAGGCAGTCAATTCATCCCCTTTCCTCCCTCCCCTTTTGTTTCCCCCCTCTGTCCTTGAAATTTGCTGTGTGGTTGTACACTCTCCGTTTATTGCATAATATTCAATTTTTTTCTCTGTTACGTATCAACACATAATCTTTCACAAACAGTAAGGTAGTATTTTTCAAAAACTTAGATTGCATGGTGATATCTCTGTATTACATAATAAAAAGTGATTCACTGAGGGACAACGAATTTTATTTAAAGTATTTTTATTTCTGATGCCTGCTTTATTTTGATTTTTCAGAACATTTAGTAATTTTAAACACAGTTCTGATTGATTTTATTTACAGTTTAAATGTCCAGCATTTTTTAGCAGTCGTGTACCAGCATACTGAGTTACATGTCAAACACTGAGGAATGTGAAGTTTAAGCTTGACTGTCAGAAGTGTGATTTTTCGATTGACTTGTCTCCAGCTCTGTGACAGCATGAGGGATGGAGTCTAAGCAGCATTCTGCTTTATAAGCAGAAGACTACCTTTCTCCTTCTCTTTTGTTAGCCTTTCAGTTTTTTTAAATAGTACAGAACTTTGTTTTCTGTCTGCTCTTGATTTGCTCCCAGAGCATTTCCACACTCTTTACTAGGTGGAACGGGAGCCCCATAGTAAAGATTTTACTGACTGTGCTACAAGAATTGCATCAGAATTCCAATGCACAGCAGGATGAATTAAAGTTCAATATTTCACTTTGCTGCTAGTATAATAATTTTTAAACATAAGGTGGTTTACTGAAATTCTTGTGACAAGAAAGAATAGTAATAAGAATATAATGGCTATATCTTGATGTGGTGTGGAAGGGTTGCCCAGATCTGTAGTGGGTGTTTCATGAATACAGGGATTATTTTTCATCTCAGTCTGGGGAGGGAAAAACCAGAACTACTCTCATATGTTTGGGAAAGATATTTTATTTCTCCCTCTGATTTTAAAGTTCCTGTTGAAGAATCTTTTGTGGTAGCTGTAGCCAAAGATGGCTGGATGGTCTCCACTTGACCTAGATGAGAACAGATTACTTCTCCCCCCCCCCCCCCCCCCCCCCCCCCGATGAACAGGATCCAGAATATTGTATCTGTCTGTATATCATAGTACAGGAACTTGTGGACATGCTTCTCATTCTTGGAAAATGCCAGATTCTTAACTCGTACTTACTGATGTTGGCACTTAACTGTTTATCAGGAAAAACATGTTAAAAATGTTCTGAGGGAGTGAAAACTGATGCTTAACTGTTAAAACTGAGAAGTGTATTTGTGATTTATATTTTTAACGTTGCCTTAACTAATGTTCTGTGGTTCAGCTGCTATCGCTATAGACTACGGTCTCTTGCCCCTGGTTTCCTCCAGAGAGTTGGCAGAAACTGCAACAAAGCTTTCTTGTGCTGTTTCATCAGTCTTAGGTGGGCGGAGAGGAGAAATTTCTTTTCCGTATCCTCTCAATTAAATTGGGCTTTAGCAGCTCAGCCTTGCTGATTGTTGATTATTTCTCCTTTGTTTTGAGAAATACTGTTTATTTTGGGAGGAGTATTCTCTCACACCTCCTTTCTGGAGTTTTATGAAACCTCTAGTTATGGTCTGTCTTAGCTCAAAAATGCTATTTACACATTTCATAATCACAGCTGATAGAAGCCAGTGGAAAATAAATACTTTGGGTTTGGACTTAGCTTGTAAAATAAAAACACTGGTTAAATTCCTTCCAGGAATTTAGCAGATATTTCAAAACTGCAGGATGCTTTTAAAAACAAAGCTATTAATGTATTATTTGGCTTTGGTTTTTTGGTGTTTTTTTAATTTTTATTTATTTTTTCAAGACAGCGTTAGGAAGATTTGGAGAACCTTCTGGTAGTTAGTTAAGTGACAATCTCTTAGGTTATGTGGTTTTACTCCTTTGCATGGGAAAGCTCTGTATGTATTTTAATAATTATTTTTAACTAGTGAAGGAAAGGGGGCTTTCTGTTGAAATGGCAAGCAGCTAGTTTCCCACAGTGGTTGTTTTCTTTTCCAGTCTATTTCCTTCATAATGAACTTTGACCATTGCTGTTGACAATTGTGGCTACAGCTTTCAATTTCCGTATCTTTGGCTTGATGTGGCATTTTACATTGAACAATGTAGTGGGCAGAAGGCTGGGTTTGCTGTCTGATACCTGGGTCACTGAGGAAGCGCGTTTCATAATTCCTTTGGGAAGTAAGACATGGGCATCTTAGTGAGACCCGCCAGTTGTGAGCATACAGTCTTCCATGCAAGCAGAGTTAGCCAGCCTGTTTTATCAAAAAAGCAACTACTGCATCAGTGAGGCACAGAGAGTAATTCCTGAATGCTGTCCTGTTCTCTTTTGTTTTCTTTTTATACCAGTTGTGGGGACACATTTTCAATTGCTGCTGCAAGTCTTTAGCACTTTTTTTAAACAGTCAACATGATCTTCATCTCCCTAGAATTTAATTTCATCCCTTGCCTACAGCAGCTCTGGTTCCTGCAGTGCTTTGCTGGGGAGGGAAAGGGGCACTAGAGGTGAGGACGGGGAAGGAGCTCACCTCTCGCTCCTCTGTGCCAGCCAGGAGGTGAGTTCTGAAAAATCTGAATTTCAGTGCTAGCTCTGCTCAGGCTCTGCAGACAGAAGCTGGAAGCTGGAGAGAGAGAGAGAGCAAGGCAGGAGCTTGAGACTGACTTTGCAAATAACGCATCCAGTACTGCTGTTTTATTATTTTGATATGGTTTGGTATCACGTGTATAATCACAGTACTAAACTGTACTGGATTACCTACCATGTCACTTTCTTCCCTGTGTCAGCTCTTCAAGGGATGGACTTTTATCTCCAACAGTTTAAAAATTAAACCCCTTGGCCAATGTTTCTGTAGAAGAGTTTTTATAGGTAAAGTTTTATCTATCCGTCTCTTCCACAGCATTTGGTAGCAACATGGAATATTTTTCAGAGTAGTCTCCTCCATAGACTCTACATATGACTTTGTCAGCTTGTGGCCATAGAGAGAACATACTGGCAAATTTGAAAGTTTTACATAATGAATTTCAGTTCTTGCTGAGTTGAAATTCCAGGAGGAGCCAGGGGACATGCTGCCCACACTTACCCTCTGGTTTGGAGGAGGAACAATTTGATATAGCACAGCAAAATGCTGGTCCCTAATTTGTATCACACAGGGCTAACAACCTTGAAAAGAGATGTCTGTGGAAAAAATCATCTATCCTCTGTAGATTTCTGTAGCTTGAATGAAGTACCAGAAGAAATGCCCATACTGTCTTTTGCTCTCAAAAAACTGCAAAGACAGCATGTCACTGGTATCAAGGAAACTGCAGCTCCTTCTGAAAAAGAGGGAGGAGTTTTCTGTTAATGATGATTGTTTTTAGGGGGATGGGGATGTAAAGAGGGGAGAGCTGTGTACCTGTGCATTTTAACAGAGCCGAGATGCAGGAACCCCTCTGAGCACACTGCATTTTGAAAACCAGTCCCTGACCTTACAGTTTGCTGCCTTTGTAACAGCCCATGACATTGCCAAACTAGTTGCAAAAAGTCTGCCTGTTAACCTCATAGTCTGGAAAGCTGAATGTATGAAACGGCTGTCTGAAGATGTGCCTTCCAAGGCCCCTGGCCAAGCCAAGATTTCTGTACTTAAGATTGCTGTTGCCACAAGAACAGCAGATGTTTGCACAGCAGACAAACAACATTGATGATAAAGCAAATTGACCTTTTTTGGAACAAGCTCTTTGGAGCACATTCCGAGGGCAATTTTTTTTTTGCTTTTCTTTTCCTGCACTGTAGTTTTCTTCATAAAGCTGCTTGGCTATATGTTGACATGTCTGTTGCTGAAGATGATAAAAAAATTAAAGAGAAGGCTTTACAAACTTTTCCACTAACACTGATACTACAAATCATCAAACCTAATCCAAACCTATTTTTGTCAGCTGTGTTTTACTGAAGTAGTTATAATGATGTTTATTTTTCCAGTGTCCCTATGGGAACCCTGGAAGATTCCAAAATGTAATAATTAAAGAATGACAGGCCTTTCCTTACAATATAAAGCGAGGAAGAGTTTTGTGGTTTAAACAGCTATGCTGTTGCTTGTTAACAAGATATTTTGCCTTGTACTCTCGCCAGGCCTATAATGGTCAAAAATGTTCAAGTTGAGAACTACACGTTTGTTTTCAATCAGTTGTTTTTCAAGTTAAAAGGCTTTAATGGCTTGTTTTAATTTGTTCAGTAGTATTCGTCAGTAGTATTAATATTTGTATTCAGTCACTTGGTGCAGTACAGCTGAGGCTGTCCCAGTAAGGCAGTACATTTTGTTGTCGCTTGTTTTTCCAATGGCAAGACTTTTCTTTTAAGGTATAAAAGATTAACTGAAAGTTTGGGGAATCTCTGTGAGCTTGAGTAAAATACTACTTTTAAATTTACACTTTAAAAGTGTATCTCTAATTTAGATGTATAATTAAATATTTTGAATAAAATTATTATGAATGTAAAGTAAAAATACCACTATAATAAGTGAAAATGTCAGTGTCATATGGCTGCATCTTTACTATTTGGACCTAAAACCAAATTTTTTTAAACATAAGCTGATGTTCCTGTAGTTATAACAAATGTAACTCCTGGTAGAGAATTGATTCCTGGCATCTAAGGAATTTTAGAAAAATTAACTAAGTTCAGACTTTACAACCTCTGTGATTTTTAAAGGATTTCATCTGTTGTACCACTGACATCAATGGAGGTGTGCTGCACTGCTTAACAGGAGAAACATAAGACCCTGTGTTTCTGTGTTGTTATTTTTCAGATGTGATTTACAATGCTAATTTAAGGACTAGGAAAAAAATGTTTGGTGGGATTTTCTAGGTATTAAAAATACAGGTAGCTTGTGTTTTGACTTAGGTTATAAAATGTCTTTGCTGAATAGTAGGCAGTAGGCTTTTGGACAGGATTTTGTAGTGCCTGGAAGGGGGGTGTGTTAATATAAAAATTCTAAATAGAATGATGGATTATATATATATATATTGGTATTAGGGTTTGGATTTTTTTAGTTTATAACATTACGAAGCAAAAACAATGAATTCTAGGAGAATCTAAATGGGGTTTCTTACATATGTCTAGATATAATTTGTTTGTTACGTAGTGTCATTTGCTTTTGGAGCTTTTGATAACCAAGTCCCTTTTCTGTTTAGAAACATTATTTTGAACAAAATGTTCTGCAGTGTGGTGCCTGTTTATGTGCACTGCAAATAAAGCTGTACTAATTCCGACAACTTCTCTATAGATAGAAGTAGATCTAGATTGGTCCCTGTACCATGAAAGCATCAGCTAAAGAGGTTTTTGTGGGTCATGTAAAGTGGCTACCCTATGTTGTGCTTTTGTTTTGTTTTTTGATCCAAGAGTGTGATGGTCGATGGCCTGTCTGTAACAAAAATACTGTCCCTGTGTTATAGATGTGAAACTGAGTGAAGTATCTGAAGTTACTTGTTTAGGATCATTGAGGAAAACTGTGTTTGGGCCAGAAATTTGACTTGCGTCTTCTGAGACCCATTCCAGTCCTGTGTACACTGGCTTATACTGCATTCTTTAATGCACAGCTTTTATGGACCGTATTTACTGAAGCTTCTGTTTTAGTAATAGATTTCGTGTGTAAAGTGTTGAACGCGATTTAAAAATGATTATTTTTAAAAGAACTGATTTCCCTGCTTAATTATTCTCATTTGCAAAAATCAAGAAATGACTATTAAATGTCCCCTGTCTTGAGGAAGTGGTCTCCAAAAAGACTGCATGATACATCATCTAGGCCAATATTGCCGTTCCAGTCATCATTCCATCAGCATTTTAATTTTTCATTGCATAAAATATTGTTTTGCTCTTTGGCAGAGAAATTAATATTGTACAAAGTGAACTCCTCATTATATTATGGTTTACTTTTGCAGTCAGAGTTAACAACATATAGCACAGATGTGGTCGATATCTATGAACTCAAAAGACTGTAGAAGAATATAGTCAGCTTGACTCTTGGTTTGTTTTTTTCTTTAAATTAAAAAAAGAAAAAGCAAGCTTAGTTCATAAGCTTTTTCTCACAGCGGGTTTGGCTTAGTTCTTACTAATCATTATTTCTAGCTTTAAACTTCATTATATTACATTAGAGATATAGGTATATAAGCAAAATAGTCTGTTGTTTTCAGGGCTCTGATTACATCTATTTTAAGTTGCTGTTACATTGCACTTTTGTTTGTTTTGTTTTGGTGTGGTTTTTTTTTTATGATTGATGTTTTCCTTTGTTTCAGCCAAACCTTTTACATCAAAAGTGAAACAGATGCGACTACATAAAGAAGATTTTGAAATCCTGAAGGTGATTGGTCGAGGAGCCTTTGGGGAGGTATGTATGTCAAGGAGGTGGAAGCAAGGGTTTGAATATGCTCTTGCAAATGTGCAGCACTGAGGAGAGACAGTTAATAGCAATGTACTGGTGTATGGGGTTCAATATTTTTTAGGCATAATGGGTGTTGTAGGCCCACCTAATGTTTGATGCAAGTACATTATGATTTATGCATTCTTTGACAGCTCTTTTAAGTCTTCTAAAGGTTGAGAGAAGGCAAGTTCACATGGATTAAAAGACCGTGTTTCAACTGTCTGATGATAAATCATTTGCCTGACTGTAATTCTTTCCAGTCAGCAGGTGGAGGCCAGTGAGCTACTGATGATATAAAGATCTAGTAATTTGTAATCATCCTAATAACTAGAAAGTCTGAAAGTAGTTTTCAGCAACTTAAATAGCCAAATACTGATATGGACATTCTAAGAACACAGAGACATCTCTCTGCTCCTGTCACTTTGCTTCCTATTTTTAATGAATGTTTGAATATTTTTCCTGTATTTCTTTTAAAGAGTTTAGCAGATGTTAGGGTTTTTTTCAGTTGTCACCTACTGGTATCGAACTATATAATATTTTGCTGCTTCTGATTAAACAGTCTCCAATTTGAAGTCATCAAGCAGGTCTGTCAGTGACTAGATTTTACACTAGACGTGTTGGATTATAAAAGTTGAGAAAACTTGAATAAATGAAAGTTCACTTCCTGCCCTTTCTTCTTAATTATATTAGGTGCTTTGTTGTTCCTGCAGGACAATATGTATAGAAAAAAGAGCAACCTAATGCATAACAGTGCCTTGAATTTTTGATAACCAAATATACTACAGATGGAGATAGAAAGCTTCTGCAGAAGGTACTCCATTCTGCATGAAAATATGCGTGAACTGAAACCCAAAGTGTAAGAAAAAGATATTCTGAGCAATGTCTTCATTGCTTTTGGACTTGGGAAGGTTTTTTTTTTCAGTTCTCTTTAGTATGACAGCATCTCCAGAGGCTCTGTGGCATGTGGCAGAGAAGAGTTGGTTTCAGGTTCATTTACATGTTTGCACCATGTGTGAAAATTAGTCTTTGTAAGGAAGAATGGATTTCTATACCTAGTATGTAAGGAACAGGAATTTTTACTGTAGTGTATGTCACTACATACTCTGATGCCCGTATGCAAATGTCATCATTGGGCAACTGTAAAAATAACAATAAGAGTAGTATTTATGTATCTACTTCATCATTTTTGGTTTTGCTCCATCTGGGGTAATGCTTCTATATAAAGGAGACTGAAGGCTGAAGTTACTCAAGGATAACGTATCTTTAGTCTGAACCTCTGCCACAGAGAATGTTGTATTCTCTGTTTTGGTGTAAATGCTTCTGCTTAAAACATTGTCTTTCCTCAGTGCTGCCATAGTAGTTGCAGCTGAGTTCATGTACAGGTTGTATAAGAAAAATCACTGACGTGCTTTCTTGTCAGAAGAATCATATGCAAAACCTGCCTTAAATTGTGTTTTTAAGAGAAGTCATTTTTGTCTGTTAGATCAGCATCAAACTCCACAGCAGCTAAACCACAAAAAAACCTGTAGTTCTTTCTCAGAAAGCTTCTTTGTGGTGAATCATTCCATGAATAGTGAGACCATAACTTTCCCCATCCCCTTCTGTGGACAGTGTGTAGTTGGTTAGGGTCTCCTCCTTTAGGAACAGTGTTTCTTTCTAATTCCTTAGCTGAGAAAGATAGCGTGAATCTGCTTAATTGTCAAAATCTTCAGTAAGAGGAAAGCTGAAGTTCCTTCAGTGAAGATGTTTGGCTTGTTATGTTCTTAAGCAGGTCTTAACATTTACAAGGACATATGTGAAATTTTCTTACCAGTTTAAAGAAGACAAGTTTCAAGTCCTACGCAGACATTCATCTAAGAAAACAAGTTCTGTATGACATTACTTATTTTCCTTTAAAATAACCAGTAAATATCCAAGCAAGGCTGAAAAAAGGAACTGCAAATTTTACTGCTCCTTAAGCCACCAAAAACTGTATGAATATTCAATTGAAAAATACTTGTATGATTCAGTAGACTGCAGTTTACTGAGACAGATTAAGAAATCTGGAAGAATGTATTTTCTTTTAAGCAAACTATAAATGAGACCAAGGTTGCTGTAGGTTACTGGGAGGAGTAATTTTTGTCTTCTGAATCAACATAATTCTGAAATTCTGTAGACTACCAACTTAGTGCAAGTTTTCTTTGGCATGGTCTCAGGCTTGTTCTTATTTTGATTTTACGCTACTCAATTTCTTCTATTTGCATAGTCAAGAAATATTTCCTTTTTTGTTTTTACAAGTTTGATGTAGACAAAAAGTAGTTTAAACTAGTTATTGCTTATAACTGTAAGGGTTCATTGTTCCTAGTTTTCTTTTTCCCGTTACTGTGCTTGCTGCCAGTCTGAGAATGCTTCCTTTTTGTCAAATTGATGACATGCCCCTTCTTTCTCCATGTATACATTCCCTTATGTAAAATTTTAGGTAAGAGAGTGCCGTCTTTAGAAAACACTGGTGTTTTGCTTGGAGAAGGAGGATTATCCTGGTAAAATTAATAATGGGGGCATCAAGTGTTTCATTGTGCTGGCTTGGGACAGCCTGGTTTGAAAAGCTTAACAAACAATGCTGAACAAGAAGACTTTAAACTTGGGAGTTGAAGAATGCTGCTAGGAAAGCTGAAGAAACTGGGCAACAGCTCTTAGTGGTGTCTCTCAGCAGTGTAAAAGTGTGGCTTATTGAAGGTTCTAGCTAATACCAAAGTTTTCAGCTCATTCTATTATTGCTTAAAAAAAAGTTCAGTGCTTGCTTATGCAAGCAAATATGATGTCATTATATTGTTGATATTTCAAAGATGATGAATTTTGTGGTTCTGAGGATTAGTTAGTTACTCCTAAATTTTGATGTCCAATTATGAACAGTAACATTCCATCTTCCTGTTTCTGGAGGGCTGCCTACTCTTGATAAACAAGAAAACTAATGCTGAGCCTTTAAAAAAAAAAAGTCTTACTTTTTTTTACTTTTTTCCTTTTTTTTTCCTTTCCGTTTCGACAGCTTTTGATTTAGCTTTTTTCTGTATGGCTCTGTTGCTTTTTAAGCAAAGCAAATGTGCAGACGTGTACCGTAGAGACAAGTAGCTAAGTTTGGGGCAGAAGGTATCTGGCAGCATGCCAGACTGTACTGCTATTTGTGGGAAATATGGAAAACTGTTGGAAGAATGGGGAAAAAACCTATCAGACTAAACCAAGATGTTTACATCAGGACATACCAATCATTTTTTGTTGGGCTGCTCACAGGAAAATACAAATTTAAAAAAACCCCAACCTTTAAAAGTCCGTTTCTAAGAAATTCCAGTAGCAAGACACTTCAGGAAAACTAGACAGGAATGGTTATCCTTTCTTCTGTCTTGATAGCTTCACTGGCGAAAGTAAAAGACCAAAAGAGCACTCTGTGTGTATTTGGGCCTTTGTATACATAGTATATACCTCCGTGTGTGTATGTAAACACTGCCTGGGTCTGTAATAATTTTTCAGATTTTTTTTCTTACAATTAGAAACTGCATCAGACTGCTCATTGATGAAGTGTCACGTTTTCCTTTCACAGTCTTGAAATAGGCATTTTAGCATTTACTTTCATAAAGCACTGAAACACTGCCCGAAAGATGCTGTGATTGCAGAAAAATTATGATGTTTGTGATCTTTTTTTGCATGCTTGTGATGGTTATTGGTATGGAAAAACATTAATGGCTTTCACAGACAAAAAGGCTGCTTCTGACTGATTGTAAACACAGCTGGTAAACATGAGTCTATTTCTGTTCTTTACTCACTCTTGAATACTACTACACATTCACAGAAGGTACCAAGCTCTCAATCTTGTCATTGAAGCCCTGCGCTCCAACTGAAGGCAGTGCCGTAGCTCTATTGGTTGTGTCCTAAGTGAATGCTGTACAGGAGACTACCAATTTAGGCAGCTGTGCAATTAGCATATGTCTTTCAATAACCAAGTCTTTTGCAGAATAACGCAACCTTTCACTGAGCGTGCTACTGCCAAGAAATGAAATTCTGAAGTTGGACTTGAAATACATGCATTATCTTATGCCTCTGGCTACCTATACTACAGCAGTTAATGGTGGGGAAAAACTTGCCTTTCACGCTGGGCAGCAGCAGCAGTCTAGTGGGCTCTAGGACCAGCCTTTGAATTTTTCCCTACAACAGCTGCAAAAGCCTTAGAGGTCTTTAGGGCAGAATTAGATTGTAGCTTCATACCATAGACTGCATGGTGCAGTAGGGGGGGTCCCTGTCGTCCAAGATAGGATAGAGTTTGAATGCTGACTGCTTTCAATGTTAAGGCTTTCTCCTGCCTTTTCTCATTAGAAATCTGTACAGATACGGCTTATCAGAGTTTCAAGATAGCTTTAGCTAGTAAAGTAAAAGGAGACTCAAGATTGAAATCCACGTTGTGGGTTATGTATCACTGCAGAGGATCAATCTTTCACTTCTGAGGAAAATTGTGATGCTCAGTCTTGGGGTGCCACGCACAGAAGAGTAGACATTCTTTATGAATGAAAATTAGATTATAGTCTGAAGTAACAATCAATTTTTGTGTTTCAAATCTGAAAGTACCTTGAGGGATCCCAGGTCTGGACTCGAACCTCAATTTTTATGCATGAAGTAACCTTTAAAAATCTCAGTTCATAAACTAGTTTAAACAAGTAGATGTAGTACCTTTCTGTCTTCTTTCCTTTTTTTATCTCCCACCCTCCCTGCAACCCCAGAAGGCAGCAGTGTCAAAAGTAGGGCTGATAATGCATTGCTGCGCATACAGGAAGTGACAGCTGCTTCATCTGTGAATCTATAGTGAAGCAAGAGATACACTTTTAGATACACTGTAGTTTAGACATCTGAGTGTTGCAGTCCTTCAACCTATGCTTTTGCTATGTGCAGCTGTGGCAGCTGATGACACATCTGAAGATGGTTGAAAGAGGTTTGCATGACATCGTCTTCAAACTGTCTGATCCTGTGTTTTCTTTTCCGTTATCACTGTCTTCACACATAGCTTGTTTACTGATTATGAAAGAGGTGGAAGGAATGTAGGATTCAACCTAGCCCGCAGGATGAAGATGATGATAATCTGTGTGACAGCATGTTGGTTTGTAACTAGAGGCACACAGAAATAAACTTTTATCTCCTGAAGTCTCAAGATCTATTTGAAAGGGAAGGGATAGAATGGGATAGTTGGTGCATGGTTGTTAAAAAGTTTTGATTGTTGAATTTCTCTATAATTGGGATGGTAGTGTGGTGGTCTGATCTAGTTCTGATCAGCAGCTCTGAGTCTGTCACAGATTCATGGCCCTTTTGAGTAAGATACTTAGCTTTCCATACCCAGGGAAGCCTGAACTGTGAAAACATGTTTGCATGAACGTCTTCCTTCCCTGTTTCCTAAAAATATTCCGTGTTAGCTTTTATTATAGCTGAGCAAAACTATAAGATTCTCAGAAAAGGACTGTGTCAGTTGGCTTTGTTAATAGATCATTACATAGCCCTATGGTATCTAACGCTTCAGAAGCAAGGGGGGGGGCTTGTGTTTGCTAAGTTTTACTTCTCAAAAAAATGTGGATTTCACTGTTTCCCTGCCACTAACAACAGACATCATAAAGAGCTCATTGAACTTCAGGTGGAAAAATGTGAATTAATACTTTACTATGTCTTTGAAGAAAGTCGAGTGCATTCCTTGACATGAGAGTGGAAGTTTTATGTATGGCAAACTTGCAGTCTTGCAACTGCAAGTCAAGCAACAACTGGTGATAGCTTTGTGATAGTATGATAGAGCAAGAAGTGTGATGGTGAGAAATACCATTGTTCATCTACCATTGTTCACACAGAAAAAATGATACATAATTGAAGCTTAAAATAGACTTGGAACTTTCACAGAATAAATAGCCTGTGCTGCTGTGATGTTACTCTTTCTCGATGGTGGTGGTATGGTACTGTGTGGATAGTAAAGCTAAGTGTCCAGAACACTGAAGAAAAAAAAACCCCAAAACTGCAAGGTTCCATAAAAATTAAAACAATATGTGTTTTCATGTTTTAACTTATTTATCTTTCATTTATCTTTTCCAGGTTGCAGTAGTAAAACTGAAGAATGCAGATAAGGTTTTCGCCATGAAGATACTTAATAAATGGGAGATGCTGAAGAGAGCTGAAGTAAGATTACAGAAATGTTTTCTATAATCATGTACCCTCTTACTGTGCTGAATTGTTACTTCCCACAAGACTCTGTGTGCACAGAGGGATTGAGGACGTGCTTCACTACATACTGACAATATGAAGGTTAATATTAAAATAAGCTTAAAACAGTTCATCAGAAGGGTTAAAATGGTGTGGAATCTTGACTTAGGTGGGGCTGGATGTTTTAGACATTATACCTTTCCTGTAATTGCCCAAGAATTACTTACTATACAAGCAATCTTTTAATACATTTCTTCCCATTAGGAATGTAGTCTTTAGCAAGTATTTTCCATGGTGAAAGGTAATTACTGAGCTATAACTCACCAAGCCTATTAGTTTGTCAGTAGTTAGAACTTAGTCAAGGTCCAATTTGTAGACTGAAAAACCAGAAAGATCAATTTCAAATTAATTTGAGTGCATGCTTTATAAAAATGTCCATCTGCAGAAATTCGTGGTGAAAAGTTGCTTGTTAAAGCTGGAGTCCATTCTGTGTTCTGAAAAACGTGGAACAACTTTGACCTGCCCTGCTTTGCCTTGAGTTCCTACTTCCATTATACGACTCCACTCTTCATAGAATCTTCGATATATTTCCCTGGATTCCATTGGAAAGAGACTTACAAAATGCAGTCTATGCCTGAAGACTTGTGTATTAATTTTAAATGGAGCATGTATCTAACTCTTTAAATTGTTTTTTTAAATTCTTCACCTATACATACTAAAAATAAACTGTCTAAATAATAGACTCAGGAAAATATAACTCAGTGTCTTACACATACAAAGTTGCTTTGGCCATTGGGTTTTCTTTCGTTTGGACAGTGCAAGCACTATCTTGGTGTCTCTTCCAACTTGTCTGATTGAATTATCTCTCATCTCAGTTTTTATCTGAGATTCCTACTTTGCTGTTCTTAGACTGCCTTGCTGTTCAGTTGCTTCCAAGTTTATTCTGATTTCCATATTAATGTTTTAATTATGTCTTGTTAGGAAATGAGATCAATGGGAAACCATCACACTTCAATTTGTCTGGATACATTTTTTTTTTTAAAGCCAATTTCTGATGCATGCACATCCTGTCTCTTTTAATGATAATGTTATCATGTTAAGAAGTATAAATGGCATGCAGATTGTGGTTAGACATACACAATGTGTTTCCTCTTTATCCAGAAATTATTCAGATACTGAGGAATCTGGTGTTAGTCTCTATACAAAGAGGTATTTCTCTCCAAGACAGATGTCGTTACTGTAAGTTTTGTTATTTCAGTGAAAAAGAGGAAGACAGAAATAAAGTTCCACGCTATTTTTAAATGTACCCTTTTAAAGTCAGTTTAAAAGCTATATCTTTCCATTAAAATTAAGTTATAAATAGGTTTGAAATATTTTTCTCTATTCAAGGTATTAAAAATACTTTTCCCATGGGTCCAACTGAGTTTCTGAAAGTCTGAACCATTAGCCTAAAAAGAATTACAGTTATGGTTTTCCATGTATTTGTAACCCATGGCTATACAGTGGGAAGAGAACCATCTGGAGTGAAACTGCGTTACAAAGCATGACCTTCAGCAACTGCAACCTGTCATTTTTAAATGTTGATGAACGCATCTCACTTGTTACTACTAGTAGGGAAAATGACTCATTTTGACTCTATAAGCAATGTGCTGCACTAACACTGAAATGCACAGTAAAATCCTACAGTCCAAAAATGCAAGACAAGCATATAGGTAGCTGTATACGTAACTGGCAAAAAGAAGTTGTTCGTATATCCTTGTATCAACTCTGTGGGAAGTGGGAGTCGTTTGTAAAAGCAGAAAGGGAGTGTGTACTCAAAAGAGGCTTGAGAATGCCAGATTAAGGTTGATGGCTGCAAGCTCTGAGAGTAATTATATGCAAAAACTTTGTTACAATTGAATTATACAGGTTGCGAGGTCAGTGTTATCTTTTGTATTATAAAGACCTTAAGTTTTCCAAATACTTGCCACTGTTGAAAACTCGGAGATGTAGTGTAGAACTGGGGACGTTAGTGATACAAGGAGTACCTGAAAGTGTGTGGCAGCCTGCTGTTACATTCCCAGACCCGTTACCCTGAGTGTTGACAATCACTTATAAGTTACATGTGTGCCACAGTGGTGCCAGATGAGGCTCAGGAGAGACCAGGACAAGTATTATGCAGCTTGGAAGTGGTCAGCACTCCTAGGAGGTGCTGACTCTGAGCTGTAAGGACATGAACACCAAATAGCCGAGCACCCCAAATTCTTTGCTGGGTGAAGGACGCAATAACTGTGTCGATATAACCAAAGCACCGAGTGGGCTTTACTGTGACAGAGGGTTGGATCAGATGACCTCTGGAGGTCTCTGCCAACAATTCAAGGAGACTGTGCCTAGGGAAGGTGAAGCATAATGTTGAAATAATGAAAGGCACAAAAAAAAAATCTTCACTTAAAACTTAGTTGAGCTATGTTTCAGTAATTACAAGAACCACTGCTACCATCTTCCCCCCCCCTTATTTTTTTGCCATTAGTTGATATAAAGCCCATGAACCACTTGGACTCTTTGACTATTACTGTCTCAGCTGTCATCTACTGGGGTAATAGCTGTTGCTGTCAGCTTTAGGCATACTGCCCAGGGCTGGGTGTTTAGAGCACTCAAGGAATGCATGGTCTTTTGTTAAATCATGGCAAAACCAAGTGGAATTATATAAACTCTCTAGTAACTAATCCTGTGAATTGTGTCATAACAAGTAGAGAAACTACATGTCATTTATCCTTGTGAAAACAAGAGTTCATAGTATCTCTCTCTGAAATATGTCAAGAGTTTACAAACAAGGAAGTAAAAAGATCAAGCTGAAGCCTAGAACAGCTTTTCTTCTTCTGAAGATCATCCTTTCTCCTTCTCCCACCCCCAGGTCCATGTTTCATTTAATAACCTTTAACTGTATTGGTTTAAAGTATGTTTTGTTATTTTCTCAAATTTAATTGATTGATCTCATGCATTGTGCTATGATTGAAGTATACCATTTTTTCTTTTTCCTGGTCTGCATTACTCTTACTCACTGTATTCACCAAAACAAGACTTGGTGTGGGTTGTTTGCTTGGAGGAGCGCGTTGTTTTCTGCTCTGTTTTTACTGCATGTATTCTTGTGCATAGCTCAGTCTAAAATGATACTTCACTCTTCATTCTTCGCTCTCCAGATCTCACAGCCAGCAATAACCATGTGAAAGTTCTGGTATTTGCCTATTGTTTTTGGAAATTAAATTGGAAAAGTAGAAAGAAAAGGCTTGGATTTCCTTTAAATTTAGCTGTCTCCGAAGATGGAAGAGACAGAGTATGGTTCAAACAGATGAAACATCTTTGTGAAGTAGCAGAGTGTGCTGGAAGGGATTATGGTCTATGTTTTTCTCTAACTCTGCATCTCCCTGCTAAATAGAGTCCGTACAATTAATATTCTTTCTTTTACACTATCTTTTACATCTTTTTCTGATCAAAATTGTGTGTTGGCTTTGCTACTTGGTATCTTCTGTTTTCTTGTGATATTCACTTCAAAACATTTATCATATTTTTTGCTATGGTTTCTTCTTGGCTGCTCATCTGTTTGGTCATTTTCCTCTGTCATTCTGCAAAGCTGCTTTTGCTGAGGTATTTTATTCACTTCTCAGGGCAAGTTGCAAGACCTTCATTGAATTAACTGCCTTGCTGCTTTCCAGTCGGTTATTTTCTTCACACTTATTTTTTGTTTGTTTCGTATGAACCTGTGTTCTCCTTCTCTTAGATATTCTTTAGCATTTTTTGGCAGTTCTCGTTCCTCCTCTGTTCCGCTTGCACTGAAGGCACCTTTTGCCTCCTGTGTTTCTTTCCAGTATATTGAGAGGAGGTCTTCCCGCATGTCTTATCGACAGCTTGTATCTGGCAAGAGCAATATTCAGTTCTGTCCTGCTTTTCCTGAGCCGAAAGTGTGGAGAAAACCACAACTGGTTAATGATTATCAAATTATGACTACCTGGAAGTTGTTGGCAGCTATACCCAAATAACAAGAAGAACACTGCGTATGTGAAACGCTAACAGTATGAGATAAAACAATGACACAAGACTCCAGATTTTAGTTCTTTAACTCCTATTGCAGTTATATAATGCCATTATTGATTGTTTTCTTCAATCCTATATTGCTATTCTGTCATAATTGATACTTGATTTCAATATCTCTATGTACAAAAAAGGTAAGATTTTGACTTGGGATTTTTAGGCAATGGGAAGCAGCAGCATATTTCTCCCTTTGCATCACTCAACAATATAGAGAAGTACAACTGTTTAAATTTGAAGAAGGTGAACTTTTCTAATACCTAGTTTTTCATAGATTTTGGCATGTTTGGAGAGTGTAGTAAATGGCTTTTTAACTGAGGCAATTCCACCCCCACCCCACCCCCCCCTGCCAAAAATATGTTAAACATAGTCAACTTGCCAAATGTGTTTCTGTATATATTTTACTTAAAGCCTATAATTATTTTTCTCCACTTCAGACAGCCTGTTTTCGAGAAGAGAGAGATGTGTTAGTGAATGGAGATAACCAGTGGATCACAACATTACATTATGCATTCCAGGATGAAAACTATTTAGTGAGTGTTGCTTTTATGTGTATATGAATGGAAATTCATATTCTTAGTTGTGGTTTGAGACAGAAATATAGTTTGTTGATTTGTTAATTTTGTGTTCTGGACTGTATAGACCATGTGAGCTTCTGTGAGTTTTATGCATAAGATTCTGAAGGGTGGAGAGTAGTCTGAAACTTTTAAAGTTTTTCTGTAAATGCCTCAGGAATGCAGCTTTGTTTTCTAAACTACTTTGCATTTGTTGATAAAGCTTAGTCTATTGGCATCTTCTTTCTTATAATTCATCACTCCAGTTTAATTGAATTCATAAAAATAAAAGGGCGCTTACTAACATAAACTTTATATTTGACATTAATTTTTGCGATTAACATTGCTGGTTACTGGTTTACAGTTAGAAATAGGGAGTAGTCCTGTTTTGAAACAACAGTTCATTTTGATCGTTTTTTTTGAGGACTTAAACCCACTAAGATGTCATAAAGCAATAAAATGTTCTTGCAGCATGGAAGAACGCCCCTGAATGCTCATAAATGAGAGATGGAAGCTGTAACTGTAGATTGAAGTGTCTCTTTAATATTTAATGTTATTTAGTTTTCAAGTATTTTTAAAGACTTGCAAAAAGAAGCTAATGTGAGGAAAAAGTCCCAATTTTCTATGAAATATTTTCCACTTAAAAATGTTTTGATTGTGGTACAGTTTTGGTAATGTCTGTGTCTGAAAAGGTAAACAACTACACATTAGCAGATTTTGCTTATTTGCCCTGTGCTTTTGATTCTATACCATTGGTAAGTTCTGATTTTTTTCTTAAAAATCTACTGTGCCGTCATAATCTTCCCCCCCACCCCCCACCCCCCCTCAGTGTGTCCAATAAAAGAAGTGCTATTCGTGGAATACTTGCAGAATTGCAATGCTTTTTGCCATTATATTGCTTTCTGTTCTGTCTGCGCTGATACTTGGAGATCCGTGGGTTTTGGTGGAGTTCATATAGAAACAGGAGACTGCATTTGTGAATCTAGCTTTTGTCTCAAATCCCTCTCAGCCAGATTCATGCTTTCGTTAATGTGGACAGTAAAAATAATCTCATGTTTTATGTAATTCTAATCTTACTATTAACAGTATTTCAAATAAAATATATATTCCACAGCAGCCTGCTAGAATTTGTTTTAATCTCACCAGTTTCCTTATTTTCACTAAGCACAGGGCAGCTTCTGTCCTTCATCTTTGATAGTCTGCTAACAGGAGCTAGTTTTGCAGCATGCTGGGGAAAATACCAGTAATACTGTTTTTTATCATTTTAGTGTGAATATATCACTAGTTCTCTGTGTGCTTTTGATTAAAATAAAATACAACAGAACTGGCTTTAAAAAAAAAAAATCTGTGTAGGTTGAGCTGTGGATGTTGTTTACCTTGACTTTATGGCAAACACTGTCTGCCATAACATCGTGATAGACAAGCTGACAAAGCATGTGTTAAATAAGCAACAGTGAGTTGGATTGTAAACTGGCTGAACTACTGGGCCCGGGGAATCATGATCAGTGACACAAAGTCCAGCTGGAGGCTAGTCAGTGGTGGTGTACCTCAGGGCTCAATGCTGGGGCCAGCATCTACATCAATGACCTGGACAGTGGGATGGAGTGCACCGTTGGCAAGTTCACAGATGGTAAAAAACTGGGAGAAATGGATGATACGCGAGATGGCTGTGCCCTAAGTCAGAGGGACATCAACAGACTGCAGAACTGGGCAGAGAGAAATCTCATGAAGTTCAACAAAGGGAAGTGCGATATCCTGCATCTGTGGAGGAATAACGCCGGGCACCAGTACATACTGGGGGCTGCAAGCTTGAGGTCCTTCTGGATAATAACCTGCCATAAGCCAGCAATGCACTCTCACAGCAAAACCAGCCAAGAGTATCCTGGGCTGCACTGAGAAAAACAATGCCAGCAGGTCAGTGCAGACCCTTCCTCTGCTCAACCCTGGTCTGGCTGAATCTGAAGTGTTGTGTCCAGTTCTCACCTCTCCAGTGCAAAAGAGAGATGAAGCTACTGGAGCAAGTCCAGGGCAGGGCCGGAAAGATGATTAAGATACCGGAGCATCTTTCATATGAGGAGAGACTGAGAGAGCTGGGACATAAACTGAAACACGTCAAATTTTGTCTGAACACAAGAAAATACTTTTTTACTGTGAGGGTGGTCAAAGAAGTGCTAGTGCTGTTGTGCAGCAGTATTTTGAGAAGTATTTCAGACTTGAATAGATCTGGATGATTGTGTGCATTTAGAAAGTATTTTTATAGAATTTTTTTTTTTTTTTTAAAAACAAGAGTTTTAAGTACATGGATCTCTGACATCAGATGGGATGCTATGCATTGACTGAATTGTTTTGTTAAAAATTGAGTTGTTAAGCTTAGCTTCGATTCCTATGCATGTGTTTAAGCGCACGACTTAATACTGTGAGTTACGGTTTAAGTGTTTGCGTATTTGAGGAGTTGAAGGTTTCCTTGTCACTAGGCTACTGTGTCTCTCTTGCAAAGTGGGAGGTGCAGAGTCCTGTGTTACAAGAGCCAAAATTCCTTTATTTTGGTATATCCAGTAACTGAGAGTTGTACAGCTTTTAAAACACTGAAGAATGAGTGCAGAGATCCCATGTCAGTTATGAGAATCTTAAGAGAATTTTTTCAAAATACTTTCAAAGCAGTAAGTTAAGCTCTTGCAGATCTCTATAGTGTATCAGTTACTAATAATTATATTAATTTCCAAGGGCTTAATGTATTTTCTGAAACTGTGAAAACTGAGAAGCTAATACTGTAGATCTTGTTTCAGAGGGAGCATAGGAGCCCCACTGAATAGAAGATATTTATCTTGTGTGAGGCTTGTGAGCATAATTTAAGAAGTTTGCTATTCATGTCACAAAGCAACAGATGAAATTTTTAAAATTTTAAATAAAATCGCTTATAATTAGTTAGTTATAATTAGTTCATTTTTTGCCCCTCATTTGCCCTTCCAGTTGCTATTCCACAATTAAACTAAACTAAGCCTAAAAGATATCAGTTGTGAGTCTCCCACTTTTCTTAAGTTTACTTTGTCCTGTCATTTTGACCGTGTCTCTAAAGGAAGTGGGGTTTAATTCTGTCATAATATAGTAAAATGGAGAAACGTTCTGATCGCTTTAAAGTCTCTGCAGCTGATTCAGTGGCAGGCAGATTTTATGTTTCGTTAATAGATAAGAAATCAAATGTATTTTTCTTGGTCATTTCACTTAGAGAAGATGACAGTTTCCATTGTATGTTGGCAGATCTAGTACTGTGCGCAATGTCAACAGGATCTGGAATTGTACTGTGAGACACTGGAAGTTTCTCAATCTTGGCCTTAATCTGAGTAGTCTAAAAACTTCAATTGCCAGAGTTGTTTGTTTAATGGGAAAAGAAGATGGTAGGATAAAAGTGATGGGGAAGCCTGGGAAATTAGGGCCCTTAAATGAGATCCCAAGTTAACACAGTTGGTTTTGGTTTTATAGGCCCGTGCTTTAATGCTTTACTACTTTTGTGTTCTTTCAAAAGGTATTGTTCTCGTAAGGGAATCCAGAGTATTTAAATACTTTAACTATGTTTGGTGATGGGACAGTGGATGAAGCTGAAACTATTTTGTCGTGAGGCTAACTGTATTTGGAGAGGTTTAAAGATGAAAAATATTCAAATAGGTTAAATATTAAAAGAAGGCTGAACCAGCTACTGTTTCCAGAACATCTAAGCATCTTGGTTAGCTTTTGTAATGCCCATGATAATTTTTGCAACAAATTGATTTTTATGCTTCGGTTAGTTTTTAGTCTCTGACTCAATAAATCGTTTTTACCCCCTTCTCTTTGCATATCATTCTGGCTCCATAGTACCTGGTTATGGATTACTATGTTGGAGGAGACCTGCTTACACTGCTCAGCAAGTTTGAGGACAGACTCCCTGAAGATATGGCTCGTTTTTATTTGGCTGAAATGGTGATAGCTATTGATTCAGTTCATCAGTTGCATTATGTTCACAGGTAAGTAATTTGAGCTGCAAATTCCTGTTGGACTTTTATGGGGAGTTACTTGATGGAGTGAAAATGATTTGCATTAAAGAGTTCAAGCTAGTCACAGGTATTTGTCATAATAGTAAGCATAATAAAACTGACCTGTATACATCTTGTGGTTATTGACAACTGTTGCTAACCTTGTACCGTATGGTCAGAGACATGAATGAGGAGGCTTCATGAATATCTGAACGCATGTCATGAATCCTGCATGCTGGCATGTTTAAAAGTTAATGGTCCATAATTTATAAAAGTCAAACTGGAAACCTGTATGTGAAATATGATCATCTTAATTTCTTAGTTGGTTAATTAGTTTCTTAATTTGTTCAACCTGTACAGATGTTGAAAATACACCATTGTGTGGTGTGCTTTGGATTTTTTTCACCATTTTCTTTTGCACTTAATGAAATTATCTTTAAAATGAAGTGATGGCATTTTGCTGAATAAGTCGAAGTGTGTATATTGTGGTATTTATCTTTACCTTGATATATTTAAAAATATATATTCTGTTTAAAGGAAAATATTAAGTTGTTTGTGTGTCATTTTTTTTTGGAGGCCATGATTGATTTTTCGACAAAACTAGCATAATCTTTTCTTTAATGCTGAATTCCATGGTAGTTCTTGTATGCAGAGGAAAAGATTACCTTACAAGAGGCAGAATTTTTGAATGTACTTATTAGATCTACTTTGCTCTGACAGAAATCAGTAGGAAAACTCCAAATTTTTTAAGCTGAGTCATTAACTTAGCAGGATTAGCTCTTTTGCTACATCTGTCTGTCACCCTTAATCAGTATCTGTACTGACCAGTCCTCCATTTATTTTTTCCACTTGTCTGCATTGCTCCAGAAAAGTGTTGTTGATGGTGTTTTTTTGGTTTTGGTTTTTTTTGTCCAAAAGGTGTATTGCAGTTGGTTTTGGTTTGTTACTGGGTTGTATTTTGTTTCCTTTGAGACTGTGGTTTTTATGAAAGAGCTGTAGCTAGGAGTTCTTTAAGGTGCGGTGGTGCTAAGCTCCAAATTGCTATTATGGAATATTTTGATGTCTGCTAGTTTTGTTGAAGAATTATGTCTTATGTGCTAAAGGGCTGTTTGTGATAACGCCGTGTGGAAAAGCCCAAGCAGAGTATTTTCCTTAGCAGTTTTCTTGAATTCTGAAGATTTTAAATGTGTATTTCTGAGAAACTGTTCATTTAGGACCTTATGTGAAAGGTTTTTGTATTCAGTTTAATTTGGATCTAACTTTTAATATGTGTTTGTGGGTAAACTGTTCAGATGCTATCTCCTGTTACCAGGTGGAGAGTACTTCATGTACTACATAGACTGCTGTATTTTACCTAGTAAGTCTGCCTATGTGGTAGTAACTCTTCCCAGAAGAACAGATGCCCATCGTCTCTGGCTTTTCCTCCAAACAGATCAAAAGCTGTGTAATTCAGCACTGTTAGTGTGTAATATGCAGCAGATGTGATGTTTCCATCCTCAAATAGTTAGTGTCCCCAAGATGAAAAAGGTGTTGGTGTAAAATCTTGATAGAAAATTCAGTAACATTGCAGTTGAATGCTAATACTGGTTATTATGCTTGCATATTTATTACTATGATGCTTAATAAAAAAAAAGCCCCTATACTTTCCCAGTCCTTTATTGCTTGATATGTGGCTTTGCTGGTGAGGTTACCACATTTATTAAGTTCTAATGCCACTTTGACAATGTAATGCCTGTTCATAAGGGCATGTTTTGCAAAGATTAAAAATGTAAAGAGCACTCAAGTATATGTTAATTGATCAGCCTTTGAAATGAGACCTCTTCCACTGTTAGTTTTATTAGGCTGTTTGCAACTGATAAAGCGAAAGAAAGGAAAAGAAAACACATCCTCTAAATGCCACTAATGCTGTTTCAGGAAAAGTTTAACTGTGGTGGCTACATCCTTTTTGGGAATGTGTTGCACACAGCAAAGGACACAGGAGAAGGAGGAGGAACATATTACTAAAAGACGCCTAATGGAACAGCTGTAGTAGTGATATTTCAGATGAATGGCAAATATGCATGAGGATTTGATCTGAGTGGTAGCTAAGTGAATTAGAAATCATGCTTCAGGCACGTTTTGTTCAAGTTTTTTTTTGTACAGTGAGATAGCAGATTGTTTTGATTTGTTTCCTTTCAATGCCCCAGTTCTTTCAGGATAGATTTGCACGTTAACCACGTGTAGTGTTGTACTTTGATAATTTTCTTCCTCCTGAATGTTTTTGTACCTTATAAAAATGATATTTCTATTTCTGAGTGTGTCACTTCTCTTGCTCTTTTCTATTGTTATTCACTTTTTTTGTTAGCAATTAGTTTTGATTGGGAGTGATACTGATTGCAGTGGTAGCTGGTGTGCAGACCATTCCTATTTCAAGTACAAGTCAGTTTTCTTTCCTGAAGTACGTTGGCCAAGGTTCTCAAACATCAAATACAAGCAACCTCAGCATTACTTTAAACAAAATTGCTACATCTGTGTTTCAGGTTTTGGAGTTCCAAATTTGAATGGCATTTCTATATTAACATTGTGGGATTATGAGGAGAATTTATAGTGGGAATGAGATCAAAACCTAGGTATTAGTAGAATTATGCAGAGAAATTGTATGATGTTTTCAAAGCTGTCTCCTGATACCTACTGAACTAAAGAAGGAGAAAAGTTGCTCGCTGAAAATAACATCAGTACTACTCTTCTTACAATATTTCTATTTTTTTTCTGTTTTTATCCACTTTTTAGTTTAAATAAATGTGATACGATGTTTTTGAGATAACATCAATCAGAACATAAAACTTTGATATTTTTTCCATTTCTGATCATTAAGTTCTGTGAAAAGTAGTGTTATTTTACCTGATAGTTAAATGATGGCTCAGAATGTTAATGGAACGGCCTTTTCTTTAATGTATATCTTAGCTTTTGCTGCTGTTATAAATGCACCAGCGTTGGCATTACCAAATGACGTTGACAGCTCCAAGACTAGCTTTAGAAAGAAAACTTAATTTAAGTATCCAGGCAGGTGTTCACAATGAGGAAGAAAGTACGTATGTATATCTCTCTCAAATGCACGACTTCCTTGGGAGTTTGTGTAAGCTTATAACTACCCCTGATACCTGAAATTGCTAATTTGTACTAATGAAGTGATGCTTGCTTGTAGGCCAAGGTTAAATATTGCCTTGTGCCAGTTTGCTGCAAACTGTAGTATCATACAGGAGAAGATTTTACGTTTATTAGGAATCAACATCAGTTTGTGTTTTATAGATTTGAAGCACCTTTATTTGGGGGGTTTTGGCTGAAAAAAGCCTCCACATGCATTAATATTGATTTCAGTTTCAAGGTTCTGTTGTTACTTAATTCATCATGGCATATGTGTATTTGCATGCATTCTCAAATATCCAGGTGTGGACTGCAGTAAAACTCTTACTGGCTTAAGCTAGGTATCTACACTTTATTTATGCATTTTGCATTACCTCAAATACGTAAAATTTGTTTTTCCTCCAGATGAGGCTTTTTTAACTCTGAAATTATTTTATTGGTGAGCCAGGTTTTCTCTCCATTTTCTGTAAGGTGGAAACTGAGGTGTGAAATGCTTGGGTTTGTCTAAATCCTGTTAAGTAAAAAAGACTTCAGGAGGTCTTGTTGGCACTGGAAGAAATTTCCCTGAGGGCTGCAGAAGATAACCTCTGGGCACGTACTAGTCCTAGGCACAGTGAGTGGTGCCACTGGTGGCTTTGCATGCCCCTTCAGTGTGTCTGTGCTGTCTTCTGCAGCAGCACTGGCTTTAGTAAGGGTGCATCTAAGTCTGACTCTGTTGTAAATTTCATTTGGGACTTTCCAGCTTCTTTAATAATACAAAATTAAAAGCATTAGCGTGCTTAAGTCATTTTCATCTTGACTTTCTTTCCTCTAGCTGTTTGTTCTGTACAGGGTTGAAAAGTGAATTTGCAGCTAGGGAGTGTTTAACATTTAGGCTCATGATCCTCCAGACCACTGCAAAAATATTCATTTAAAATAGTTTTCATATATTGGCACACACCCACATTAAACAGTCTTCTTTTTCTATTGGATGGTAAAATAATCCTCACTTACCTTCTTACTAAGAAAATATTTTGGAAGGATTATGAAACACCTATGTTAATTATTATTTTTGTTGGTTAAGTTTATGGGAGGATAGTTAAGACTACAGGGCAAGCTCTCAAGTTACATACATTTCAGATGTTGTCTTTTGCATGTGAAAAGATACGCATGCAAAGCATAAATGCACCTACTTCCATAAAGTATGTGAGATTAGCTTGGTAGTGTGCTTCTGGATTTCCAGTTGCCCGTCCTGTCCTTTTGTCTGAAAGATTTTAGCATTTGAAATCACCAGATGCATTTCTTTTTTTTCTTTTTCCATTTTATCAGCTTCTTGATTTCAAGTTGGGCTTCACTGGAACATTTGAGTTCTTAAAATGTAGAGCAGTAGAATTCTCTGTGGAAGTGACATCCTTTCTGAGAAGTATTGAACATAAGGGAATAAATCCGTTAGAGGGACAGAAGAACTGCCTATTCCCTATCAAGGCAGCCTCCTCTTTGCTTTGAACAAGAAGGTACTATTTGTCCTCAGTAAAAATCATCTTACGGATATCCCTGAAATATTTACTGTAGTTAGCAGGCAACTGAAATCTGGGATTTTTTGTAGGATGCATTTCACTTTCAACTATAAGTTTCAGTGCCAGCATATCCATTTTTGACTTGCTGAATAAGTGGTTTTCTGTCTTCTGGGTGTATCCCATCTTTCCTGATCATTAATTTGCTTAAGTGGAAAATTTGGGGGTGGAAGGCACATCTAGGGAGTTAGCCGCATTGCGCGATATGTCTGAGTTGAGTTGGCACGAAGATGAGCTAAGTGCTCTGGCCTTTGGTAAAGTGAACCGTAATTGTGGGTTTGAAAGAAAGCAACAACATATTTTAAGTGTTTACCAAACTTTGCAACGGACGTAATGTCGAACACACACATGAAGATGTCCTTACAAAGTGCTGAGAGTGAAGGAAACAGGGCTAGAAAAATAAAGAAAAAATAACATAAGATTATTTTGATAGTCTACTGAAAATGTATTGCTTTTAAATGTTGCATGGTTTAGTTTTACATCGAAAACTGCAGGACAGAAAGTTATTTTAGTGAGCATTTGGTAAGCTAGTGCTTCCTGACAAGGTGTTCCTTTACAGAGGCAACAGATGTCTGTGAGTCTCAGCTCTGTGTTTCTGCTCCTTTTTTTCCACAGAGGAGGGGCTGGAAACAAAGGTCAGCTTTACAGACGCTAGGCTTTCATTTTGCCCTGTGACCCTGTATGTTACGAATGCTGGCAGCTGCTCCCACAGTACCCCCTCAGGGTGGCATCCAGCCTGCAGCGAGGACTGTAGGAGGTTAATGCTATTTGACTAGAATTTGTTGGTAGGATTTCCGAAGGAGTCTGTGATGAACTAGAAGTATTTTGAAATAAAAGACCTAAATATGCTTGGAGTTGCAAGAGCTAGTGGGCCAGACTGGCTGTGCTGTCAAGTAGAAGACAAATGATTTCATAGAGTATTGTGTCTAGTGGGAGCGTTAATTTAAGTGAAAGCTGTGTAGTGGGTGCCTGAGCTAGCATAGGCCTATATTCTGTGTTATTCGAGCAGAAGGAGTTTAGGAACTCTGATTCCAGTGCCTGAAGCAATAGTAGCCTTGAGTAGTCCTCTCAGCAGAGGTGCTTTTACAAACATATCCTTCATCCTTTTTTTCTCCCATTGTTCTTCTCTCCCCAAGAACCAAGCTCCAAACATCCCTAGTGCTCTGCTGAAACAAAGGTTTGTGGGCCTGTGCAGTGAACTGAACGAGGACACCAGCCCAAGTTAGAAGTAACTTTACATTTTAACTAACCTGGGTCAGTTCTCCAACCTGTTTGATGGAGAAGGAGAATAGGAGGAAATTACTTGAAGCTGGTCTTTCCAATAAAAATCTGTGTTCACCACATTGTGCCCCTTTCTTCCCTGCATCCACTGAGTGGTACTTGAGATATCTGGCTGTTTATTCAACTCTATGATTTTCAAGAAAAAGGAACACAAGAAGCTGTTGGAGTTGGGGTATCTTAAACATAGTTAGCCATTAAACCCTCAGAAATAAACACTTGCCCTTTCATCTCTGATACCTACCTCCTATGGAAGAAAATTCTTGATTACTTTTGTCGGTCGAGGAAGGCCAGGAAGACAAGGAGCGGACCCCTCCATTCTTTCATGTGAGTCCCCGTTAGTCCTTTAGCTAGACAATTATACCCTTATTAGAAAGAAGACTTATAGGAAAAGGAGGAATGTGCAGATGAAACTTTTTTCTTTATGTCGATTGGTATATTTTCTGGGTGCAGTTCTTTGAAAGGCAGATGGATGTGGGCACACTGTCAAGATGGTATGTAATCCCATTTAGATAGGAACTGGATGAGGTTGTCATGAAACAGAAGCATGTAAATGCTCCTAAAAGCGAAAATGAGACAGTCAGACATGAAATAAAGTTTGACTGAAAAGGATTATTTTTAACCTTGTACCTTAATGGGAAAATTTTTAATGCCAAAAGTCTTATATAAAAAAAAAACCCCTTGTCTTGCCTTCCAGGTAATACTGTTTATAGCAAGGCTCAGTGGATGCTAAACATGATGGAGCTTTCTAGGAGATACTGCTGCCTCTAGTATAAAGATTTATTTCACTTCTGTGGTGTTTGCCGAAAAGAAGGTCCACATCAGAACTGTCATAGCTCTGATATGAGATTTGTTTCAGTGTCTTATGAAGTTGGAGCTGTTTTCAAACGAAGTTAGGAAATTCTGAAGACAAAGTATTCCCATTTGTAAGCTGGTTTTATGTGAGTTAAGCTATAATTTTACACTCATTCTTTTCTGATTATTTCAGACCTGGAAATATTTTCTCATACTACTTTCTTTGATATCCAAAATCAACAGCAGGAAAGTGGAACAAAAACATTTTCCTTATTTCTGAATTTTTAGTCCTAGTGACTGTGGTTCTGAGGGTGTAATTAGCTCATTGTTTGGTGGCTGATGATAGAGTTGGTGATTAACACTTTCAGTGATTTTGTTCTTGTATATAAAGCTCAGAATGATACAGGCAGAAACGAGGGTGGCAGTTGTGTGATGGGACTCTTCATTATTCCTGAATTTTTATTATATTAGAAGGAGATTAAAAGCCTCATGTTTTGTCTTCAGTGGACGGTGCATTTCATTGTCTCTTCTTGTGAACACAGTATTTATTTCATAACTACCTGCTTTCATAATGTCTTAAAATTTCATTTACTAATACTCTATGTGCTCCTCAAGTTCCTCCTTAGAATGCTTTTACTTTATTTAAGATTATGGGCCCTTTGCTTTTTTTTTTGCTTAAAATATAATTTGTTTTATGTTGTTAGATTAGGTTAGATCAGGTTAGGACCTGCAGAGGACAAATTCATTATCTTCTGAATTTGAGTGTCATGTAGATTTGTCATTGCATAAAGAAGCAATAATAACTTGGGTTTATTGTTTGGTATACTTGCAGTGTTAGTATAAAACTGTAACATTGAGATGCTTGGATACCCTGTAAGAAGTGTTTTAAACCATTGTCTTTTACCTGGTTTCTTGCTAGAGCATTCTCCTTAGTGAATATTTAATGGATTTGGGGTGAGAATGTCTTCAATATCTTAACTGCCAGATCTGACAAGTAGAAATCTGGGTTTTGAACTCCTGAATTAAATTGCTGTTGCCCCAACCACTCAATGTTACACTTCCGTTTCTTCACAGTCAATTAAGATATCCTTGCAAGATATCTTAATTATAATAAGATATCAGTGCAGGAATCTGGTTCCTGAAAGGGCAGTTAAAGAAGTATCAGTCCAAATAACCTTGTCTCTGTTGAAGCTGTTCTACAGTAAGCACTTCCCTGTTACATTTCCAGAAGAGCTGTTGTATTGTTAGAAGAGCCTGCTCTGCGTTCGTTTGTAATAACAGCAAACTATTACTAGGTTTTAACTTCTTACGTGAGAAAAAATGGGTCACTTAACATCCTGAAAATTAGAATACTGCTTACAAAGCAGATGCTTGTGTAGGGTCATGCTTGGTTCAGTTATGGAAGGCTTCGTGGTTGGGGTCGGGGAAGTGGGACCTTATGGAGCTTTATCTGAAAAGCTGTATTAAAATCTTTATTGACTCAGGTGCTGTGATGTTTATGCTGTTCAGTTTTCCTTTGTTAGCTATTGGAGGGCAGCCTTTAGCATTTCCTCATGCAGGAGGCAGCAGTGATATTACTGCCACTGTAACTCAAGAATGTTTAAACAGATAACAGTGTATAAAATCTAGGAAAAGGGCATTAGAAAGATATAAAAGACAAAATACCGGCTAGAAGAGAAGAAAAAAAAAGGGGTGGGGATCTAAAATCTGATCTGGTATAATGGTAGTAAGGTTGTATCTTCCTTGTAGACCAAATTGAACTTTTAGCACAGAAAGGAATTTACTTTTATGCAGGTACAGCTCTTTTAGGATTCTGCTTAAGTTTAAGGGCTGAGAATTCATGCCTTAAGTTCCTATCTGAAGTATTTTAAAAAAAAGTACAAATTTGTTTACTTTTGAGCAAGCATTGTGCCATATGCTTTATGTTAAAAGAAAAAAGTGTACTACATATGCAACTCAAATACAATACTTTTTCAATAACACTGTTCTTTATTCTTAATAAGTGTAATTTTAGTGTGTTTGAGGAAACAGTGCACTTTTTATTCTTCTTACTATTTTTAAAGGTCTGAGATGTTGTTCTGCCAGGCTGCTGCAGGTAGTGGAGATACTGGGATGCGTCTAGACAAAATACATTTCTTCCTTTATAACCTCTGGCTACAGTTCCTTGCTTAGTCTGCTGTCAAAGAGTTTTAGGCTGATGTTACAGTGCTTATTGTATCTGGATCTATGCTTGTCAATATGTTTTGTTTGTTTGTTTTCTAACAACAATGAAAGCAAAAAACATATCAAACTATTTGTCTTATGTCCGTTATTACATGGAAGAGTAGTAGAGCTGTAGACATATGCTTCAAACTTGGTCTGGCTTATTTCTGCATGTTTCCTTGGCTTTTGGTTGGAATAAAGACAATCTTACCGGTTGAATCTACCTGAACACATTCTGAATGGTTTATTGGGATGAGAGTCTTTAGGATATGTTTTTATTATTTTCCTTCATTTCTGTTTTGCAAGAACATTGAATGTATTGTTTTCATATTCTTTCCATCAAATTATTGTCTTTTTCCTGTGATTTCAACGTGATAGAGACCTATCTGTTAAATAGAGCTATTATTTTTTTCTGAAGAATTGCTTTAAAAAGCTATAAAATATTCCTGTACGAAAGTGCAGTTTTGATCTCTAGTGTAGTCATCTTCTAGGAAAAGCATATTCTTACAGTGATCATCAGATGTCAGAGATATCATAGACTAATAATAATTTTACTTATAAATGTATCGGTATGTTACGTTTATACAAGCACACTTCATTTTTAATATGCTCACTTGTGTATATGCTGCAGTGTTTTTGCTTAGCAAAGGCAAAATGTACCAGAACTACTTCCGTACTGACTAACCTGGTACACCAAAACCTTTCTATAGTATGCAGCTGCATGCTAAGCATGTAAAGAGCTTCGTGGCTGAAAAGAGGTAATTTTATAGACTGCCACACGCATGACACAATGTTAAGCAGAAGCCTTACAAAACCAAAGAAGCAAAACCTTGAAATTGTCCAATAATGATTCTTGACAATTCAGTGGTGAAGAGAGTTAACTGGGCATCAGATGACATCCCGTTGAGGTGTATGGAAGTTTTACGTGCTCTGTCTGGGAATATGAAGACAACTAATCATATCCTCATTTAATATATGAAGAAAGTAGAGTACAGGTGTAGTGAAAAATGAACACTGTGTGTAATTTCGTATAATGGACTTATTTTATTTTTTTATAGCAGAGCAATAGAGCTACAGTGTCTCAGTCCAGGTTAATTTTGTCTCTGACTGGGTAGATGTAAGAACAGCCAAGCTACAGCTCAGAGTGAGTGGAACATTTAAATTATGAATACTTCTAAAAAAGCTAGCAGGTTTTGGGACTGCAATAAATAAGGCAAGGTAAGAAATCCAGGTATTGTATTTTGAAGACTGGTTTTGATCATGGGAAAGTGTTGAAAAATAGAATTGGAAAAGGTAATGTTTCTTTATTTAAATCTGGGTCTAACTCTTTAGAGTTTAGTAATGATGAAAAAGAACTGAATTTCTGTACCACAGCGACTACTTCATTTTGGTCTGTTTCATACTATTGGAGCTACAGTTAAGTTTTGGCACGTTTGGCAGCCTGATTGAAGTTTCTTGTGTGTAAGTTAAAATTTTAGGGATTTCTTTTACAGATCACAATTTTTGAAGTAGTATTTCATGCCAGTTTTGAGTATCGTTATTGCTAAAGTTGTTGTTCACTCTTAAAGTTGTAAGACAATTTTGAACTTCCTGAAACTTTAATGACAAGGATTGTAAATAATATTACTGGTGACATTTTAGAAAGAACTTGTAATCTAGCTGCAGGTGACATTTTAGAAAGAACTTGTAATCTAGCTGCAGTATTTTTCTCTCTATGCTGGAATATTTCTCCTAGTGAAACCAAGAGCCATGGTTCCATCACAGTGAAAGAGTACAGGTATATAATAATTATTTGGTGCACCCAGTCCCTTCTCCGCTGTCATTTACAGTTGACAAGGTCTTAGTGTATAGGTGAAGTTTCTGCTGTTACTATCAATAGACAGGTGTTTACATTTTACACTGTTAAATGTAATCCGATTTCTATTATTACGGTCTTCAGTGTAGCCATTTCTGTATATCTGATATTCTAGTCTTCCCTGCTGTTACTGCTACTTTCCAGCTTTGTGATATCTACAGATTTTACTAGCATGCATTTATTTTTGTGCCAAGGTTATTAACTAAAATATTAAATCAGTTTCAGAACTGACCCTGGAGGATTTCCACTAATAATCTTTCTTTGATTTTATTTCCTCTTTCAGGAAATACCTCTACCTACACATTGTCATCTGTCTTTTAGCCAGTTCCTTACCAATACCATTACTAGTCCTGGCATTCATTCTTTCAGTGGCGCTATTACTCACGTGGGGAGAAAAAAGAAAATCTATTAAAGCATTTTCATATGTGATGCTATGTCAGTTCATAGTACTGTGACAAAAAAATTACCTAATCCTGATGATTTAGTGAGCAAAGAAATTCGATTTTGCTCCCAGTGTTTGCGTGGTATAACATGGTGTTCATTATAATAATTCTAAATATTATGCATTATGTTTGAGGATGTGAAAGTTGTGTAATGTTAAAATAGCCTACATGTTTTCTGCCCGATTAATTGCAGTAGTAACATTCTCTTGCTAGTCACTTGCATCTCAGACCTGGTTTTCCTTTTAAAGAACATAAAATCCCCCAAAGTGTAGGAAATTAAATAATGAAAGCATGATTTATGGTGATGGCTTTTGTCCAGTGTAGCCATCAAAGAGATTATTGTCAGGTTGCAACTGTTGCATAAACGTTCATTCAGTCTTTGCTTACCTTGTTGTTTTAAACCGTAATTCCTGGAAAATACTTGTCTGAGATTCCATACTACTAATGTTATGATTGCTTTTGGCAGTCAGGTGCTTAGGAGAGTTGTGAATGCTGAAATGTAACACATAGTGATTCCTATTTGAATATTATAAGTGGGATTAACTTGTCGCTTATCAAAAAATCAGAACAGTTCTGAGGATGTCATGGAGGAGAAATGCAGAGTTTATGTATTGTAGTATCCGACTTCGAACTAAACCTTTGCATTGGTTCTCATAGGTTTAATTCTGATTAAGGAAAACTGATTTCTAATAAATGATGATGTCTGACCTTAACATGCCTCAGATAAATGTAAAATAAAAATTATGTGTCATCAGCAGTTATGCCAGCTCCACTAGAAAGTGGATCATGAACACAGAAGCTACTCACTACAGTTTTCCTGGGGAGATAAGAGTTCTATTATCCCGTTTAGCTTGTTCTGTTGTTTTCCTGCTTTTTCTATGAATATGCCAACACCCAAAATTTCTGTCCTATAATTTTTAAATAAGTTAGTAACTGTACTATGCCACTATCTATGTGAATGCAAAACTGCTTGCTGTATTACCTACTTATCTTTTAAATGTGTTGCTGTAATCTTTCTATGTTGCTGTTTTCGAGAACTGTGCCTGTCTCAATGCGTTTGTATCTTCCGTCCCTCACAGTTTACACTAACTGTATGTGTATATCTTACAGTATCTTGGTGAAGTTAACATAAAACCTCTAACATGTTGAAAAATTTTGGAGAAGATCATGTGAAAACCCCAGATTTTCACTTCAGCTTTCAAGTGTGTGTTTTCCTGTTGCAGGTCCTGATTTCTTTGGGCTAGAAAGTGTTCGATAAGGTTTTGGCTGTGCTTGTGTGACATCTTTTGGCTCTAGTATTCCTTCTCCATTCTCTAGTACCAGATCGGTGTAATTTAACATATATGTAATATTATTAGCAGCATCAAAAATCTAATGCCCTCTGTTCTAGAGAGAGTGATGAAATAATACAGTTGTTCTGAGAAATCGGGTAATTCCTGTTGCCGCATGAAAACAGAGCATGTCTCAAACTGGGATAAAGATGTTTCTGGTCTCCTGTTAGAATTTTTGACGCAATCCTGATTTGGTTCTTGGGTTCCGTAATGACTGAAATTCTCTGTGACTGGTCTGCTTGAACACAGAGCAGTAGTTACTGAGGACTGAGTGTACATTTAAGGTGAAAACGCAGCTACCGTGTGAAATAGTTGAGATACGTGTGCTTGTGTGGGATTCATACTGCAGGCTTCGAGCTCGTTTGTATTTTATGATAATGAGGATTCTTGGCTGAAAGTGTCTGATGGTGTGATACTAGTTTGTGCAACATTCAAACAGCATCAGTAATAATCTTATTGAGACTTGTAATTATATTTGCATAATATATTAAGCAGAAGAACTCTGAATACCTTATCTGACGTGTGCTACTTCACAGGAGGTCAGAGCTGGTCCCTTCGATAGGCTATATTAGGAAGCTTGAAAGCTGATCATAGACAGATAACAGGAAACTGGAAAATTAGGTCTAGCTGAGAGGAGAAACATGATTAGCTCGAACAGAATTCAGCTGGTAAATCCTTGTTATTGTTCTTAAATAATTTATCTTCTCTCAGTATCGCATACTTTGTGAAAGTGCCAGTAATTGGTGGTTGTCTTTTATCATTATAATTTTTTAGGGTGTGGCAACAAAGTCTTTAAAATACTAATACAACTGAAACATAGGAAAAAAGCCATAAAATTCTTAGAATTTAGCTGGTGAGATGCATGTGACTGATTTTATAAAAAGTATATCTTGAAGCAGATAGCTGAATTACCCACTCTGGTCTTGTGGGCCAGCTGTTTTCATCCGGTGCCAGCGTGGAGGATTTCATGTCAGTACAGTATTTGAGTTGAATTCAACCTCAGTAGATGCAATTTTCAGGAGAGGCTTTTTTGTAAATTTCTAGTCTAATTGATCATTTTGAACCATGAGTTTATATCCAGGAGTATGTATTTGGCATTCAAATCTCTAATGCTGGGGTTTTATTTGTTATGTCAAACAAACGTAAGTCAAGCAGTACTTTCCCACTATTACGTAGTTTGTTTTACTACTCAGCTCCAAATCCGTGAGAAGAAAGAAGGTAATTTACGTAGACATTTTAAGGAATGTTTTTATTTACTAAAGGAACTAAGTATTGTGTTGTCTGTCTGTTTGTAACATGTTGTCTCGAGTACTCAAAGCTCAGTATTTAAACACAGTCCATTGCTTTACAATGTTTCGAAACAGAATAGGCAGTTTTCTTTGAATCTCTGTAAACAAAAATAATGTTAGGCCTGTAGGTGACTCCGCGTATTTATGAAGCGTTGTTTTCTCAGATTTCTTTAGTAATGGTGTTGGTAATGTCAGGAACTGTGGAAAAATTTCTCCATTTTTAAAAATAAACACCCTGCTGGAAGCCATTTGGCTGCTGTTGAGTTCAGAATAGTCTCTCGTGGTTGGAGCTGAGGCACAGGCACCTATTAGGAGTGATCTTTGACTCCACACTTTTGAAAATTAGAACAGTCTTACAGGATGTTTGGTTTGAAATTAGTAAAATTTTTACTTTGCTTTTTACTCAGAGTTTTCCTGAAGCAGATCAGATACAAAGCATGTCTAAGGAAAGTTTTTTATTAACTCTGCTCATGTATCGTGTTAATAAGTCATTTATAGGTGTGGCTGGTCTATTTGCTAATTTAAGTTCTGAACTGCTGCCTCCTGCTGAAGAATTTGCTTTTCAATTTGGTTTCCAGAGGGGAAAGCAATGCTTGACTCTCAGCCAGACAATAACGATTAATACAAACATTAGTCAAGTCACATAAGTTCAAATATCAATCAACTCTATAAAAAGAAGTGTCAAAACTAGCTAAAACTGCTCATTATGCAAATTCTGAAATGCGCCTTCTGTAACATTACCTATCGCCAAGGACTTACTGTCAGTCTCCTTGTTAGCTGTTGGATGCACGGTAGACAACTAATTCTACTTAAACAGGCAAGCAACAGTGAGATTAACCATAGGTTAAGTGACTGAAAATAGCAACTTTGATCCTCCAAGTGATCAGCTGTTTAAATGGCGGAGGATGATAGATGGAAAACAAGCATGGAAGTGAAGGAAACAAGAAGGGGAGGAAGACATGAGTGACTTCTGAGAGTGATGGGGGATTTTTTGCACTTTTGAGTATTCCTAAACTGGTTGTTCAAAGAAAATATTCTTTTACTTTCTTTTAAATATGTGAGTTCAACCCCAGCTTTCCCTAGTAGTTGCAGTCCTTTATTTGAATCTGTCTTTAATACAACACTTGTAATTTAGGCATATCAGACCAGTCATGTCTTAATCACTATGTTAAGAAAAATAGCACTGCTGTGAAGTGCGTAATTTTCTACTGTGTGTTTTCTTGTTGTAATTTCTCAGTATGAGTTTTGTTGTGTTCTGACATAGGATCTAAAAATGACAAAGCTTGAATCACTTTCCATAGCTTTCACTGAGATGGAGGCATCTGGTTCACCTGGGTGCTTCAGGAAGCTTGATACCACCTGACTGTTACCACCTTCCCCTTCAGCTGTCTGCACAGGGTGCCGCTTTTCAGCGTTTCAAGGACTCAAAAATTCTCTCTCTGATAAATTCCTTCCTTCTGCAGTTAATGACTTTTGTATGAGCATCGATTGTGAAAAGCACAATAGAAAAGCATATTAATAACATTGGCTGTTACTGAAATAATCCACCATCAGGCTAGGATTTTGAAGCACATCCTTGCATGGGCTATGTTCTCCCGTTCGCTGTTTTCTGCCCTGTCCATTCTGCTTCCATATATATTTGTGCTGTACAGCAAAGATTGGTCAAGGAGCTGGTGTTTGAGAAGCAAAATTCCCCAGACTATGCCATCTTGCTTGGTATCCCATGGTCAGATGAAGGATCATAGCCTCAGTCTCTTACAAAAGTCTCACCCAGATCCTCTGCAACTTGAAAAGTAGACAAGGGTAAGAAGATCCCTAAGCGCAAGGAGTTAAAATGAAAATCCAAAACCTCATTGTATAGGTCAGGAATCTGTTATTTTGAATGTAATTTTAGTGTCAAAAAGGAAAGCACCCTGCTGACGCACAATAGCAAAATAAAAGGAAAAAAAAAATCTTTGAAGAGGTAGCAAAACTGTTTTTGAGATGGACACAGGAGACTTCTAGGGAGTCTTCTTACCTTGTGATCCCCCTGGGCATCATCAGAAAAAAACCTGTGTGTTTTTCACGTTGAATTAGCTTAGCACAACTGAAAAGCTAATGCCAAATAATAATGTAAAATGTATCTTGTTTTACCTGTCAGGGTAAGATTTCTGACTCAGAAGATTTATTACCAGCTCCTCTTGGTTTTGGGTTTGGGGAAGTCCAGTGATGCGGGTGAGACCGCCGTGCCAGGTGTGACTGCTGCGGTGCAGTGCATTAGGTGTTTCCGCAGGCAAGCACTACCTTCCCAGTCAGGGCTCTGAAGCTGCGCAACTCGGCACGATGTGTACTTTTCACCCTTTAAAAATTATTTTGCAGTCCTGAGTAATTTAGTAAAGAAAAAAAATTACGTGATGACAGAGGTGGGAGGATTTATGTGTTTCTTCATTTGTGTTTTCCTCATGGATTTACAGCCATTTATGTCCCTCTTCAGCTCCTTCCGCTGATGAGTTCTTCCACCCTGTGTGCTATTCTCCCTGCAGAGGACTTAGTTGAGAATTTCATGGGAGGGTGGTGATGTGATTCCTCATCTGGCTATGGAATAGCACATGGTAGAGTCCTCTGCTGCTTCTTTGTTTCTGGTGTAAAGCCTTGCAAGTGTACACTCCGGTAAGGCACTCGTTCTTTTTCTGGCTGCCTCCAGCAAGGTTATGGTTCAGCCTGTGTCAACATCGGTCAGGTTGAACTAGCAGCTGTTCATGTGGTTGACATGGAATGAATAATAACATGAAATAATCTAAATTTCCAGTGAAATACAGTTTTTATTCCTTCATGGACACATATATAGACGTGCTTTCACACATGGTCTTACTCTGTTTTTCTCTGTATCTAAAAATCAGTCACTTTGCTTTTATTATATTTAGTGGCAGTATCTTTTACTGTATTTTAACAACTTGTGACTGTAATTCCTTAAACACAGTCATTCATTAGTGCATTTATTTTTTGCGAATAAGCAACAGGCAATAAATGCAGTGCCAAATTTGCGATAAAGAACATTATCAAGCTGGGGAGAAGCAAGAGAGGTTATCCTAAATGTAGTTTTATTAGTTCAGGAGGATTAGGTTCTTTACTCTCTGCTGTTCTATTTTTTGCTTACTGGGAAGATATCTTCTTTCCTATTAGCATTTAACCTATATACTTTTAATTTAGGGCACAGCTAAGTAGAAGATATACTTGGAAAAGCCATTCTTTTGTCTGTTTTTCTTCACTAGCCCTCTCCCTCTTTTTTTGAAAGGGGGTAGATATTCTTAACAACACTAACTTCCATTAAAAAAAGAGGAATTGCAAATATCTGTGTAACTGCTGAGTAAACCTTAATTGGATGAAGGAAGAAGAAAGCAAAGGATCTGTGCAGCACATTAAAATGGCTGTATAGTAGTGTTGTTTTCTGAAACATTCTTCTTCCTGCTGGGCAGGAAAGTCCTTTTAAAAAAAAAAAAAGTGAAATCTAAAGCCATGCTAGCCAGGGGGAAGAACAGTAAAATATATAGGATAGAACAGTGCTTCTTCACATAGCTTGCAACAGCTATGGCAAGTGTTGGATGTTTATATTTGTTCTCTTGGGATGGCATTGGTTTTCTTCTCATTGTAAAGCATTTTTTTTTAGCCTCCAGGGTTTACTTTGCAGCCTTTGCATCTTATCTTTGTTCTTTTCTCCACATAAGTCAAGAACAAGAAACAATTTATTTAAATTTTTGCAATGTGCTCTCTGTTCCTTTATGGTTTTTTGTTTTACATGTCTTTAAAGTATGTTCTACATTCTTTTGTGTGTGCCCACACCCTCCCCTCCCCCCCACGTTATATTTTTATAGCTTCATGGTGATTTTTATTGCTGATCAAGTACGTGGATGGGAGGGGGATAAGATCAACCTCATATTAAGGCTGTATATCCTTCCTTTGGCAAAATGAAAAGCATCCAGTGATCTCAGAACTCATTTCTGTACAGACCTCACTTCCCCTCACCTCCCATAATTCTTGGTATATCTGTATCTGTGCATTTATTCTTGGAGGAAGATAGGAAAGGATGAGGGAAGAGTTGCTGTTGGATGCAGTATGGGCCCAGCAGGTTAGTTTGATTCATCAGTCCCTGAAATTTTCTCGTGGTTTGCAACTAATAGCTTGTGTCAGCTCAGAGCACTCGTAAGTATCCCTAATAGTAAAAAAACATGAGTGACTTATACAGATACACATACAAACACATATATAAAAATATGTATTAATACTAGTTAAATTGTCCAGACAGCTTCTGAGTGAATGTTCTTCTGTGAATTGCTTTATTAGTATCATCGGTGCATTTTAAAAAAATGCATATGGAAAATTTTTTTTTGACTGTCGTCAAAACTGATCAAGTCCTCAGTTGTCTAATTTACTCTCAGAGTTATTCAATGCAGTCGGCTGTTTCAGAGGCTATATGTGATTGTACTGAAATGCAGAGAGCAGAGATTGCATATCTAAAATGACAATCAAAAGGAAAGAAAGGATTTATCTGCCTAGAAATACATGCTAGTTTTCTAGCAAAGGTAGTAATTTACAGTATAACAACTGGGCATATTCTGGATTCCTCTTTAGCATCTTCTTTCAGGATTTCTTTGACAGATGGCACTCGCAGATGGACATAACATTCTTAAGGAGCTTACTCTTTCTACTCTTTTACCCTCCGGTAGCTGATGATACTATTAGAAATCTAAAAGCTTTGACATGAATTAGCCTTACTTAGCAGACTTTAATTTTTTAATCTTTAGAGTATGCTGCAGGGTAGTGGTTGTGGAGTTCCTAATCTGTTTACTTAAGCTCTTAGAAGTCAAAATGGAATGCCAATAAAGTTGACATGGCAAAACACAGCAAATGTACAGTTTTGTTTTTTTAATTGTCTTGATAATATTTTTATTACTATCTTTTGGAGGAAAAGTGTAGAATGACACAAAAGCATACAATTCAGCAACCCAGAAATAACTCTGTCAACTGAAGTTCACAGAGTTCAAACAAGCTGCTTGGTATTTCGTTGTAATTACATTGAAATGTGAAGTGAATAATCCTAATATTTAAAGTTGGGTGGTCAGTGAAACTTGTTTCTACCACCATCAGCTTAAATTAGTTTGGTTTTTAGTGAGTATTTTGAAGTATCATCTAATAGACTGTTACAAAAAAGAGCAAACTGTGTTCAAGATATTTGAGTACGCTTCTGTGGTAGTTAAATTTGTCTGCCACATACTTAATGTTCTTTCTCAATATTCATTTAACTTTGGGCTTGAACTTGAAGGCTATTATTCTGTCAAGTGTTGACTCAAATGGCCATTTTCTCTGATGAATGTTGTTGGTGTGGAGTTTCTGTTGAGGAATGTGAAACTATAAGCAGAATGATCAGATCCAAAAAAAGCGTTGTGACAGCTGGACAGGTTAGAGAGGCGAAAATAGTGAATGCCCTCAGCCAGGTCCTCCACTGCATGTATTAGTAGCTTATTGGAGAACTAGAAGAACACCAGATGGAGGCAGAGAAATTAAATCAGGTTTTTTGTTTTGTTTTCTAAATGCTGTGTAAATTAGAGGTTTCCAGCTCTTCTTTCACAAGTAGTATGTCGCTCACCATGGCAAAACTTCTGGTTCACAGCCCATTTTCAACAGGTTTTTTTTTCTTCAGGGCCCCTCTGGTGTAGGCTGCTTGCTAGGTGAGCAATCTGCTCCCTGCAATCACATTTTTACCAGAGGCTCCTTTATTTCAAGTTATTGTTTTATGTTCAGTGTATGCACAGTTAATTAGTCACATAAAGGTATAATTAAAAACCTACTTTGAACCCTACCTATGACTACCTGCTACTATGACTTGACTATGAGTAGATGGGTTCTGAAGAACCGTCAATAAGCCAACAGTCTTGACTTAAATCCTTTTCCTTTGGATATATTTATGTATTCTGTTCTAGTGCTTGTGTATTCCTGAGAGTATTCTTTCATAATCATAAAGAAGCATGCATATAGTTACTGCAAATTTATTAACAATTTAGCTAAGGAAAACATAGTGAGAACAGCAATCCATACACTGGAGTATGAGGTTTAGATAAGTAGTCCAAGCCAGAATAGTGCCTAGTTTGCATCTTCAGAAAATTCCATATATATTTTTACCACCTCGAGGTCTTACTGTAAACCTTGGCTTGCTGCTGTTGGTTTAAAAATAATAACAATATTAATAATAAAGAATTCTTGTCTCCCTTTGCTTGTTAAGTTAAAAATTGTTGTACGGTGAGTTTCAATATTATTAACTAGAGAGTAAGGATGAGGATAGAGTCCTCCGTGAAGAAAAGGAAGAGACATTAGGGGAAGCTGACTGTAGCTGGGACTCCTGATGCTTCATATGATGAAGTTGTATTTCAGTAGAATAAACCAGCTAGCTGATCCTAGCTGAACAACCCCAACTCTCTCAGCTTTTCCTCACAGGAGAGGTGTTCCAGCCCTCAGATCATTTTTGTGGCCCTCCTCTGCACCCACTCCAACAGGTCCATGTCTTTCCTGTGCTCTGGGCTCCAGAGCTGGATGCAGGACTCCAGGTGGGGTCTCATCAGAGCAGAGTAGAGGGGCAGAATCACCTCCCCCAACCTGCTGGCCATGCTTCTTTTGGTGCTGACCTTCTGGGCTGCAAGCGCATGTTGACGGGTAATACTGAGCTTCCGGTCAAGCAGCACCCCCAAGTCCTTCTCCTCAGGGCTACTCTCAATCCATTCTCCACCCAGCCTGTGTGTGTGCTTGGGATTGCCTCGACCCATGTGTAGGACCTTGCACTAGGCCTTGCTGAAGTCCAACCCTCCTGCTCAATGCAGGGTCAGTGAGAGCAGATTGCCAAGTGCTGTGTCCACTTGTTTTGAGTAGTGCTTTCAGATTAACCACGATTCTGGATTGACTTTGATCAATGAAGGCATAGTACTTCCAGTACTATTTATGAACTGTATTGTTCTGCAGTTATGTTGCAGCTGATCTTGTTTCATGTAAGAATATTTATCTCATTTCCTGAGCATTGTGTCCTTCTCGAATTTTAGAAATTTCATTCAGTTAGTAGCAATTTTTACTAATTTCCTATGCTGATGTTTTGACTTCTCAAATAAAATACTTGGTTTTCAAATTGGCTTTTGTTTCTAGAAAAATAAAATACAGTCTTGTCTTGTTTGTTCCATCTTTTGTTTGCACATTTTTCAAAACTTACGGTTTTGCCTCAAATATTTTGCATCCTGAAAGACTATCACAAATAGCTATTTGAAACTATTAAAATTACCTGAAAAGAAATACAGTACAAGGCTCTCATGGTTTTATGCATGAATTTTTACTCAACAATACTATTTTGTTCAAGATTAGTGCATTATTAAACATTCAAGTGTTCAGTTCTTTATATGTGCCCAATTTTATATTGGTGTCGCTACAAGTTTTTTGGTCTAATAGAATAACTCAGGTATGAGACAACCCTGAGGAAAGTGACTAGCTTTTGTATTGATGCTCCACTTTAAGAGGCCGGTTAATTTTTTTTTTTTAATGTGTTTGTTTTTTTAATGGTTCCAGTCTTTGGTAGTCAGACTGTTTCAATTAACTTCCTTTTTCTAATTTGAACTTTTACCAGTGTGAGGATGCATTGGATATCAGACTTTCCGTTATGTCCATGATTGTTTGCCATAAGGAATGTCTTGCTGATAATGTCTGCAACTCTCTTATTTCATAGGTTTTTAAAATTACACCTGTTAATCAGCGTTGTAAGGTACTAAATTTAAAATGGTTATAAAATGACACTGTGTGTTCCTGACTTTAGTCTGTAAAACTAACAAGTCAATAGAAATAATCCTTAGACTTCACAAGTAACTTTGCCCTGACATCTCTTCAACATACTGTGTGAGGGGCCTAGTCTAGATATGAGGGTGTTCTCCACAGATATCTGGTTCTGTCAGTTGATTAGCATTTTAGATGAAAGACAATAACTAGAGGGAGTACGTAGTTGCCAAACACTTATCAAAAAGAATTTTTCAAATCACTGCTTATACTTATGGTTTTAAAAGAAGGAAAAAAATGGATATAAGCAGCTTTTAGAAATAATTATCCTTGTTTTATAACTGTTATCATATTTGAGAGCTCTATTATCTGAAAGCAAATACATATGCACAAGGGCCACAGGGAGACATTTTTCTAAGGTAAATTAATTTTAGGACATTATAATATGTTGTGGTGGAGCGTATATTTAGAAGACAGTAACTGCACTCAGTTCAAGTGTTCAGGAATGAATATCAGTGCCTGAACAAACTCAAGATATATATGTGTTGGCTGATGAACTTATTCCCTGTTGTTTGTTATTATTTCCTTTATTAGCATTTGAAATTCATAAAGAACATTGGATACCATAAAGTAAATATTGGTCTTGTGTCCAGAATACTTGTCTGAGTGGCAGAAATTAAAGAGCAGCGTGGAACTATAGAGAAAAGAACTGGGAGCGGACATGGAGAGGTCAGCTCATACTTTAAGTGTGCTGCAAGGCAAGATCAAACTATGGCTAAACCACTCTTGACAGATGTTTGTCTAACCAGTTCTTAAAAAAAGTACAGTGACGGAGATTATGAAATTTCCCAAAGCAATTTGTTCCAGGGTCCTACTGTCGTTGTTATGAACGTGTTTTCTAATGTCTTTTCTGAGTATCTGTCATTGGGAGTTAAATTCACTACTTCTTACATGGCCTGCGCTCAGTGTGGATAACATTTTAGAATTATAGAATGGTAAGGGTTGGAAGGGACCTTAAAGATCATCTGGTTCCAACCCCCTGCCATGAGCAGGGACATCTTCCACTAGACCAGGTTGCTCAGAGCTCCATCCAACCTGGCCTTGAACACTTCCAGGGAGGGGACATCCACAGCTTCTCTGGGCAACCTGTTCCAGTGCTTCACCACCCTCATGGTGAAGAATTTCTTCCTAATGTCTAATCTAAATCTGCCCTCTTTTAGTGTACAGCCATTCCCCCTTGTCCTATCGCTACACACCCTTGTGAAAAGTCCCTCTCCATCCTTCCTGTAGGCCCCCTTCAGGTACTGGAAGGCTGCTATAAGGTCACCCCGGAGCCTTCTCTTCTCCAGGCTGAACAGCCCCAACTCTTAGCCTGTCCTCATAGGAGAGGTACTCCAGCCCTCTGATTATCTTCGTGGCCATCCTCTGGACCCACTCCAACACATCCATGTCCTTTTTATGTTGGGGGTTCCAGAGCTGCACACAGGATTCCAGGTGGGGTCTCACGAGAGCGGAATAAAGGGGCAGAATCCCCTCCCTCGACCTGCTGGCCACACTTCTCTTGATGCAGGCCAGTATATGGTTGGCTTTCTGGGCTACAAGTGCACATTGCTGGCTCATGTTGAGCTTCTCATCCAGCAGTACCCCCAAGTCCTTCTCCTCAGGGCTGCTCTTGAGCCACTATCCGCCCAGCCTAGATTTGTGTTTGGGATTACCCTGACCCACGTGCGGGACCTTGCACTTGGCCTTGTTGAACTTCATGTGATTCATGCCAGCCCACCTCTCCAGCCTGTCAAGGTCCCTCTGAATGGCATCCCTTCCCTCCAGTGTGTCAGCCACACCACACAGCTTGGTGTCGTCGGCAAACTTGCTGAGGGTGCACTCAGTCCCACTGTCAGTGTCGCCGACAAAGATATTGAACAGCACTGGCCCCACTACAGACCCCTGAGGCACACCACTCACCACTGGTCTCCACCTGGACATCGAGCCGTTGACTGTAACTCTGTGTGCGTCCATCGAGCCAGTTCCTTGTCCAACGAGTGGTCCATCTGTCAAATCCTTGTCCTTCCAATTTAGAGACAAGGACATCATGCAGGACAGTGTCAAATGCCTTGCACCAGTCCAGGTAGATGATGTCAGTTGCCCGTCCCTTGTCCACCAACACTATAACCCCATCACAGAAGGATACCAAGTTGGTCAGGCACGATTTGCCCTTGGTGAAGCCATGTTGGCTGTCCCCAGTCACCTCCTTGTTATGCATGTGCCTTAGCATGGTTTCAAGGAGGATCTGCTCCATCATCTTGCCAGACACAGAGGTGAGGCTGACTGGCCTGTAGTTGCCCGGGTCTTCCTTTTCTCCCTTTTTAAAAATGGGGGTGATGTTGCCCCTTCTTCAGTTGGTGGCGACCTCCCCAGACCACCACGACTTCTCAAATATGATGGAGAGTGGTTTAGCAACTTTGTTGGCCAGTTCCCTCAGGACCCGCAGGTGCATCTCATCAGGCCCCATGGACTTGTGCACCTTCAGGTTCCTTAGGCAGTCTTGAACCTGGTCTTCTGCTATAGTGGGTGGTTCTTCATTCTCCCAGTCCCCGCCTTTGCATTCTGCAGCTTGGGCAGTGTGGCTAGAGCACTTGCTGTTGAAGAGTGAGGCAAAAAAGTCATTAAGCACCTCAGCTTTCTCCACATCCCGGGTAACCAGCTCTCCAGCTTCCTTCCGGAGAGGGTCCACATTTTCCCTAGTCTGCCTTCTGTCACTGACATACCTATAGAAGGCTTTCTTGTTCCCTTCAACATCCCAGGCCAGATTTAATTCTGTCAGGGCTTTAGCTTTCCTGTCTTGCTCCCTGGCTACTCGGGCAATTTCTCTGTATTCCTCCCAAGCTACCTGTCCTTGTTTCCATCCTCTGTAGGCCTCCTTTTTCTGCTTGAGTTTGGCCAGGAGCTCCTTGTTCATCCATGTAGGCCTCTTTGCACTGTACGCTTCAAGTCTGTGGTGCAAGTTCTTTGTAGTAAAAGAGGAGTGTAATTACCTTATTTTTAGTGAACGCAGAAGTTCTTTCTCTTGATCTGGATTAGGGATTAAAAAAACACACTTTGGCAGAATGTATAGTCTGAAACTAAGTTTCGATTCAGTACCTGATTCTGTATGTGATGTAGCACATGTACTGTATCTAGTACATGAAACCTTGATTTCCGTATTGTCTTTCATTTAGCTTTGTAATATTACTAAGAATAAAACTTGATTAGGATGTGTAATAGTGTGAATATAAAATTGCACAAACTAATCAATAATGACTCTATCACAGATCTGGAACCTTTATTGTCTTGGTTTGGTTGATGTTTCCTAGTAATGGATTGGACTTTAATGAGATTTACCTGAATCTCCTGCTGCTGAAAGTAGCGAGATTCTTTTAATAAAGAAGAATTACTGGGTGTCACTGGAACAACAGATACATAATGATTTATTGTCAAGAATTAATGAGAAAACAAGGGAGTTTTACAGCATTAAGATACTGTTTCGGGGGGAGGGGGGTGGGCGAGAAAAAAGTTGAACCTCCTCACTGTAGTTTTAAAATAAGATTTGTTTATAGCATTTGTTTTTTCCATGTAGTTGCTTTGCTTATTAAGGCTTAAACGATAAAGTGTTCAGTTTTTGACTATTCCTATTGACTTCAGGGCTATATGCAAGGCTACTGTGTCTTTTTCAGTTGCAAGCTTTAGTTTGTCAGCTGTATAAGAAGCAGGTTTTGTTTAATATGCAAACATGATGCAAGTGTTTGGGTGCTCTGTAAATAATAAGGTTGTGATCAAAGTTATTTAAATTATTTTGAATTCAGTGGAAATATGCACTTTTTGGATTCCACCCAGAAGTGGAGGAGTGTCTGTTTAGGAGAAGGCACAGAAGAGTCTTGATAAGAGGCACGGTTAATGAGGTACAACATATTCCAGTTCTCTCATGCTGCTATCTAGTGCAGCCTATCTTATTGGAATTACTAAAGAATAACTGCCAACTGTCCAAATCTAATATGGCTCAGTGCACATTGGTCTTTCTGCCAGATGGAGCGTATTTCTAGTTTTACTCACTAGAATTCAGATAAACTCTAGTTGGCAGAATATGGTAACTTTGACTTTGATATAACCCAGTACAATGTAATGGAAAATAGAAGTAAGCTCCTGGACATCAACACCGGTAGGTTTGATTGTGAAAAAAATGCATCAATTGGCTAACATTTGTGATGGAAGTTCACCAGCTGTTGCACTCTGCATATCTGAAGCGGACCGTCAGTATGGCATCGCTGACTACCTTAATAAAAACTTCACAGGCACCAAATTTTCTGCTTTCATTGGGAGTGCTGCCAAAACCAAATGTTTTCGTGTTTTATCACAGATGTAGCATTTCTGTGTGAGGAGAAGGGGAGTGTGGAAGACAAGTCTGCCTGAAACAACAGAAAGGAGTGAAATAAACAGTTGGCCAAACTTCTGCCCTGACTAAGTATAATACTGTGTTCTGAAGGAATTTTGGATAAAAAGTCCAGGCATTCTGGCAGCAAGATCTTGGTTATGTTTTTTTTAGCATAGGTAACTTGGCAAAGGATAGCATTTCTTGTTCTAAGAGTGGGTAATTATAACCACTGATGTCTGCTTTTAACCTTTTGATTTATACTTTTGGGGAATGCTGTTGCATGTATAATGAGAAAATAATGTGCTGTGAAATCCTCAATTAGTAAAAAGTTGTCTGGATGAGTTTCTCTATGCCAGTAGTTACAACTGAAACTAATTTATTTTTCTCATCTGCTGGTATTTTAATATGCACTGGTAGCATTAAAAAAATACTGTCCATGTGAAGATTTCACAGAAAAATAATCTAATGTAAACTATTCACTTTGTTCCTTACTGTTCAAGGAGAGCATGTCTTGGGGCATGTGACCTGTTTAGGAAAATTAATTAATTTCCATACTTTTCTAATGTTAACATTAGAAATACAAATTTGTTCTCCAAATTATCTCTTTCTTATCCAGTGGGCTAAAATAAACTGGTAGCTCAGTTATCAAATTGCTCCTTTGATTTCAGACAGGTCCATTTCTTTCTTCAGGCTCAGCTCAAATGCAGTTGTTGAATTTAGCCCCTTTATTGTCATTTCAGTTCTGTTGCGTTTTTAAGAGCTCAGCTGTGTACATGAGGACAGTCTATTAACATCTGAAATGTTTATTCTGGTGAGGACATATTAGGCATATTGAGAGGTGCCCCTTGCACCATTTGGCCACCGTTTGTTGATATTCGTTACAAAGAAGGACTCACCTTTTTCTCCATTTCTGCCTGATCGTTTTTGTTTTGGAAAAAAGAATACAATATAAATAAATAACTAAAGTAAGCACATTCTTCATCATAACTTTACAGGTACCAAGAAGAGGGATCTTCACTGGTCACAGGCTCTTTAATGCCAGCAGGGTTTTTATCAAGTAAACTTAAATATGTGGGCTTGTGAGTTGGGCCATTGGCGTGATCTCTCATAGTGTCTGACATTGCTGCTTAATCACTGTGTTACAGTTCTTGCATTAAATGTCACTCTATTTTTGATGCATCTTCCTTTCTGTTTGTCTGGTCCCCTGCCTCCATGAGGCTTCCTATGAAACAAAATTAACTTTTTTCTGGGATCTGCTGATTCCTGTGCTGTAAACCTGAGGAACTCTATGTGGTCTTGCAAATACCTGAATAACATGGATTCAGTGATTCAAAGAATGATGGAGATGAACTTCAGGAACAGGTGTGCTTTGAAACCATAAGATGGTCAGATAATTCAAGCTGGAAGGAACCCAAGGAGGTTGTCTAGTCCCAATTTCAATATGCAAGACCCCACAATTCCTGAAGTTCCGTTTAGCGTCAGAAATAAATCCAGGAAAAAAAATCCCCAACATTCACATGTATTAACAATTCTTTTTAGCTTGTTTTACAGCTGGAATGTGCTATGGGTTTAGCATGTCTCAGAGGGAATACTTTTTCTTGAGTCTTACTGAACAAATGAAATTCTGCTCTGGCTTGTTAACAGAGAAATCAAAATGAGTGGCAATAACCCAGATATCTGCTGTAGTCCCATTTCAGAATGTTGTTTATATTAACACAGTTAGTATGTAAAATGTTTGGCTTTTAATTATGGCTTAAGAAAGTAAACCTTTTTAAAGAGAGGTGAGTGGAGTCATCTGTGTAAGCATGCCAATCTGAAGAACAGTTCCCCGAATTAAACCAAGAAGTGTTATGAAAAATGATTCATTAAAGATTTTTCAAATTTTTTTCGTAAGCCTCCACGGTCGTTTTCTGTGCAAGTAGAGTTTCCAATATCACACAGACCATTTGTTCCTGTAGCATTCTCCAGATGAACAGAAGCAAATAACACAAGTTTCAGAGCTGTAAGAACAAAGGTATTTACCGTGCAGTTTTGGGAGGTGTTGGTAAAGAGGCACTAGAGACAGCGTGGAGGCTCTTTGTTAATAGTGCTGCTCTTTTTGGTGCCAAAGAAAATTCCTGTGCAACAGGACAATAATTGGACATGAGAAAAGAGGACAATAAGGATTAGAGGAACAGGAAGCCAGTGGGAATGGGAAGGGAATCTGGGAAGTGACTGTCGGGAAATACTGACTGCTGACATCAAAGATAGGAGGAAAAAAAAAAATCAGATAAATGTGTATATGCAGGGAGACGAGGATTTAGGAGTGAAGTAGCCAGGCGTGAAAGAAGGAAATAAAAGGGGAGGAGATTTGGGTTTGGTAGGCCATGGAAGACTCGACATCTCAACTTTTGAGGTGAGTCTAGGGAGGCAGGGGATAATAGGAATAAAACTGCAGCCAAGATGGAAATGTGGGAAGAGGGAACAAGTTCATACAGTGAAGAAACTGCGATGAGCCAGGGAATGTGGGGTGGGTGTGAAGAGGGAAGACCATGCTCTGTTTAGAAGAGGAGAAGAATCAGTTCTGATTACTAAAGGGGAGTCGCCAAATATCCTTCAAAACAAGAACCTGGAACAAAACTCATAATTCTAATGGAATCTAACAACTGCAGGCTCAGTAGAGATGTGGGTTTTATGATATATTATTTTTCCCCATAATCACCACCTTCGAACTCTTCAGTTACACTGGCAATAATTACTCCCCTTCCTTGTTCCCCTCTGGGGCTCATAATTTTCTTAACTTTCCCTTTGCTTGTAGCGTGCTCTGCTCTGCAGGTGCCAGCAATTCTTGTCTTTCAAACTGTCTTTTATTAACATAGTTCAGTTGAATTCAGAACAGTTGTTCATAACCCATACCCTGTGACAAGAGCTGAAAAGAATTTGTATGCATTAAGTTCGTCTCTTTTTTTTCCTTAACTATAAAAATTGTTCTTATGAGGTTAGTACTGAGCCTTACAAACTTCACTTTGCAAGAAATACTTGTTCGTCCGAGTGCTTTCAGCGTGGTTTGCACAGTGTTGACAACAAAGTGAGATTTTTCGTGTTTTCTGCTGTTCTTTGAGACTGAATGGGGGAGGTTGGTATGATGATTATTATTATTATTTCTCTTGGGAATATATTAAAAGATAGAACATGGATAAATGGAGCCTCAAGGGTGACTTGTGTTTTTGTTTAGCTTGAACTAGGTCCAGCTTCTAAGAGGAACTTGATTTTTAGGTGCATGTTTTTGCAAAGCATTTTAAACTGAAGTTGTAATTCCAGAGGTCTCAACAGCATGTGTTTGTTTTTATTTAGAAACATGTTTAAGAAATGTTTTTTGTGGGTGAACATAAAATAAATAAAACTATCTCAGTCTGGAGGCTGCAATTCTTTGGCTTATTGAGTGTCAGCAAAAACAAAGTGGAAGAATGTTACTTAGAGAATGGACTCTGTTAATTTTTATGATTTATTTTGTAAAGATTTGTCTTTGTGCTTAGTTGCAAGATGCAAAAGAATGATTTCTTAAGTAGTGTTTGCTTTTTACTTTGTAAACGTTTCTGAATGTTTGTAAGGTGGCGAAAATTTGTTTTCAATCATTGCCTGCTTGTCTTTGGGTATTGCGAATTCAGGAAGTGCTTTTCTTCAAAACAACATACTGTTACCATATTAATTGTTACTGAGTGTGTAACGGTGCAACACCTTCATACCATTGTTTCTATAATGTTTTTCAAGGTGTGGTTCGAATTGTTTTGCCATGATTAATTCTTAGTAAACATCGTTTATAACTCAGTTTTTAATTAAAAAAAGGAAAAAAAAGCAAAGCCTTGCTTTCATGTGCAAAGTGAATATCTTAGCCTGTGAAAATTTTGAAATTTGTCTGCAAAGCAATTGATGACATTCATTTATAAGTTGTTAGGGGAATGAAACAAGGTCGAGGCTTCACATGTTTTTTGTTTGGTTTAGGGGATTTGGTCTTATAAATGACTGTTTACTGAGAAAGTATCCATAGTACTTTATTCATATAGTTGTAATTTACATTTTGAATATAATACATATGGTTAGAGTAAGAATGTAATGATGTCATATATTTGAAAAATGTAGCTTAATGGATATTTCTAATAACTGTACTTTAATGAAAAGGAATTTCAACATTTGAACCTAGTTTGCAAGTTGAACAATAAATGCCCCTGTGGTACCTTAGAGAGCATAGATGCTTTTGTCCTAGTCAGCTGCGTATGCTTTATCTCTGTTTTAGTACACTTAGGTAGCCATAAAGCACGAAATGCACACAAAAAAATCAAATTTGGAAAATAAGGAGTATATATTAAGTTGCCTGCTTAGAAAGATTTTTCCATGTTCATGATGGCTTAAATGAGATAGCTGCAGAATTTGGCCAAGCAGAGCTGCAGCAGTGTGTACAGTGGCTTTGTTGGTCATTTCAGCAGAAGCACGGCAGATGTGCACATAGTGAGCTGAGATATCAGTGAGAGAAAAATGTTGATGAAAGACACTAAATTTTAAAACGTGTTTATTATTTTAGGGTTTCATTGGCCTTCGTTCTTTAGTAAGACTAGAGATTGTTTTACAGCTCCAGTGTAAGCCTACATCTTTCACTTGAGAGTAAGCCTGCATCTTTCACTTGAGAGTTCTCCACTAAGATTTTTTAGATTATTTAAAAGTTTTATGTACAGAAGTTCAGAGTGAGTAAGATTCTCCTGTCTACCTGTGAGAGATGAAAGGAATTCGACCGCACAATTCTTACTAAAATGAATAGGCAGTAGAGGATTTGATCCACAGCCCCAGACACAAAATGTCCCTCGTGCGAATTTCATCATGTGATGAGTGATTGTGTTCCGTCTACTGATCTGTTGCTGGTTTTGGATAAGGGCGTTGCAGAGTTAATGCTTGGACTATAAATTATGCAATACATTTTTGTACTAACTCTGATATGTGTTTTATCTGCAGGGATATTAAACCAGACAACATTTTGATGGATATGAATGGACATATTCGATTAGCAGATTTTGGTTCTTGTCTGAAGCTGATGGAAGATGGAACGGTAAATTACAAAGAATGATATATTCCTAAATACTTTTTCTATCAGTCTTTTGCTAGCTGCTAAAATGTGTATTAATAAAGAGAAAAGGTGCCTTATGTCAAACGAAATGGAATTGTAATACTATTGTTATGTAACTAACCTCACTTCAAAATATGACTGCGCTTTGCTTGGGTTTACTATATATTAGAAGTTTTTTAGATGCGTGTAGTCAACTCATGAATAAATAAAGGGAAGCTGCACTGTCAGTACTGAGTAGGTATCCGCTGATGAACTATGAATCTTTCAGTTTTGAGTTCTGAGCTCTAATCTTTGTTGAAAATGTAAGCTTTACTATAAGCAGGATGAGATACAATTAGCATATCATCATATTTTAGTAGTATATTTAAACTTGCACAGTATATAGTAGGTGTGACTAGAATGTAATTCCAGTGTGTTAATCATGTCTCAGAGTGTTACAAAGTATTTGAGTTAATATGTGTGATTACCTAACCTGTAATTACTTAATAACAACTCTAAGCCTAAGTATTTACAGTTTTATTGTTTCTCTGTTATTAAATATTTGTAAGAGTAGAGCAACAGTATGTTATAGGGATGCTTATTAATGTAGTGCCTTGGATGCACTGTAAGTATCTTTATGAATTCAGAAGCCTTTTTATTGTGTTTAGTTGTTACTGTTGTAACCAGAACACCAGGCTAAACTTGTCTATATATGCATAGTACCATAAACAGCAGTGTCTGTAATGATGGCAGTTGATTTTAGTCCTGGAAATGTGACTTCTACAGGTCCAATCTTCAGTGGCAGTTGGGACACCAGACTACATCTCTCCAGAAATTTTGCAGGCCATGGAAGATGGAAAAGGGAAGTATGGGCCCGAGTGTGACTGGTGGTCCCTAGGCGTTTGCATGTATGAAATGCTTTATGGAGAAACGCCCTTTTATGCCGAGTCCTTGGTGGAGACCTATGGGAAAATAATGAACCACAAAGTTAGTGTACTTTCTGTTTTTGTCTCTCTCTAAGCTATTTTTTAATAAGTAATAGGGTAACTTGGAGGCTTACTGAATTTTTATGTACTAATTATGTTAATGTTTATAAATGTACAACAAAAAAGTTGTTTCCATACAGTAAGTTTATGGTTGTGAATTACAGATGGCTTTGCTTTAGGATAAACCAGTTCAAAACTAAAAATCTGGTTTTGGAAACATGCCTGTTAGTTCACTCTATGGAGTAAATCTTGGCTATATTACATCACTCCTTTTGCATTGCTTTCTTCTGTTGGGAACTGTTGGTTGGCTTCTGCAGAAGATTCTTAACTGTTCTTCCACATGGAGGTAGCTGTAGAATTAAAGAGTGTAAGAGAAATTTAATTAAAGAAGAAAAAGTAGGAGACAAAAAAATTTCAATAGTTTCTGTCTTTTGGGGGGAAGTTTTTTTCCTAGAAACCTTACTGCGTGTATTTAAGAACAGGAGCATTCGCACATTTCTTTTTCTGCATAATAATTTTCACTAAGAAGAGTGATTTTTCCAACTTTTTCTTGGTAATAAACTATTTTCTGTTACTTTAATCTTTAAGGAGAGGTTCCAGTTTCCTGCTCAAGTAACAGATGTCTCAGAAAGTGCAAAGGACCTCATCCGCAGGCTCATTTGTAGCAGAGAGCATCGACTTGGACAAAATGGGATAGAAGACTTTAAGAATCATCCATTTTTTGCTGGGATTGATTGGGACAACATTAGAAACTGTGAGGCGCCTTACATCCCAGAAGTCAGCAGCCCCACTGATACATCAAACTTTGATGTGGATGATGATTGCTTAAAAAATTCTGTAAGTATAGAATTAACATCTTGACAACTCTGCTTTTGTAGTATATTTTACAATAAAATATATGTAAATGGCAGTTTATTTCAGTGTGTTCACAGTGTTCTGCATAAACAACGAAGTGCTGCTTTGACGAACTGTGGGGGGAACACATTCATAGTTCAGAGGGTTTTCCTCCAAACATGTATGTGTAAGGATAACTGCAGTTCAATTTTGTAAATTTATTGTAACTTTACATGTATTTCACTAACACATATCTGTTATTTGCAGTAACAAGTACTCAGTGTTCATGGCTTGTAAAGAATAATATATGTACATGTAGATAGTCTGCAAGACACAGTATTTCTAGCAGAGCATCATTGAGACTTGTACTAGGTTTTCATAAATGCATTATTGTAGTGCTCTACTCTAATTGTTCATATCTCTGTCAGATTCCATTCAGTTCATTCCCAGTAAAATTTTTCCAGCTTGTTTTCTGACTCGAGTTGAGAAATTTAGGAGAAATGTTACAACCATTTCTTCAGGAACTATCTTAGTGAGAAAGAAATGATGTTGCCTTTGCTTAAAAAGCTTTGCAACTGTTCATTTTTAACAGCCTGAGTGTTTCTATGTTACTGAACAGGAACTTTGACAGATGATAAGAGTGTTAGCATCAGAGAAATGCCTTGTGGTGTCTCCTTGCAAATACATTTTTTTTTGAGTGTTTGCTGAAAGATGCAGAGACCTGCTATTTGCCGGTGAGGTGGAGCATTTTCACTGTTTTTGCTTTTGTTTTCTGAATTGACTCTGCATCTCGGTTCCATTGAGCTTCCTGGACCTTCAGAGAAGCCATAGGCAGCATGCATTGATAGAGGGAGGATGGTCATTATTTGCATTCCCTTTACTCCAACTGCACAGTAAAACATGGAAAACACTTTGACTAGATGAAATCTAGGTGAAAGTGGTAGGCGTACGTGGTGTGGAGCATTAGGTCTCAGAGTCCTTTCATGGAGGCATATTAAGAAAATCAGTCTAGCTGCATAGGACAACTGACATTTTTTTCTTTTTTTTCCTTAGTTTTTCCTCACTTGTATCTGATATTGACCATCTCCCTTCACAACTAAAGTATTTTTATCTCAGAACTTTTTTATACAGTTCAGATACCTGTTTGCACGTTATTTTGTCCAGCAACAGCTGTCAGGGTTGGGTGGCACAAATGGATGTTTGTGTAGTGAGTCTTTGTGAAGCCATGTTTGTGAAGCTGAAAAAAGGGTTTTTGGAGGTTATTCACACATTCTCATTTTGGCCAGTCCAGGGGTCTCTTCCTTTTTAGAGCCTAGTCTCCCAACTGAGGCACTCAAAAGGTGGCTGTGCAGTGTGAATATTTTCCCATTGGAATGAAGGAGGGAGCTGCAGGTGAGGAGAGAGTTCCCTTGTGATGAGTTATTTGACTCAGACATGAAAACAGAGTCAGATTCTTAATTTGCTTTAGACTTTTAGGGGTGAAAAGCAATGCCGTTTGACTGTTTGAGATGAACAGTAGTTTCTGGAGCTTCATTTTCAGTTTCCTTATTTGAAACATGTGAAGGTAGTTTTTTGTTTTGTTTAATATAAGGTTATGTATTTACCATTTCTTTTTGCACTTAACATCTCTGAAAATAACCTAGCCTGAGGGATTGCAAACTGAGGATATTTTATGTTTTTGCTTCAACTAGTAGACATTGTATTTGTTATTGCTTCCCCTCAAATTCTTGTGTGTAACTTGGAGGTGTTTTCCCTGATGTCTTCATTGCGCATCTTGTGAGGACTGTTCACATGCTTGCATTGCTATTACAGAAGTCAGCACCACAGATAAGCCCATGAGACTCTTTTTCCTTTAAATTCTTTGCAAGTTTTGAATGGCATACAGCAAATGAGGAATGCACAGTGCTGAAGAGGAAAGGCAATGTAGGAAAGCCATGATTGTTATTGTTCTGCCTGAACTAGGAATGAGACTGAGGTCCCATGGAAGAATCATATACGTCATAATGAAATTTAAACAGTATGTTAAAAGTACACATAAATGCAAAGGGTGAAACAGTATTCTTAGGGAGCCTAAGTTCTACAGGTTTTTAGCTTTTAACTGTTTGGTTTAGTAGGCTTACTAATAGGCATGGTAGCAATAGATTCAGTTTTAATTTTCGGTGTGATAATACAGTGGAATTCACACAAGTAGCAGGAAATAAGTATTTTGATCTCTGCCACAGAATCAGCAAAAAAAACAAATTCTTTTACAGAATCTTACATCATTGTCAATAGATACAATATTTTAGAACCAAAATTGTTACCTGTGTGGTAACTGAAAACTCCCATTTGGGCTGTTAAAGTCACACAATTGCACATTTGGTCTTTTTTAAAGTTATTTGTAAAGATGGTTTTGAAACTCAAATCTGTGAAATATGAAAATAAAATATAAAGGAGAAGTAAAGAATTTTACTTTTCTGAACCATAGTATGCGAAACCTGGTATTTTTATTCTCTATTGGTGGAAAGTTAAGGCTTTGCAATTTGGTCTTATTCTTAGTTTCCGAAATGCCCACCAATATAGACTTGATGTAATTACACAATCTAGCCATGTTGTTGGTGTTGCTTTTTATCCTGAGAACTCTCTCTCGATGTGAAGTTTTGAAGTTTTTTGTCTGCTAAAAGGTCAAGATTGTGATGTAATATAGCTGACGCCACCACTGAAAAGGTAATTTTGGATTTCTTTTCAGTACAGGCCCATTCTCCTGCTGAGTTTTACATGTGAAAATGTACAACTAGTTCTTTTTTGTTGTTGTTGTTTGATAAAAATCATTATGTTACCTTTTCTTAAAATTCAGAACCTTTTAGCACTTTCAGTGTGATAATCATCATCTTAGTGAGGTTTTTTATGACCATTAAGGCCATCTCTAATATAGCAACATAAACCTTGCATCTTGGGGTTAAACATGAAACTTTGAATAGGCTATTTAAGAATATTAGAACTTACAGTGGTTCGAGTAATATAGCAACGGCGTTGTTTTAGCCTGAGGAGAAGCTCAAAGATTTGTCTTGGTTTGTAATTCTTTGTCTGGCAGGAAAAAGGAGCAAAGAAGGAAGAAATGGTCGAAGCACTAATAGGATTCGAAAACCCTGTTGTATTGCTTCTTTGTAGTAAATGTGTGACTGTTGTTCACTGCAAATAGAGGTAGCCTGTTCAGAAGTGGGGGTGGTAAATCAACAGGCAGGAAGCCCTGCTGACTAAATCACAGACAGGAATATAGGAGAGAATAAAAGGTGATACTCCTTGTGCTGAGAGCTTCTTGGAAAAAAGGAGGAATGAGTTGGCTTTTCGTATGTGTAATACTCTGCTTTCCTCCAACGACAGCCTGTTTAAGAAGAAAAGCATTTGTATGTCAGGATGCTGTATTTTTGTATGTTGCAATGCTATTATAAATAGATGTAGGAGATGCTGTTTCAGATTTGGGCTGTAGATAAGGATGATTGTGGTTATAGTTAATACAGTATTATCACTAACATTTCACATATGATTAAACTAAAATATTTTTTTCTTTTAAGTCTGGTAGGATATTGCTTACTTGACTGTCCTGTTATTTTTCTAGGAAACAATGCCTCCACCATCACACACCGCATTTTCTGGCCATCATTTACCATTTGTGGGTTTCACATATACAAGTAGCTGGTAAGTTAAGAGCTCCAAAATTGTCTGTAGGATAGTTACATAATATCTTAAGTTTCTGTCTCTGAAGCCAGCTGCAAACAGATACCAAAGAATGTGGTTTATCAAGGAAATTACTGGGACATAATCTAAAATGCTGCCTCTCCAAAAGAATGAGCTCTCTGCAGGTAAAATCTATGTGAATTTAAAGGTCAGCACCTGTGTTCAAAGGAGTTCTGTTGAGAAAGGTCGTTTTCAGACAATGTATGAAGTTAACTGCTTATGACAAAGTTAAGACCCGATGTGTGGAGGCAGAGAGAACTGAGCTTATTAGACTTTACAAATGGTTTTATTTCTAGTCGTTTGACACTCTTGTAAGTCTGAATGGAAGTTTAAAAAAAAATTTGCTTCTGTTGATATTTGATAATAATGTGGTATTTATGTTCATCTCTACTGCTAAATTAAACGGTAACACGGAAGTCCATGTATGTTCCTTCATCATTTATAAAAATAAATGTAGAAAGAATGTTTACAACCATTAAAAAAACAGGCCTATGTCTCTGCAAACACATGTGCTTAACGCTGGTTATGCGACATGTCCTGTAGACTTCAAAAGGATTGTCTGCATAAGTAGTAGTATGTGTACATGAGTATCCACAGAATCAGGGCCACAGCATTTCTGATATGTTTGTGTCCTAGTTGTCATGTGATAATTTCACATCATTTGTTGTGATTGTTGTGTTTGAAGTATTTGGGAAACTTGATTAATGATTTTGAAATAAACTGTTATTGTACTCTTACTATCTAGATCATTGCTTTTTGCTATCTGGCTAATGTACACTCTCCATAATGATCATTTTAATCAGGAGTTCGTTCACTTTTATGTAACAAAAAATGCATTGAGGAGATCAGTAATGCTACGTAAAAATTAATTTAGTTTTTAATGAGCACATACTAACAAGGTATTATTGGACTGTATATTAAATTACATAGTAATTAACAATTTAAACAACTATTTATTGGTTGATACAATTTTTTAAAAATTATTTTAAACACAGCCTGTTGTAAAATCCAATACTGTTTAATTTTTTTTCCCCTAGTGTGCTTTCAGACCGCAGCTGTCTAAGACTGACAGCTGGACCACCCTCCATGGATCTTGATGCCAGCATTCAAAGAACTTTGGAGGATAGTTTAGCAACAGAAGCTTATGAGAGGAGAATAAGACGTCTAGAACAGGAAAAGCTTGAACTTAGTAGAAAATTGCAAGGTATAGTCATAAAAAAAAAAGTCATTCAGTCATTTTTTTGACTTAGATTAGCTTGCAGCTTTTTAAGCTATGGATTATACCGTGGAAGAAAAGAAATATCCCTCCTGGAATGCTTTCTAGCAGAAAAGAATTCTCTTCATTATTTCTGTTGACAAATTTAACTTCTGTTATTTTTTATGCTCAAAATATTTGATGTATGCAACATCTTAGAACATGCGGACTTTGTTTGCACCGTGCCTTGGTTACTATGGCATAAAGATTTCATTCTTAAAATCTCTAAGAACTTAGTTTGTCCAGCTGACAGTTACTGAAAAATTGTTACTTAGTAGCTGGATATTATAAATTGTAGAATCCTCAGTGAGGGGAGCTTTTTGGCTTGTCTACATTTATCAGTGATACCTTTTTGACCTCCTCAGATGTCAGGCATGTAATTTGTCCCCCTCACTTCCGTCTTTTTTTAGAGTCCACCCAGACAGTCCAGGCTCTGCAGTATTCAACAGTGGATGGCCCAATAACAGCAAGCAAAGATTTAGAAATTAAAAGTTTGAAAGAAGAAATTGAAAAGTTGAAGAAACAGGTAACAGGTATGTTATAAATATTAATGTAGAAACTGTGACAGTAGACAGTATTTTGGCAAGATTTTTTTTCTCCTAAATTAAAGTTAGTTTTACTTTGCTTTGTAAAACAGTTTTCCAGTCTATTTTTACTTCTCATTTTATCCTTCACTTTTCATTAGTAGCTCAACATTTTCTACAAAATCAACTTAATATTCAGTACTTCAGTAATTCCAGTTGCAAGAGAGAAGGATTTCAGTAACCTCTGATATTATTATTAGTGGTAAAGTTCCATTAGATTTAAATTGTGGTGTTGTTAATTTACGTGGATGTGAATCAGGCTCTACCGGAGAATCTGTGAAGCCATTACCAATTTCCGTAGTGCTATTTTTTTGTTTTGCTTTTTCTTCTGCAATGTGTACTGCAAGAGCAGATGGAGCACTTGTTTGGTTGTTTTTCACAGTATCAAAAGTCACCTTTCTGAGGTCATAGTCACTGTAGCATATTGTAGCATTCCTTGCTTTGTACATCTCTGCTCTCTGGTGTGCAGTTACATAGGTGGTAAACTGGAAGGAAAGAAGGTGTTTCGTGGTTACATGAGTAAACATGAGGCGTGTGAAGGCTTTAGCCGAACAGTTTTAGTAATCTTAAAAATATTTGATGGAAGGATGATTTGTTATGATTTAAGCATCAATTGATATTTTTTATCATCTCATTTTCCTTGAATTTTCCTTAGAAGGGCCAAATTTGTGACATGTAATCACAATTTTGATTATATTTATATTTTCTTTGAAATGACAGAAGTTTACAGTGTGCTGTTGCTTAGTGCATTGTGACTCGATGTGGAGTATAAGCTAGTTCAAACAGGAAATACAGTTTTCTGAGTATTTTCTTGGAACAGTAACTTTTCTAAAAGTGGGTTGTCTGGGAGGTGGGCTGTGTGCATGAAACTAGAGTGATACCGAGTTTTCCAAGTGTCAGGGAGTACTGAAGTGTGTTTTCAATGAGAGAGGAGACTATGGGCTATAAGGCTGCAGTTCCATGAGCAGCAGAACTAACCAAATGAAATTCCGCCACCAAAATGGGTCCTGCTCACGTCTTTGTGGCCCCTCCTCTCTCTGTGCATTCTTCAGACTCTTCAGTTGTGTTCACTCAATTAACCATGAAAAGAACCATCTAGATAAAGAAAATTTAATCAATTCATGATCTGTAAATCAGCACAAGGTGGGCATTAGGAGCATACGAGGAAAGGGAGATGAGAGGGGGAAGAACCACCTCTCAGCTCTGCTGTCCATGAACTATCATTTCTTACAAAAATGAGTATTTATTTCCTTTCCATTTAATTCCTTTGCTTCCAAGAGTTCATGATAACTAAAAATTTGACTATCAAATAGTACTTCAAGTTTGAAAAGTATTTGTGAAGTCTGTGCAGATGGAGAGATGAATTTCTTTAATTAAAGTCATACTGCCTTTCTTTAGAACTCCCAGACTAGTCAAAAAGCAAAGATCTACTTAGCCCAGTATCCTGTGTCTTTACAGAGGCTACTAGAGACATTTGGGAGATTCAAAGAAATTCGATATATCCAAATCCATCTTTTTCCAGCCTTACACTCCAGATTCTGGCAATTCATGTTTTAAGAACTTCCAAAGGGAGAGTTTCTGTTGCACCATCAGGTTGAATATAGCTGTTAGTGAACCAATTTGCTGTCTGTTTAGCTAATATCTTTGTAGCCTGCTTTAAATGCTAATATTTTATTATTATTTATTTTATATTTAAAGGCTAATATTCAGTATTCTTGATTTGATGCTCTGAATTCAGTTAAAAGGAATTTTCTCTCATAGTGATTCATAGCATAGAATTTCTGCTACCCTGCTCCATAGTAGTTTCTTCAAAATAGGATCTTGAGAGAAGAGACGTCTTCAAAGAGAAAGAAAGGAAATACAGCAATATATGTTTTATTTAAGAGAATTAAGAAGATTGAGAGAGACTGTTAGGTATCAGGAGTGGAACCGTAGAAATGGGAGGACAAATCTGATTCCTCTTGTCAATCCAAATAGGAAAATACCTGGATTTTATGTGAGAGACAAGTCAGACACAAGTAGCAGTAGATGGATCACATATCTTAACCCGTGGCAAGGGAAAAAACCCAGTGAGAAAAGTTGGAAGAAACAACAAAAAAGATTTGTTCTAGTTTGTGTTTGTGAAAAGACTTCACGCAGTTCCTGAAAGTGTCAAGAATGCCAGCAGTGACACCTACAGAAAGAATAACTGGAACTTAACTTCTGGACAAATTAGTTGTTTGTTTAGACTCTGCTGCTATGTTATGGGGAAGAAGCATGCTGTGTATGAACTGCAGAGTGCAACACATAGATTATTGTGTAGTCTGAAAAAAAGTCTGCTGTAGATATACAGTTGGACAGCTGCTCTGGCATGATGCAGCAGTTTTGTGTTGTACCAGAAGCATTATTTGTGGATGTGAACATGGCTTAGTTACCTCAGGGAGAATCACTCTGGTTTGAGTGGTGCCACGTTGGCACTGTGTCAGGGCAAAGGTTTTTGTGAAGTTTCTCTGCAGTTGAATGTCCATCCACTTGCTGCTGTAATGAGGAAAAACACAATGTGATGAGAAACGTCTGTCGTGCGGCAATGCTCGGCTCTGGTTTTGGCTCTCTAGGACCACTGAAAAGCAACATCTACAAGAACAGCTTCTGAATGGGACCAGGCTTTCATAGAAAAACATCAGGACCAGCATAAGTTATGTTTTATTCTGGACTGTTGAGCTGCAACTTAGATTTTAGTTTCATTGCTGAAGGTATTGCTCTCTTCCTTTGGTAATGAAAAAAAAAAATTTTAGAAGGTGTGGGAACATTCCCCAACACAAGTGATACCCCTTTTCACATTTGAAAGAAGTCAATGTCTGGTGAAGGCAGTTAGCATCGAGGAGGTTTTCCCTTAAGTATCCATTAAGAATTTTCTGCTTCATGCCACACACACATTTGCATATTTATTTCTAGATACAATATGTGCTTTTTTTTTTTAGGTTGGAAGCAAATAGTGTGATGAAATGAGAAAGATGTAGAGTTGTCTAATCCATCCGCAGTCATCACAGAACTTTCCCAGTATATACTTGAATGCCTTGTCTGATCCAGTTAATACAGCCGTTACTTAGAAGACACTCATTGTGCCTTGAGTTGTAACTAATACAAGCTAGTTTGATAAAATTGGGAAAAGATAATGTTGTATTTTGCTTGACTGTATGGATTTTTTTGTGAGATAAATTTTCAAAACTAAATTGATGACAGAACAGGGGCACAAACCAAATGATGATCGTGTCTGAGTGCTTTGAAATTTAGGGAAGCTAGTTCCAAGTTTTCTGGGTGGCCTTTAAAATAGCGAAAATTCCCAAATCTAGATCTGATGAACTTTTAAGAAGGTTCAGTTCAGGGGGAGAGCTGAACTTTGTGCTTTGGACTCATCTCTTGGACAATTAAATATAACGTAATAACATCCTACAGTGAGTGTTTGCATATATTAGCTAAAGTGTTAGCAACAACTAGGGTGATTAGATGGAAAACTGACATTGACTGCACACATTTCACAACTAGCTTTTGGTTATGTTCTTTATCCTGTTTTACTGCTTCTTCTGGAGCTGTAAGAGTAAACACCTGCTTCAAAAGGTAGTAAAAAATGAACGTGAAATCATGTCAAATTCAGGAGTGTCACTGGGGGGACCGTAGAAAAAATACATTTTTCTTGTCTATCTAGTTTTCCAGGAAATGACAAGCTAGCATATGCTTTCAATTTTTGAGGTCAAAGTTATAATTTTCGTTCGCTGAGTTACATAGGAGAAAACTTTGAGGAATCTTTAATATTGCCAAATATGTAAAGGGCAGCGATGGAAGAAGAAAACAGAGCTGTGGAACAAAGTAGTTCTTGCACAGAAGAGAGATTTATCTTGGCTCAGCAGAGCCATATATAAACTTTCTTTTTGCTGGTGACTTCAGAGTAGACTACATAAGAGAGGCAGTTAATAATTTCTGGCTTTGAGCTACATCTCTTACTTAAATGCATGCTTTTAAATTTTTAAACAAGAGTCAAGGATTTAAAACAATAGTGAATGTTTGTCTGGGTATAAGCTAATGGTATTCATTTGCTTATAAAATTCTTGTGTTTTAGAAATTGCAGCTCTTAGAAATGTATGTGTTTTTATGTTTGATTTTGCCAAAAGCCAGTCGCTTCGGGTTGCATTTGTGAAAATGTAGTAAAAGGCGTTTATTAAGAGTATAGATGCGTTCCTGTTCTGTGGGTAAATATGTGCGGTCTGAAGACCTGCTACAACTGAAATCAAAGGCAGAATATCCAGTGATTTCATAGAACGTGGAACTAACCTACTTTCATCTATATCTTGATTTAAATCCGTGTTTTTAAGTGAAGGACTGAGGGGAATAAAACACACACTAGCTAGAAATTTTCAGTTGTCATATTTTATGAATTTCAGCTTTTCATGTTGTGGCATTTGAGCGTATTTATATGACATTATTTAGCTGTGAGTAGAAATGTACTTTCGTTGTGTAACTGACAGTTGGTAAGAAATGGGCTGTAATAGTTTTCCTGTATTTAAAGTAGTAATAAAGTAGAACACATAAACGCAAGTGGTTTTCACACTAGAAAGAAGTGAAATAATCTGAAGCTAATTTTGAGTGTATCAACAAGGGAATGCTTGCCAGCCCAAGTGATGCATTACTTCTACTGTTTCTTTCTGGGGGAATTTGGAGGGAGGAGGGAGACTGATTAAAATTATAGTGTAATAAAAGATGCATTATATATTACGTCACAGTGCCTAGAAGTCAAATGTATAGGTCATATTAAAGCATACATTATATAAATCTATGTATACTGCATGTTTATTACAATGTGAAAAGACAAGTTGTTATTGTCTTCTGTGTTGTTTTGCAGCAGGCTGTGACCTTTTATTCTGTTGTGTTAAAAGCAGATAAAGGCAGTTGAAACAACGTGCTCCCTATTCAAAACAAGACAAGAATTGCATTATTCTGTGATTAAATGGAAACCGGAACAAATGCTGAAGGGGCTTCAAGCAGCTAGCCTGTGCAGTTCTAGAATAATGTTTTTTTTCCTTAACGTATTTAGAAGTTTTACTGTTTTATCTAGATTCTGGTCAGCTAGAACAGCAACTTGAGGAGGCCAGCACTGCAAGGCGAGAGTTGGATGATGCTTCCAGACAACTAAAGGCTTTTGAGAAACAGGTCAGGACACTGAAGCAAGAGAGGGAAGATCTTAATAAGGTAAAAGCATTTCATCAGCAACTCTTCTAAACCCTAAAGACTATCTTATTTTTGTTCATTTTGCTTGAAATAACTTTCAAGTGTAAAATTAATGAGCAGACAACAAATGTGTAGCATGACCTAGTTTGCTTCCTGCCCCTTTTTTGTAGACAAGAACATTATTTAACTCATTGTGTGTATGACTGCTGGGTGGTCCTAGGTGACTGCTTCTAGATAGTGAACAACTCCATGATCCAAATTGCATGGCAGCTGCAAAGAAGATTTTATAACTTCAGATTAAGGTGATAATGATAGTGGTTAGAAGACAAAGTGGAGAAGAACTATTCCAGACAACTAACTTAATCTGAACTATGGGTGAGACTGTAGCAGGGAAAAAGTATTAAGGGTGTGTCGCAGAAGAGAGATGTGAAAAATTACCCAAATAAGAAGATTGAACAGTAATTTGAAATAACTGCAGTAAATAATACTGGGTTTTATTTCTTCTTCTCTGTCTCCCCAATTCCTTGTTTTCTCACTTAAAACATACTGTCTTTCATAGCTCTTTTTTCTATTCGTGGTTAAATCAACTTGAAAATGTAATCAAGTGTGAAATACATTAGCCTGTTTCTCATCATGATTATATTGGCCCAGTATTTTGAAGTTCATGCTGAATGTTGATGTGCCAGCTGTATTTAACACTGTTTCTTTTAACCCTTAAAACTCTTGAAACCTTGAGAGCTGACAGTTTGTCCAAGAAGGACCATCTCTCTTCTAAAATAACTTGTTAAAAAGAGGTCCTAACCACTACAACCTTAGGAAATGCTTTTAAACTTGTATAGATGCCAACAGTACCAAATATTAACTCTTCCTGCTGCTCTTTTTTTCATCCTCAGACTTGCTTTTCCTTGCTTCTTTGTTCTGTTCCAGTTTGGCTGAACATCGTTAAACCATTTAAGCTGTTGTGGTCCGTCATTCGTAGTGTAGTAGCACAGATCTAGGACACAGCAAGCTTTGTGAAGGTATTGTGCTGTAGAGTTATCACAGCACTAGCAGTGTTATTTCATGTGGGTTATTTTAAAAGAATAATTACCATATATTGCTGTTAATCACTACAATGTTTTGTTGCCTGAAACTTTCTGTAATATTTGATATTATGATACAGTGTGTGGAAATCATACTTGCCATTGCAGGTCAGTTTTCAAAAGCTTCTAAAGCAGAAATTTTCATAGAGCAGAATTTTCCATTCAATTAATGCAAAAAGTGTTTTTTAATCATTTAGCTGTTGAGAGGAGTACTATTTATTCATTTCAGTAGTTCTTGAAAAACTATGCTAGTGACGTTTTTAATTAAGAAAGCAAGGTATTTTTGTATTTTAATGCAAGTGCTTGAAAGTCTTTGTGTTGAACCTATGACAATGGAGTAAATTCCAACTTGATTTATGTTTATGCAGCTTTACTAACTTTAGTAGTGTAAAACCTGACCTCTTTCCATATTTATGGAGGCATACAATCTCTGTCATAGATGCATTCATGAAAAGAAATGAACATGTAGTTTTTATTCACTCTGGAGAAGGTGTTAGATGTGCATCCAAAGACAGAACTGGCCTTGCAGCTTTCTAGGTTTATTACTTAATTCTTTTTTTAAACTGTAGGAACTGGCAGAGTCTAGTGACAGATTAAAATCCCAAGCCAAAGAGCTGAAAGATGCACACAGCCAGCGGAAATTGGCAATGCAGGAGTTCTCAGAGATGAACGAGCGGCTGACAGACTTGCACTCTCAAAAACAAAAGCTTGCCCGCCAGCTCCGAGATAAGGAGGAAGAAATGGAAGTGGTGATGCAAAAAGTAGAAAGTTTAAGGCAAGAGTTACGCAGAACAGAGAGACTTAAAAAAGAAGTAAGTGGTGAGAAGACTGTTTAGAATCTGTGAAATAGTAGTTATATGTAAGGTTTTCTGACAAAGTAATTTTTTTGTTATCTGTAAATATTTAATTCTTAGATTATTGTTTCAAACAGTGCCAATTTTGCTTTCTAAGAATTTGAAGTGTCCGGTTTAGTGCTGAAGATTTATCTGTTATATTGAAAGCCATGAGTAGATTCAGAAAAAAAATATAAGAATTCTACCAATTAAAAACGTATGTACTTTTGTAGCTGGAAGTCCAAGCTGAAGCCGCAGCTGCTGAGGCATCCAAAGACAGGAAATTGCGAGAGAGGAGTGAACAGTACTCCAAACAGTTGGAAAACGAAGTGGAAGGGCTAAAGGTTAGTCTGTTTTGATATTAACACCTGCAAGCTTAGTAGTCAACTAGGATTGGGATCTGTCTGATTGCTTTCAGATGTAGGACAAAAGGGTATTGTCAGTTTGTCACTTCGGTTGATGCTGAATATGAATGCAAGCACGCATTGCGTTATTATCCAGAAAATTGAACATTTGCCTAATGCGCTTTTCAGGCCAGTGTGTTCATTGCTCACTGAAGTATTTCTTAGTACTCGATGATTTCTCACCAAATTGCTTCTGTTACTACTTTGTTCAACTTTACCTGTTAAAAGCATTTTTTTTTAAGTGTAGGATGGTTGAGTATTTGAAGATAAACCTGCAGCCTATGCAGGTTTCTGTATAGGTTTATTGTGTACTGTGTTGTTCCTCAGAGTGTAAGTCAAAAGAAGGATGGTTTTGTCCGTGATAGATGTCAACTGGTGTAACTGTAAAGGAAAAGTTTTAGTGTATCTGCTTCTCAGACAGAAGATGAGACATTTTTGCACAAGGGCAGCACTGAGTATGAAGAGTTTTGTATATATCAATGAGATTGCTCACACGTGTATGTGTTTTGGGGAGCAGAAATTTAAATAAGCCAAGAATGTTAACTGTTACTTTGTTCTATGGTTTAGCATTTTATACAGTGCTCTAAAGAAATTAGGCTTTCTCAAAAATTGAATGAGAGAGTTTTTTTCATTTCCACATGAGGATTACTGTTCATTCACAGCAAATCCTGTTCCCAATGTTACGTTCAGTAGGATAATTCTAAACTTCTTGTGCAAAATGTCAGATTAGACCTATTCTGGTCTTAATTTACAGGGGATTTTTTAATTAGAATTCTGTTGGACAATTGTCAACATGAAGTCACTGCACAGAAAATTTGGGGTTTTTTTGCAAACATTCTTTTATTTTGCCTTTCTTTGTTAAATGGAAATAAGGAAATCCATTCAGTATGAAAATTGGATTTATAAATCTGCTGCTGCTGAGAATTCAGATTGTTACCAGAAAATCAAAATGTGTTTCTTGTGCTTTCATGAATCTTCACCATCAGCAAAGCGTTTCTATGACAGTTGAAGAGATGAGAGGAATTTATTGGAGGTTCATTGAGAATAAATTATATGCTGATTTATAACAACAGGACAAGTTTGTCAGAAGTGGAAAGGGGACTTGTAGCTTATTTAGTAATATTTTGCAATACATTAAGCACACTTTGGATCATGTGCAGTTGTTGTGATACTGTGTTATCCATTCAGTAAAAGCTCTGCATGGCTCCTTAGTTAAGCTCAGGAGGCTATCACAGAGAAAAGGTCAATATTTAAAGAAAAAAGGAATATTTCTCCAAATGAAGAGAACAGAGAAGCCCGTGAATGATGGCATGTTAAGAGTAAACGGGATGTTGAGGGCTAAATAAAGAGAATTTGGAGAGCACTTTTCAAAGGATGCTCAGGGTGATTGTGGGAATTTCTCTAAATCAAAAGCAGAAAACCACCTTAGGAAGCTCATGGGGCTGTTTGCTGGCAGGGATGAAAATGGTAATCTCTGAGTTGATAGGGCTGTGGCAGAAACGCTCAATGAGTTTTTGATGTGTCAGCTGAAGCAGGGAGATGGCCACACAGAGTGCAATTTTTGCAGCAGGTTGGTCAGGTGAGCTGGATCAGTCTTGAGGATGATGTCCAGGAAGCATCAGAGCTGGCAGGTGATTCAGAAGTAAAGTCACCCAGAGCGGTGGCCTCGCCAAGGAGGTTCTGAAGGAATTTGGGTGAGAAGTAAGAGAACTGCTGGCCAAGATGTGGCACCCTCTTATTACAGACGGCCTGCTGTGCCACTGTAACTCTCATGCAGAAGATCCTGGGAACTGCAGAGAAGTGGGTGTGGCTTCCTTAGGAAGGGAGTAGACGCTGTAGTAAAGAATAAGGTCAGTGAGCTCATGGATGAAGCAGAGTGTATTGGGAGAGAGGCAGTGTTCTGTCTCTCCAGCCAAGTCCTGCAACCAACTCTCACCTGCTGGGGTTCTATGAAGTTGTCGGTAAGTGTGTGGATAAAGGAGATCCAGTGAATGTTTTGTGTTTGCAGTGTGCCCTGGCAGCCAAGAGGGCAAACCGCATCCTGGGGTGCATTAAACAGCATCTAACTAGCTATGTGCCAGGAGATGTGTTATGTCTCAGTTGCACCATTTGTCCGCTTGAAACAGACACGTATGAAAACATCTGTTTGGATATCAGTCTTAAATTTGGGCAGGAAGAAGCTTGGGGAAATCATGTTAAAGGTTTATAAAATCAGGAAGGTAGTGGATAAGGTGAATGGAAATGGCTGTTTACCACACCTACAGTACTGTGACTGAGGGGCACTGATGAAGGAAACAGGACATGCATTTTATACAGTGCTTCTTCGCACAATGGAGAGTAAACTCCTGGAACTTGTTCCCACAGGAGTTTGTGGCTGTGACACTATCAGCAGGTTCATAAAGGTTTTAGACAAATTGATGAACACCAGGTGCCCTGACTATGCAGAGGTAACCTCTAATACCTGTAGTCCAACAGTTGTTGTATTCCAAGGGGAATGGACCTCATAAAAAAGGCAGGGCTGGGTGCTGTCTCCAGATAGCCACTGCTTTAGGGAGGATACCGGTCAGACCCGGTAAGGCATCACTCAGTGTTATTCTTCGCAGTGAAGCTGAATGCAATACTGGAATGGGAAGAGTAGTTGAAAGCGTACTGTGTGAGTAAGCAAAGAAGTTATGACTTGGCCAGAAGGTGCCAAAAGAAACCAGTTATGTTTGTAAGAAGTTTCTCATTCTTACCAAGCTTCCTGTAATGGTGAAAAATAGAGCTGTCTGTAACAACGGAAGAAGATGGCTTTCCTTTTCATCAGAGCAGTATTGTAATACCTACAAATCTCTTTCTGTTCTTCTCCAGTAGATAGACGTATTTATTGCTAGCTTTTAGGACATTTCGTAGGTGTGCTTAGAAGATCTTACACTTGCGATTGACTTCAGTATACTTAGCTATAAAGCCTTAGGTGTATATTCAAACAGCCAAAATTCTGTTTCTGGACTGAATTACACATATAGAAAAGGTGTGTTGGGTGAGTCTGTTTTGGGCCAACTAGGCAATTTTTCATGCTAATTTGTATGGCTGATTTATTTTTTTGTTTATTCTTTTGTAAGTTAATTTCAAGCAACTTTAGTCTAAATTTTCAAGTTAAATATTTAGATAGCATATTGAAAATGAAATTCTGAACTTTCCTTCCTACCTGAGCAACAGCAAATTATTAAATTGAGAGGAATAACATAGTAATCCACATAAGTGATAATTAATAGGATTGTAGTAAGGAAGATTGTGTCTTTCTTAATATCTTGCATTTGGCAAATATTTATACCATAAAACTTTGCTATTAGCATCACAATCCTAAGTAAGTTTCTTCATATTCTTAACCAAGGTAAATTATTATTATCTGCAAAGGGCAAGATACAAACCTTGAAGCAATACAAAATAACACTTGTAACAAAAGGCTAATCTCATTAAAGACAAGCCAGAAGTCTCCCAAGATTTTTAATGGTATGTTCATGTGGGATTACGTTACTTAAATAGTATGTTTTCCCACGCCACCTGCTCTATTATTGAAGTATATAATGGCTATTCTTCTTTATTCTTTAAAGTGCAAAACTTGATATCTGTTAGTGTTGCAATTATGGTATCCATAGTACGTGATATACATGTCAATTCTGTTTTTTTAATCTTTCTTTTTCAAAACCATCTCCTGTTAGGATGGCATCTTCTTACTCTTAGATCAAAACAAATGGTCATTTTGATGAGTTAGAGAAAACAATGCAGTAGCAGCATGTATCTGGCTCACACATTTAGGGGGTTTTGCAGGGTTCTGCTGACACTGACAGCAAGGCCCAGCTTTCTCATAGAGTTAGTCGCGGTAGAAATTCAGCTCATCTGAATGTTCTGCAGTGACATTTAGAAGCCTATTCATATATCAGCAAAAGAAAATTACCAAAAGCCACGTTTAATTAAGATAACTGAGAGGATTTTAATATCTCATGATGAGAACGGAGGTGTAATTAACAAAATATCTTTGATCCTTCTGAAGGTGTGAGACAGTCACCTTATAGAAGTGGGTTTTCCAGTTACCTGCACTTTCTCAAAACACAGTGTTTTTATTAAGTAATTTCCTTTCCTTAGACTACCTTTAATTACATATTTAAAAAAACAGAAAAAATTCCAAACCAAGTTATACTTGTGTTTACATTAAGAAGTGTTTCCATACTTGGATTTCAGTGCATGTCATGCCACTATCTCATTTTGAACCTGATCTTCCTCCTCCTCTATGTTATGGCAGGACATTGAGTTTAGTGAGTGCAGCATTTGGTGCAAGTGTGTATGTATCCTGAAGCAGTGTGTAAAGACTATTGAAATGCCAGAAGACCTCACTAAGAGAGCTATGCAGCTGCGAAAAGTGAAGTAATTACTCTTATTGTTTAAAGCTTGTTTTTCCTATTAATCCACTACGACGTAAATGGTCAGTTTGAGTAAAATAGGTCAGGTTTCTCTCCTGATTGATGCAATCCATCTAGTGTTTCTGCAGCTAAATTTTAGCCTTCGGTTAAGCCTCTGCTTGTCTTAGTATAGCTTTTTCATGAATTATTTGTGCTTTAAAATGTATTGGCTGTATATCATACTCCTTCTCCATTCCTGAAAGTCACTTGAACTTGTTGCTGTCAACCGTATGAGTGGGAGCGTAGAAATCTTGTAATGCTGTGGTCGCTTTCTGACTGCGTGTAAGGGGAATCAGAACATGGCCAGAAATGTTTGAAGTGATGATCAAATTTTCAATGGCTTCAAAACTATTACTGCGTTTAAATCACAAAATGATAGAGAGTACAGTTCAATTTATGCTTTTGACAGATTTTCAAAAGAGTTGAGATAGATGTGTTTAACTCAAGTCTGTAATGGGATGTTTTCTAAACATAGATTTATGAATACTGAGTTGTTATTAAGCATAATTTTCAGCATTCTTCAGTGCTAACTTGAGGCTGTTTATTTTAGCAAAAACAGGTTGGTCGCTCACCTGGCATAAGCAGTATAGAACACCAGCAAGAGATCACTAAGTTAAAGGCAGACCTGGAAAAGAAAAGTGTTTTCTATGAAGAAGAACTATCTAAACGTGAAATAATGCATGCTAATGAAATTAAAAGTCTGAAGAAAGAACTACGGGATGCAGAAAGCCAGCAGCTTGCCCTCAAGAAGGAGATCATGGTTTTGAAAGACAAGTTAGAGAAAACCAGAAGGGAAAAGTGAGTATTGTATGGAATTTACCCTTAAGCTCAAAATACCTTTTGAAGTGTCCTGGTATGTTTCCAAACATATCCCTTCCTTAACTGTAGTGCAGACAGGTGCATCTTGGCTGAGCGAATGCCAGGGTTGAAAATAGTCACCTTTGAAAATATAACAGAATAAAAAAATCCACAAGCCTGTACTGAAACAGTTAATTTTGCACTGGCTGACCATTCCAAGGTATGTAACTTGAGTTGCAGACTTGCAGCTCAGGGTAAGTCAGCCCCTGAAGCTTGTGTTGCAGTTCAAAATAGTTTTTTTTGACTTTTTTTTTCTGTTTGGTATTTTCATCTTTTGATGCAAAACTAATGTGCTAGAGATCAACTATTGCTTACATTTCTGCAAGCACAGGAACAGCGACTAAATGCGGACTAAGGCTAATCCATGCTGGGTTCCATCCAGTGTTAACATCAGTCATCAGACTACTGTAGGCATAAGCTGCTTTGTCTCTTCTGACATGGTAATTTGTCAGAGACCTGCTTTTTTCTCTCCCACGTGGTGGAGCTTATAACTGGCCTTGAGAATGTTCCATGAGGCATTCATCAATAAATCTTTTTTCTGTTGGGTAGTATAGTATTGGAAATAGTAATAAATTGAATGTGTTTGTTTTCATTCATAAAAAATTTAGAATGCTTTATAGACACTAACATAGATGCTTTTTTATGCTACGGTAGTAAGATGGCGTATTGGAAAAACCATGGATAAGTTCCTGCTGAAATCTTAGCCAAGCTCTAGCAAACCCTTAAATATAAGTAGTAAATAAAGAATTTTTCAAAAAAGCTTATGCAAGTAGAGGTGGAAACACTGCTTCTCTGGTAAATTGTTTGCAGCAGGGGAAGTACATCATACAGCCTAGAATGAAGTGGATGAACTGTTTCTTCCTAGAATATAGCTGTTCATAGGCTGGATGTATTAACACAGTAGTTTGTTGCTTTGTTCGAGGTTGAGGGGTAAAATTTGGATCAGCAGTGTGTTTTCATTGTACCACAACTTAGTGGTCTTGCTGACCTAAGAGTTATAAATGCACGAAAGGCTATGCTGTCTTGCAATATGTAAAGGTGGTAGTGTGGTACTCCTTTAGTGCCATGTCAGTCCAGTAGTGTCTCAAAAGGAGGAATACTCAATAAAGAATCATTAGTACCTCTTTCTGCAGGCTAAACTGTTTCTAAAGGTCATGCCTCCAAACACTGAGCAGACCAAAAATTCCTTGGGGTTTTGTGAGAACCATTCTAATGTTGTACAGCTGCAAAAGCTCTAACTAGATGTCCATCTAGTGAAATAACAAATGGCCGAACAGTGCTGATCTGCTTCATGCTAGCTTGTTCATAAACCTTGTTTCAAGTTAGTTTCTCTATAAATAAAAAAGGAACTGGATGCAAATCTGACTGCTGTCTTAACCATGTGTTTCTGTATGTATTTCAAGTATTGGTGTAAGAGAACATTTTAAAGCATGAACAGAAGTGTGTCACATAACCAGAACCCAACATATGGCTCTTAATGGGAAGGGCTTCAGCGTCATACAAAGTCAGGTGTCCAAGCACGTGATGAGTGAAGACCTGATCTTAACTGGTCTGAGATCTGCAGAATCTCATGCATGTATTAGGACTGCACAGAAAGCACAAGTCCACTGTTCAGGGTGTGCTGCAGATTGACTTCTGTAGTAGTTCAGGGATTTAGAAGGGAAGCTCCAATACTAGGAATGCATGAATTGCTGTTGCTGCTCGATTCTTAGTATTTGGTAGTTTTTCATAAGAGGACATGGATATTTTTTATTTCTGCTTACACATACTGTTTTTAGCTTTTGTAATGAAGCCTGCAAAGCTTTTTGTGAGTCTGCCAGTACAGAGGTGTTCAATGCAAGTGTTGAAAAGGAAGCACCTGGAGGCTTTATGCTGAAATAAGTGGAATTATTTCAACAATAGGCTTGGGGGGGATGTGGGGTTGAGGTGTGCATATACAGTTTGGGAAAAAATTTTAGTAATCTAAAAATAATCTTTAGTGCATATTAAGAAAAAGAAAAAGGCTTTCATAAGAGGACATGATTGCATTGCTTCGTAAGGGCTGTAGTGTAGAGTGAATAAGAGCTTGGTCGGTATCTGTGTGTACTTTATGTAACTTACATGCATCTGTATCAGTTTTTAAAATAGGTATTTTTCTTTGTTTCCTTCAAATTTAAGCTTTCTTACTTTTGCTATTTCAACAGCATAAGTCTTCAAGGGATAGAAACTACCTTTCTGTACAAAACGGTTGCCCTTTGCTAAAGTCTGATAAACTGCATGCTATTAAAACTGGGAACATGGGAGCAAGATATCAGACCAGTGATCTGTGTAGCACGATATTCCATTGCCTAGAATTGTCATTATGAAATATTTCAGAAGAAGGTGCAAGAAAACTGTGTGAAATAGATCATGTTTGTAGAAGTTTCAGCCTGTCTAATGATAGATTTATAAAGCAGAGAGCTTTAAACAACAGCGTTTGCTGTTTTTAAGTTGTGTGATATAAAGAAGCCTGGGGCTAGTGTTCAGGTCTTCTTTTCTTGGTTTGAAGGCAGCAAGATAAAATATTTCTCCACTTCATACAGCTGTAAGAAAGAGCTGGAATAACAAAGCAATAGCATAAAGCTGTATTTCATGTTGCTTGTATGTGGTCGGATACATAGCTAAATTTTAGGTGAGAGAAAAAGCTTAATGGGAGAGGAGGATGCCAGGCTTCAAAGCGAATGTGTTATTTTGATCTTCCTGGCTGTCCAAGGTACGCCTATGCCCACATTCTCCTCTGTTTAAAATTTATCTTCTTTGTTTTCTGTATTGTACTATAGCAATCCGACTTACTGGGTTAGTGACAATCACCAGCTGAATTAAGAACATAAAATACAGAAAACTACCAATATGTTGGGATCGTTTACCAGTCCAAAACTTCCTTAATCCACCATCACTTATGGCTACTTTGAGCCTTAAAGCCTTAAAAGAACAAATTTTAGACAAATACAGAATAAAAAACCCTAAACAAAACCATAAAGCCATAAAAGCTAAATAAAAGAAGTAAATTAATTAAAAATAAGTTTGGTGTGCTGTCTGAAAAATTAGCTTTGAATCTATGCCTTGCAAACAGAAGCAGGACCTGTTATTAATTCCCCTGACAGCCAATGCTTTAATCTCTTCCTGCCTTTTCCCTAGACTGCTCATCATATGCATGGAATCTGTTGATACAGAAAAGGAGCAGTGGGGAATTTAAAACTTGGCATTTAAACAGTAATGATAGCATGTTACTTTGCTAGGATGTAGTGTTACGTTTCAAAGGACGCCTGGCAACATAGAATTTCACCAGGAGTCTTAACATGCTGTACTAGATTTCAAAGAGTAGTTGAAGTACTAAATGAATTTCAAATTAGGAATAGGAAATTCAAACCAGCATTACTCTTAACTGGGTTCACTGTAACCGCTGACACTTTTCATCTTTTAAGGGTGTTCTCTCAATGTGGCAGAGTTGTGGTAGCTCTGCATCTCAGAAAAAGATGTGAGGATGTAATTTCTCTGTTGTACAATGTAAAATTCTGATCAATATCTGGAAGAAAAGCTGCAATGCTCAAGAGAAGGTTTCCCCTGGATTTTATATGTAGAGTTAACCTTCTATACTGAGCACTTCTTTCACACCTTTTAAGGCCGGACAGTGATATTTGCTGAATGGATGTTTACTGTCTCTGTGGCATTTATAGTGTAGTTCCATCAACATACTGATGAAGTTTGTGCCGGTTACCTGAATAACTGGTGAAACAGTGAATACAAGATGCGAATGTAGTGAGTCTCAAAAGAGTGGATGTGAGGTGGGAGTTATATGTCTAAAACATTGCCGTACACCACTTCAAGGAAATTACAATGTTTGTTGGCAAACAGAGGGACCTGCAGCTTCGTTTATTTTCAAGTTCTCATATTCATTGTGCAAAATCAAAGTTGATGTCAAGCAGAATCAACCAGGGGTTCTCCTCTACTGAATGACATCCACAGGAGAAGGAAAGGGTTGTGGGGAAACAGCTATTTTGAAGCTCTTTCTCAGAAAGAGTGGTCCAAACCTACTGTAGAATCTGGTGATATTAGGAGTGTACAGGTTATCCATCCACTTTTTGCTGATACTAAGTATACGGTACGTAAATTAACAGTTTGAGTGTGTCCTCTGGCTGTTCTAAATTGTCCAAAGACTAGCCCATGTAAGCTTTTCTCATCAGAGACCCAGCCCCAAGTGCTCTTAACTTAGCTTCTTTATGTTTGGGTTTCATATGAGGTCATTTTTGCCTGTCATTCTGTGTGAAACTTGGAACCATAGAAATGTCTAAGTTAAAATAATGTTTCTGTGAGCTAAGAATTTACCCTGAGTGTCTTCGAATATTGACACACACTTCAGTCTGCAGAATTACAGCTGCTCAGTGTTTGAAGGATTCATCTAAAGAATAGCATATATATTAGCGGATTGATAAATGTTAGCTCAGTGGAGCTCCACTAATTCCATACTGCAGGAAAGATCATTGTCTAATGATAAAATCCAACAGACTGTCTTACAGCTGTAAGATGGTAGTAGAATACATTATTTGCTTAGTTTTAGTAGGTTGTGGTATTACCAATGTAATATATTCCTTTCAGCTAGTGTGTGCATTGATCTTTATGTATTTAAGTGAATAGTGTGGCGAGTTCCAGAATAAGAAACTTCTAATTCTTCTTAATTTTATTTCTTAGCCAAAGTGAAAGAGAAGAATTTGAAACAGAGTTCAAACAGAAGTATGAACGAGAAAAGATTCTGCTAACGGAGGAAAACAAAAAACTTTCAAATGAACTTGATAAAGTAAGTGCTGATTAGTTGAGTCCTGAGTTTACAGCTGTTGTATGCTATGTACAAATCGGACAGTATAGAGCTCTATTGGTTATTATTAACTCTTAATTGATGGCACAAATTAATGTTACACAAAAAGTGGTGATTAGTATTTTGTTTGAATAGATAGTATCTACATGTATCTGAACTTGAGAATGTGTGTGTATATATATGCATGTATGTGTATTTATGTATAGGAATTGAGTTAGATGGTCTACAGTTTGGTAAGATTAATTTTAGACAGTATCCTATTCCAAAAAAAAAGATTATTTCATTGTATGACCCAAATATAAAAATACATAGTTAATGATGTGATTACTTAGAGTAGATTTGCGTGTCAATTACTGTGAAATAGCAGAGCCCCTCCCACCCATTGAGATTAAGTGTTACTTTGACATATTAAAAAAATACAAATGATAAGGCATATTAATTGAAGTGTGTTGAGCAAGGAATAATTGTTTCATGCATTTAGATTATCTCTTTATTGTTCATTTTGACAGGTTATTCAAGTTCATTGTGGATTAGCCAAGTCTTGCTAAACTTGTCTATTCTTTTTGTAATGCATTAAATTTTCTAAAAATACGATGAAAGTACAGTGTTCTTCAAAGTAAGCATGTTTGCAAGTCAATGTTCAAATTAAAGTACATTTTCATACCGGTAGAAGACGCATACTATATATGCCTATATACAGGCTTAGTCCACGAACAGCAAGAGACTAGTCACTTTGATAGTTTTACTGCTTGGTCACTCCCCCCCCCCCCCCCCCCCCCCCCCGCCTTTAATTTGGTTAGCTTTGTATTTTTCGTCTAAAACAACGTTTAATAAATAGGCATATTTAAATCAGAAGCCTATTTAAATGATAAATATGGAGTGCTGATATTAGGAGTAATAAGCAGAACAGATATAAAACTCATTTTTTCATAATTTTGATTTGTTAGTATATTTCAGTACTAAAAGAAGCCTTTCACATGAGATTAATTCTCCTGAGCAGGTGTTCCTATAAAATCTATCTGATCTCTGATTCTGGTTTGGCTTTCTGAATAATTATTTAACATAATGAAGGTTTAGTTCCCAATACCAGCTCAGGTTAGCTGTGGCTTTTGTCTCACAGAATGTGCTTGTCTGAATGACAGCTATGTGAATGCGAGTGAGGTTAATTGCTAGGTATAACATATTGTACTTACAGATGTGCATTTTAATTTCAATTTCCCTGTCTGCAAGTAAGTAAAATGAAAAATAGGGGAATGTGAGACACACGGAGAGTCTCAGGGCTGACTTGTGCCTGTATCCATTAAGCCTCCCATTCTCCATGGTTACTAAATAAGGGAGAGGTTCAGCAGTTTTATCTGAGCTGTAACAATTTTTGTGCCCTTGCTTTGCTCTTTTAACGTAGTTTTTTTCTATATAGACCATTCCACACCTATATGGTGGAAAGCAGAAACCTTTTAAGAGTTATAGAGATATTTGGAGACTAATTCTCAGAAAACTAATTAATTTGTTAGAGTAGTCCTTAAAAATGGCCTTTCAGTACAGCTAAGGTTGTACAGGAGAAGAGATTCTGACTTTTATTGTTATGTGGTGTTTATTGTGATGGATAGTACCAGTTTTTAAAGCAGATGCACGATGTGGGAGAGGGGAACACGTGGCTTGGAGTCTGCGCAGAGATGGAGTCACAGGAACTTACAACTTTAACAAGTTGTTTGAATTCTCATTCAGCTCACCACCATGTTTGAGAGGCTGAGTATGAATAACCGGCAGCTGGAAGAAGAGATGAGGGACCTGGCTGATAAAAAGGAGTCTGTGGCCCACTGGGAGGCACAAATTACCGAGATCATCCAATGGTGAATATTCTGCTCTAATGTCATTGCCAAACTCCTCAGTATGTGATAGAGCGGTTACTGAGTTTTTGCCCTGTCACATGGCACTTGCCAGTGCTTAGGTGAAATCTCACACTCATCTCGGATTCTGTTGCATTTTTGCTTGAGATTTTAATAATATTCAAATGTGGAAAATTGTGTTCCTCCATAAGAGTGAAAGTGTCTTAACAAATACAACTTAATTTTTAAGTGCAGAAGAATCATGGCCATTGGGTGTGACTTCTGGCTTTGGAAAAATGCTGGAAGGAGTCATGTGCTGAGCTCACGCCTCCAAGAGGGAGCAAGCCTGGGAAAAGCAGTGGCTGAGAGTATTTGTGTCTCGGCCTTAATTTCCTTCATCTGCTTGGCATGTGGCAGAATGAAACAAATACAGTGCAACTTTCATATGATTTTTTTACAACAGGGCATTTGAGACTACCACAAAGCCAGTCAAATGATGTTTCTAATAATAATTTTGTTAAATAATGACATTATGTTTCTGAAATCTTCCATCCAGTTCTAATAAATTAAGGAAAAAAGAAGTTGAAACTATTGAGAGAAAAAAATTGGTTTATCTAGGTGGCCTTTATTTTACTGCTCCGTGCCTGCTTCTTTTCTCTTCCCTTGAGTTTTATGGTCCGTTGCAGTGTTCAACATCTACAAAAAGTGTTCACATCCAGACTTTTTCTTATACAGATCATCCACTTCTGGGAAGATGTCATCATATACTAATCTTTTTTTGGTTTGCTAACTGATCCCCCCCTTTTTTCCATCTCACGTTAACAAAAAAAAAAATCTAATTTCTTGTGTCAAAGCAAAAAAAGGGTATAATTTGTTTTAATGAAACCTAGTTTGGTATTGTTGTAATGTCAGTGTATTTTTGTTGTCCAAATACAGAGAAGTTTGGCTTTTGACTATAGCCGTGTGAATACGTAACGAGAAAGAAGGACTGTCCTCTGGGTTTCTGAAAGTATTTTAACCAGTGTTTGTTACGTAAAATTGTGTGACACTGATCTGTATTATGAAGTCCATGGTGTCTCAAGGCCTTGTATTTGTAGCAGACGTTAAAAAATTTGAAGAATCTACTTTGTGCATGTTCCTTTTGACTCTTATCTCTCATAACTGTGAGTGTAGTAGACGGCCTACGTCACAGAAAGTTAAAAAAAAAAACAAACATAAATTTGTTGAACAGTTAATTTCTAGCCAATCAGAAATGTTTATTCTAAAAAAAAAAAATCGGTGTAACAAGAGAGGTATGTCTAGTATTTCACATTCCATATTGTTTTAAGGTAAGGCTTTTCTGTCTTAATGTACGAAGGTAACCAAACCCTGTTTTTCAGTTTTACTTGTGAAAGCACTCGTAAAACTTGGCAGTTCTGGAAAAAGACAAGTCAGAATTAGTTGTGAACTGTTCTGCTTAACACTATGTAAAAATGTACCAGCAGCCATTAAGAATATCCCTTCTACAATTTATGAGAGTGTTTAATATTTTAAGATGTACTACTGGTGTGGTTCAGGTATATGATAAAGTATCTCACACATATTGGAGATATCACTGGAGGATAAAAAGGGTTTGGGATTGAGTTTTTTGTTCTCTCTCAAGATCCTTAATGAAAAAAGACCAGGAGCATACAAGACTAACTTTCTGAATGAAAGATACTGTTTTACTAATTGCTTATGGTAATATAATGTCCTTTAAAAAGTATGGAACTAAAAAATAAAGAGTTATGTGAAAAGAAAAAAAATAGAAATGTGGCAAACATCAAGGAGATAAAAAAAAATGTGACTTGGTTCCAGTTTTTAATCACTGTAGACATCTCAGTTTGCCCTCCATATTTCTCTCTGTGTATGTTAAATTTTTTCAGCTATATGAGGACATATCTTGGCTCACATGTTTTTCTTATTATGTTTAGATTTTCCATGCGTCATGCAGATAATCTGGTCGTGTGTGTCTGCTGTCCTTAAGAATTCAGCACTGGATACTGACACTGGCTCCTTCTCTGGAGATTTTTTTGCTGTGGAACGTAGGGTGCTATATGGAGTATTTAAACATCTATAATAATGATCAACAGTTTTAAAGAAAAACAACCTAATTCTGAAGAAAACCTGTCTTATTTAATCCATTCGAAACCTATGTTTTCCTCAGAAGAACATGCAATTTAAATCCAGACCTGTCCACCTCTTCAGAATGACAGAATGCCTTGGAGCTAACAAAGTACAGTAGAGCCTGTAGGCTCCCTCTTCAAAACTAACAGATTTTACACATAGTATTACTTTCAGATATGTTTTTTGGGTGCATACTTTCCACCTCTTAAAAATGGATTTTGCCTACCATCTTCTTTTTGTAGCATGGTTCATGAAACATGGGAGCCAGTAGATGGAATTAATTACTGGTTTTGTAAACAGTTTGCTCAGCTGCTCATGGTAGTTCAAGGGATTTGTTCTAGCCCTGTTTTAAGTAACACAAGCGCAAGGAGTCCCTTACTCCCCGTCAGTGCTTTGACATCTAATAGATAATCTCTCTCAGGAAATCTGCCCCACTATTCGAGTCCACATTTTGGGTGGGCAAGATAGTAATTTTCTTTACGATTCCTTGTGCCCTTCTAAATTATTATTTCTTTCAGATTTTATAACTTGAGAGTAATTTTAATGGCCTATCATGTTCCCTGTAGCCTTTCCCTTCTTTCTTACTGTGCTCTCTTGCGTGTTGTTTAGGGCAAATGTACAAAAGCCTTTTTATTTTTGCTGTTGTTAGTTAAATGTGCCATAAATATAGCCAGAATCTTAATATAAAGAATCAAACTTGAATCAAAATTTTCACTGCAAATTCTAATGTGGTAGCAATAGACCCTCACAGATCATTCAGCCTTAATGGAGATATTATATTGATAAGTTTGTATTTGCCAAATCACTCATCATTCCTTGACAAGAGTAAGAAAATATTAAGGCTTTTATAGTCGGATATAAATTTTCCTATGGGAGATGGGAGAGAGATTAATTGCATAGGAGGTTAATGCAATCACTTTAAAAATGAATCTTTTAAATAGCCATGGTACAGTATTTCTGTTCTGTTGCGGAAAGGAGGTCGATGGAAATCTTGGTAGTGATTCCCAGAGTACTTGGCAAGAATCTTAACTTGTTAGCCTCTCTGGGAGGGATTCATGTAACCTAGTTTTAGAGGTCCTAAGGTAGACAACTAAAATAAATCCCATGACTAGTACTGTAGAAGTCTCTTTTTCTCCCCACTGATTGGAAAGGAAGCATAGACAATTAGTTCAAATGAAGCATTCTGTATTGTTAAGTACGTTTATACGGATGTGCTAAAGCCTACTTGATTTAACTATAAACTGGGTGTTAGACTTAGATTCAGCTGGCCAAAAGCTGTGACTGTTGTTTACTAGAAGATTCAGTTAATATTCTCCTTGTTGACTAGTTATCTTTCCAATCAGCTGTACTGTGGTTGATTTTATCTTAATTATTGATTTCATTAAAAAGCAAACAACCCCCCCCCCCAAAACTAACCCATCCCTCGCAAATACTACTGCGTTAAATGAAACGTAAAAAAGACCCAAAGTTGATTTTGTTTTTCTGAAATCTGTTTGCTCTCAGAACAAAGCACACACAAATTGTAGGAGAGGTTTAGCAAAATTCTGAGCAAATTCAACTGTGAGAAACTCAAAACATGGAAAACTCTGAGATGCATTGTTTGAAGTAAGAATAGTCAGAAGTTAATTTTCTACAAAATAGAAATTGTGGAGGGCAGGGGGAAATTTCAGGATTTGGGACCAGAGTGGAGTGTTGAAAATTTTTAGAGAAGTAGTTTTAAAAAACAAGTTTTGTTGGAGAGAGCAGGGAGAAAAGAAAATCATTAAATCAGAGGCTTAGAGCATAATGATATGAAGACAGAAATTTGAAAGCATTGAGAAACTGCAGGAGAAAAGTCATGGCCCACAGACTTCCTTGAGGTTTTCAAACCAGGTAAGATGCAGCTTGGTGTAAGATCCCAGGACTTCAAGACCACTCCTGTTCAGCAAAAGATCTCCAGTCCTCTGGTCCATTTTGTATTGTAAACTATCCTAGATAGAGAGCCCCAGAGAGTCTGAGGTGCCTAGCAGCCTGACAAATAACGTACTAGATGTTGGTCAGTGGTTATTTGAGGGTTGTCGTGATGTTTACTCCAGCTAAAAAGTGAAATTAAATTTTAGACAAATTTGTACTATATTGCCGTTCTAGGTTCTTGATAGTTAATGAACTAAGCTTGCAAGGACGCTTAATGTTACATATGAAAAGAGAATAGTTCATCTAATCTAAATTTTCAGTAAAGAAAGAAATCACTGGGTTAGGTCTTCTGCTGTGCTTGTTAGGGCTCTCTGCAAGACGGGGGGGCAAGGAGAGAAACATTAACAAGATTAACTTTACCCATCTTGCTTTATCTTCTGAGAAAAAAGGCCAATCAAACAAAAAAACCCCAGCAATACAGTAACAAAACAAAAAACTGCAAGAACTCTTGGTTTCACATTATTTAATCAACGTGTCTCATTATCGAGAGGGTGTTGCCATCTAGTGGACAACAAAACTGTATCTCGGCTTTAAATTGTACTGCTTGTATTTACTGTCTTAGTATAGATTTTTGCAAAAATTGACTTTATATGTGTATTTTCATTTTCTAGATTTCTCCATATTCTGTGGAACATCTCTCTGAGATTAGTGCATGTGCAGCTTTTCAGAATCCAGAGCCTGAAGGTTCTGTGCATCATAAAGCAAATAACTGAAATGTTTTCTCACCTTCTGTGAAGAAGGATCTATATGTCGTGATAAATACTGACAAACAAATTGGACATTTAAAGTTTTTCATCTTTAATTAGAAAAGTTACAAAATAAGGCACCAGTTAAATTTCATTTTTTAATCTGACACTGTCCCTTTTTATTTCTGCAAATATTTTACATGTCATTAAAAATAGAGGAGGTCAAACACCAATTTCTAAATTTATTTTCCCTTCTTCTACATCAGGAAAACTTACTTTCTCATCTTGGGAACCTCACAGTCTTTTTATTCCCACTTACACTCCTTGCTTTTTACTGTGCATTTCATGATGCACCCCCCCAGTTCCACTGAAAGCATCGTATGCTACTTCTCACAGCTTTTGCCCACTCTTCTGCTCTAGGTGGTTTGTATAGGCCGAGATTATCTGTATCTGGTCATCAGAATCTGTATCATCCAGAATGTTATGGGGAAAAAAATAAAAAGCTGGCATGCTGCTTCCACTGAGCTCTGGTGTACCTTGGGAAAAATACTGACTCATCAGTACCACAAGTCTCACTGACTTTTAATAGAGTCAGGACATGTGTTTTGGTTTGGTTTTTCTAGGCTCCTCCACACCTCTTGAACGAAATTGTAGGCGGGAGACAAAGATGATAATGCCCAAAGCATGAAAAAGTGCTTACTTATTCATGCTGGGTGGGAATTTTGTTGCAAACGGTGACTATTCTTGCATTAGCTTCCTCTGTATTAAAGCAATCTTCTTTATATAAATCTTAAACTGCGCACCCAGAAGTCACTGCATCTTGTGGATGAATATCCCATAGCTTTTGCATTGGGATCTTGCCCTAAGGCTGCTATGGGAAAGCTCTTCTGCTCCTCCCTTGCCCATGGGGAGTTCAGAGTATGTGCTCTCTCTCTTGCCTCCTGGTGACTTAACTATAAATGTTTGTTGAAACACTGTATTATTTTTATTCATTAATGGTAAGCTTGCAGGTAGCAACTTTTCCGTATTCACTGTGTGTATAAACCCCATAATATCAACCAGAGAAACTTACATTGCTTTGTAGGCACAGGGCGAGAATCCCTTTCTGCAGAGGGGTCACGAAGAGACAAATTCAACCATCTGGAGAACTCTCATCTCCAGTGCAACATACTCGGGATTACAGTTACTAAGGAACAGTCAGCAGGCAAGGAGAAGTTAGTTGCCATAAAGTAGACAAAAATATTTTCCCACTTTCCTAAAAACTATTTAAAACTATTTGAGGATCATTACTAAACATTTCTGTGGTTAGTGTTGATAGATCTAAGTGTAATCAAGCTGTGGTGTTAGACTGCTGATCTCTGAGACCAGGTCAGAGACTTGGGTATGCCCTGGTGTTGGAGAACTGAGAACTGTGTTTGTTCTTCTGTGGGCAAAGATGAACATGTTCAGAGCCAGGCAAGGTGAAAGGAAATTTAGGTTTTTCATAAGCGACTTGGTTTCAGTGAGGTAGGTTTTGTTTTTTTTTTAGCAACTTTCTTCTCTGTGTTAATACCTGAGGCTAAGTGAAGAAAGAACCTCTGCTGTGGTTAATCACAGAAGGTTTTTTTCTTTGTAACTGATGATCAAAGAATCTGAAAAACAGGCATGTTTCCTCCTTGATGTGTTCACACTCAGAAAACACATCTTGATAGAAAGAAAGCTGAGGGAAGAAGAGAGCTTCTTCTGGCTTATGCCATTTAATAACATTAGAATTAGACTCTCCGTATTTAATTAGCATTTCTTGGAATAATGTCACTGTTTGATTCTAACTACTAGTTCTCATAGTCAACTGATACAGTAAAGTCAATTGCTAGTTCCAATGTTATGTGGATGGTTGAATTGTTAATTATTGGTTATCGATTTTGTCTTAATTTACTCCTTAAAAATAGGTTGAATCCCGAAAGGTTGCTTTCCCACAGTCTCAATTTCAGGTAGCTGACATCTATACTGAGGCATATATTACTTACTTTAATATGTAGTTCTTTATTTTTGCAACTAAAATATGATACCAACAGAGTTTGGCATACAAAATGTGAGCACAATCTATATTCCTTGTCTTAGTGATGCATATTGTTTAATGGAACTCTGCAAAGCAGCAAAGGCTTAGGTCTACGTAGTTTTTTGTATTGGGGGTTTTTTTTGTTTCTTTGTATTCTATTTTTTTTTTTGTATTCTGCTTTTTTCTGTTTCTGGTTGCTATTATGTTGAAGGGACTTTTGTGTTTTCTGTAGATTCTTTGGTTAAAACACCTTTTTCTTCTAATGTAATTGTTTAGGGTAAGTGATGAAAAAGACGCTCGAGGTTATCTTCAGGCATTGGCCTCTAAAATGACAGAAGAACTAGAGGCCCTGAGGAACTCCAGTTTGGGTGCAAGAGCTACAGTAAGACTCTACTTCCATGTATCAGATTTTGTTTGTTTGTTTGAAAAAACACTGATTTGGTAGTTTCAGCTGCAGTAATAGCCTATCTGTAGAGCTTGTGTTAGTCAAAAGTTAAACTTTCCAAGATATTTCCTTCTGAAAAACTGAAGAGCAAATTTAATGTTTATCTATTAATTAGACACCAAGATCTTTGTAATCTGATTTTATCTATTATATTGTTCAAGTAGATACTTTATACTCATACATTATTTTGTTGAAGGAAATTAAGGGTCATGAAAGCTTTAAAATCTTTCACTTTTGAAATGCGAATGTCCTTCATAGCTGTCATTTGAACTGAGGCGCATCAGAACTTGAATTCACAAAATCTCTTTGCTTTTGAGATCATGACAAGATGTTCATCTTTCCCATTTAGTACTTGAGTTTGAAAATAATAATACTAATAACAATACTCTTTTAATTTTTTAATTGTAGATTACTTTGGAATTAAGAACATAATAGACTGAGAAACGTAATTGTTGAAGTTAATTATGTTCCCCATTTCCTATCATCCTTCCTCTTATTCTTTCTTCTTCCCTTTTTTAATTCCTTACTAGGACATGCCCTGGAAGATGCGCCGCTTTGCAAAACTGGATATGTCTGCAAGGTTGGAACTACAGTCTGCTCTTGATGCTGAAATCCGAGCCAAACAGGCTATTCAGGATGAGCTGAATAAAGTCAAAGCTTCCTGTATTTCTACAGAGTGGTAAGACTGAATTGTTCTGATGGAAATTTACTTTTATAACCTCCCAGGGAGTGTCATCAAATCATGATTTTAACCATCTTGTCTGTCAAAATTTGATAACGAATGTTATGCCAGTTTCTTATATCCAAATGGGAAAAAAAGACCATCTCTCTCTCTATCGTGTAAGCAGCTGAACACTTACTGGGAAAATTTGAAATCTTGAAGACTTTTAGAGGGGACATTTTGTCTTTAATATTATAATCTCTCTTAGTTGTGATAACAAGTTCAATTGCAAGCAGAGTTTAAGTTTGTATCTTGGAACATACTTTTTTGCGTTCTATTGATAGCTGCATTGGGTTAGCTGATGAAAATCGGTTATTGCATACTGATTTGCAAAGTAATAAGATGTGCTTATGGAAGATTATGAATTCTTTCATTGCTTCCTCAGACCTGTCTCCTCAGCACCTCTCCTTCCCCCATTTACCAAATTTATTCTGAGTTCGGTGAATGCCTAAGCCAGGGGATGAGTAGGAAGACATTCCATGTCTAGGTCTTAAGCTTCAGTCTATCTTAGAGCACTGACTTGTTTTGCAACTTTAGGAAAGCAGTTGGACAAAGCTGAGATTCACGTATATTATCTGTAAAGTGGGAATACCTTGTCCTCCTGACTTGGGTGTTTTTCAAGCCAGGTAACATAATGATAGGCAGCGTTGTAGATCCTCCAAGAAGAGGAGAACAGTGTTTGCTTTGATAGGCAAGGATGAGAAGTGTGTTAGAAATGCATAGTAGTGTTACCTATCAGCTGTGAATTGGAAAGCACTGAAACAACTAACTGTAAAGTAACTGAGAAGAAAAATACTTCAACGTAATCTGTTCTAGTGTCACAAGCACTGTGAATTAATGAATTAAAAAAACCACATTTTTTAAGCATAAAAATACACATGGTCTTTTTTTCCTCATCCATGGGATGCAAGCTTACACAATTACTCATAAATTAGAAACACGGGCCTATTTAATGGGTAAACAGGGGCAATTAATTGCTTGTTCTGTTTGTTTGTTTTTTAAGATATCATACTAAATAGGTCCCCATAGATTTCTGAATTAATTCTGCCATTTGATGACACTGTGAAGCTTGCTGGTCATTAATTTTTAAATAGCATGCAAAGGCAGACCAAAAAAAGTGCCTTGTATCAGGAGTTCTCCATATTTACATCGTTTTTTTTGTTTGTGTTTTTTTGAAGTAAATTGCAAGAATCTGAGAAGAAGAACATGGAACTGTTGACAGATATTGAAAGGCTGAAAAAGGAGACAGAAGAGCTTAGATCAGAAAAGGGTATGGCAACTGATATCCACGTACATAACATGTTTCACGTTGGTGGGTACATCTTATCAATTAAGTGTCACCTTGTAACTAAAGTGCCATACCAGCAGACTTTGGCATACAAAATGTGAGCACAAACATTGCATGTTAAGATGTACCCACAGCAGTTGCATTTGCACTTCTAATACGTACTTGTAATGTGCTTCAGTTTTGTTGATATACTTGAACCACTAAGGTATTACTTGAGTTGGAGCTGCATTTTTTTTATTTTATTTTGCATATGTATGGTGATTTACTGCCAGAAAACTATTAGAAGTATAGATATATGTAGAATTTTTTTCCCCTTTATGGCGGGTGAAGGTATTTAGCCTTCAGTAGTGATCAAAATATTCTTCATCTATTAATGTTTTGGCCCTGTCAACACAGAGAGTAAACAACTACAGAGGCATTCACAGTGTTCATTTGCTTCTGGGATGACTTCGTTGATTGGCTTTGTAACCACATAGTGAGCGGTGTGGCCATGTTTGCTTTGCTGTAGTATTAAGGGTATATTTTTGGACTTCTAGTGCATCTGTCTAACAGTATTTCACATTGTTGCCGGGAGAATAGACTTTTGGTAGTTCTGAAATGAAAAAAATTTTCATTGAGAGATGATTAATGAGTTGGCTGATTCTTTGCAGTTCCCATAGTAGCTCTAATATTTGTATCTTTTGAGTCACATGGGAAGAAGTGATTTTTCAGACCAAATGGAATTACCTAATTTTCTGTAGGGAGCTGTTTGAACTCCAGAGTTTCAAAACCCTGGCAACAGTTGTTCATGGGGATGTCAAATATTGTTCAGCCTTTGCAACCTAACAGCATGTCAGTCAATAATGTATTGTAGTTAACATTCATCTATATATAGGCCTCCAAGTGCTGGTCGACGGGTAAAAATAATACAAACCTATACAGAACATTTAAAAATGTCTGGTGCTGATTAACAAATGAGACTTAGGGAATTGATACTTGTTCATCTTGACGCTTAACACTGATACCACGATTATGTTTCTTCCAAGTGCTTGGAGTGCTCTTGATAGCATCTCCCTGGAGACAATAATACTTTGTCATGTTTAACTTTCGTTTATAGTTTCTTGAATTGTCTTAGGTATTATGCATGGTTACTTGGCTTCTGAAATCTTCCTTTGCATTAAACAATCTGTTAAGAATTTACAACTAATATTTTACCCTGTGTATTTTCCGGTGTTTAAAACCTTACTGTTTTTGTGAAACTGGAGATAAACATTTACTCTTTTCTTAAAAAAAAAAAAAAAAGAAAATGTATCATTCAAGTAAAAGTTAGTTGTTATGGTTTTTGCCAGAAGTAAATCAGTAAGATTTGACTGCAACTATTCAAATATTATGATAGAAATGCACCTTAATCCAGAATCCTTATTGTCTTTGGACTTGGTTTTCTCTTAGAAGAAGAAATATATTGATGTTTGAATCATGAACTGTATAGAGGATTCAAATGTAGTTGAGGTACAGTGGTAGAGTAACTGTGTTACTGTGTGTGGAAATCAATTTCTAGGAAAGGATTACTTGGATTAGCACTTGAATCCGTTGTTCTTTATAAATGCATTCCAGAAACTTAAGGGTGGGGGAAAAAGGTTACTAAAAATGGTTCTGTAAAGTAGCAGGTAACGTGAGAATTGTTTTTAGTCTTTTACTGGAGTTTCAGTGTGTTTGTATTTTGAAGAGGAAAGGGTTCTTTGTAACTCCTTTGTTCACTGTGGGTTATATTTAGAGCAAACAGGGTACTATGGCCGGTTAGAGCAAGACACATTTTTTAGAAAACATAAGTGACCTTTGATAGCATCAGTCCCTTGAGAAGCACACAGTTCTGCAGCCTCTGGTCATAAGAAGTGTATATAGATGTATGTATAATGTGTTTATGGTGTTCAGGAAGCTAGAGTTTGTACGCATCTGTGGTTTATAAACACCCACACAACAACTTGAATTATTCCCCAAAGAAAAGAAGAAATAATTAAAAAAAAAAGTATCAGTTGAAGCAAGTTAAAACAACAGTCACGATATGCCAGCCTCTGTGGCTCTGGAGGATGCAGCGTTCCTGCTCTGCTTACTGGCTGAAAACCGTGTAAACTGTGTAGCATGACAGAGACATCTGAAGCTTTGCCCAGGATTGGATTACTCTTGGACATTCAAAAGTGAGAGGTGGCAGACAGGCGTAGAGCATGGGTCAAGGAACCCGTATTACTTGGAAATACAGTGTGTTCCTCAAACAGCCTGTTCTGTATTTTTTTGTGGAACCTCGCTGTTTGCTAAAGCTGTCGTGTCACGGTGAGATACCCAGCATGTGACTAGAGCAGGGATGACACCCGCAACGTTAGTGTGTAGGCCTGTATGTCATGCAGCACATGTTGCGAATTGACAGAAGCACATAAAAACCTGTGCCTTCTGCCTAATAGATACGTACATACAGTATGTGTTCATGTTGAATTCACACCACGCACGTCCTAGCTTGGAAAAGGTTAATTAGACATACACTGCTTGGCTAGTGGGTGTGTGTCTATTAAAAAAATCTTTTATTCTGGAAAGCAGCCAAATGTGACAACTCAATTGAAGTAACGTAGGTGGTTCAGGTGGATACCCAAACCGTGATTCAGCAAGGCACCGGTCCTCCGTGAAAAGGTCATTTTTCTGTAGCTTAAAAACCTGCTGCTGTTTTCTAGGTGTAAAGCACCAAGACTCACAGAATTCTTTCTTGGCATTTTTGAATGCGCCTACCTCTGCTCTGGATCAATTTGAAGTAAGTGTACAACTATTCTAACTCTCCGTTAGTCAGTGGAACTGCTGCTGTTATGTGCAGGTTATATGCGTATTTGCTGAGGCTTTGCTACTGTATTTTAATCATATTGCCCCATTTATATTTGTGTATAACAATATGTGAAATTCTTTGTCATTTACAGTGCTGGCTATCTTCTCTTGAACACTAGTAATCATAGTGAATTCTCTCTCAAACCCTGAATGCAGAAATTTCCCTGATGTTGTAGCGAATGTGAAAAGCGTAATTGTTCAAATGGCCTTTCTTTGTATTCAGAAAAATACTAAGTAATGCAGGTACTGGTTTGGTAAAAATGAGAGAAAATACGTAAATAATCCTTGAATGTATTCCGTGAATTCATTGGTACTGTATATTTATTAGGTTGTTTTCATCTTCACTTTATACAGAACTATAAAATCCAGATAATTATCATTCAGCTCCTCTCCAGAGATCATACATACTCAAAAAATAAATCTGTGTAATTCCTTTATTGCTTTTATACAAAAGACCAGTTTAGGTAAAAAACATGGAAGAAAAAAATTGAAATGATACTACACATTTCATATCTTCTTTTAATCAGCAGTAAGCAATGCATCATTTTTCGTTTAAAACAACAGCTTGGGTGAAATATTGGTCAAACTGAATTCGGAGGGGACAAGGCACCACCTTTACAGCTTACATTGGTCTAAAATTTGACAGGTATTTTCCTGATGGGTGTACAAGGTCATTACATTTAGCTGTGAAAGAGCATAATCCCTGATCTTAGTGATGTTCCAAAATTCTTTTCATTGTGTATTCATTAATTCATTGTTCTCTCTTGAAAGTCCTCACAATTAATACAGTTTTTAAAATTTGCTTTTGAATTATTTATCTTCTAAGTTACTTTCAATATAAAAATCCTGTTGGAGTATATTATTTTATTGAGTGAATGCCTGAAAAACATTGGGTTTTATCCAAGTAGTTTATTGATGAATTGTCTATGAAAGGCAATTAATGAAAACTTACTGAGGTAACTGTTACTGGCACTAGTTCTTTACAGTTCTTTATTTTTGCACTTTTATTTATACAGTTTTCTTCATCCATCTCTTTCTCTCTCTCTCTTTTTTTTTTACTGCTGTTTTCATTAAAATAGGATTCATTTTCCTCCTCTTCATCCTCATTGATTGATTTTATGGATGACGTAAGTCTTTGACTTTCAAACCAGTAAATCCCTCAATAACAGAGATCTGTTGATTGATTTGGAATATTCAAACATTAATGCAGTCAACTTAAAAAATCTATAAGTGCAGTGGAGAACAGAATATTTCTATAATAGCATACTTATACCTATTAATATAGATAAACATTCAATTTTATAGTAAATGTTTTTCTTTAGGTGCAGGTGAAGAATTCTTAAATGCAAACAGTTTTTCTAATGGGGAGAGACTGCTTTTGGGCCTTATCTACTGATACGGCCTGTGGAAAATGGTTCCAAAATCACTGACATGTTTAATTAATTTTATTCTATTGCTTCATATTACTACTTTGTCATTAGTTGTTTCCAAAAGTTTTCTGATCGCTTCAGTGAAAATGCTTTCCTTGCATCCAGTTAATTTCTGTTTGCTCAAATAGAATATTGTCTGGTTTTTGGCCTGTATTGTACGAAGTAATTTTCATTATAACTTAAGTGACTTGACTACTTTTTATTGCCATTTGAGACGCTGGTTTTCTGTCAGGACAGCGTTTAGATATTTACCCTGGTTAATTGCATACTAAGGGAATTAAGTTGAAAGCTGAAAATTGACTGCATTATATTTCTTCCAGTCTGAAGTAGTAGGCACATAAAAGTAAATAATAAACGTTTTAATATCAAAGTATATACTATACATCAATGGTAGGGAACCATCCATACAACTCTGTAGGTATATTGTGTGTGTACATCTGTGTGTGCTTGTATATATGTGTATACAGATACACACATATTTGTACATGTGTATTTAAAATAGTATAAACCTGTTTGCATTAAAATGTGATATAATTAATTTTATTCTAGAAATATCTGCTGTGAAGGGTGTATCAAAAGTGGGATAGCGTACGGGACTGTTGTACTGATCACATTTCCTTTCAAAAACTCTGAAGGAATACTTTTCTTCCAGACGCTCTTTTTCTGTAAATCAGGTAGATACCTTAGACAAAAAGTGAAGGTACATCTGTGGTACCATAATAGAAGGTATTTGCCTGCATTTTTGTATAGCACATAGAAAACTTCGTCTTGCTGATGTTGTTGGAATTTTCTTACACAAAAAAAAATGAGAGTAGTTTCCTGTCATGTTGAACCTACAATAAATAAATAATATTGATGATATTTGTCTGGATTAAAGAAGTGTTCTCTATGTTGCCTGAGTATTAGGAACACTTAGTTTGTATCAGCAGGTTCTTTCATAGAAAGTTACCTTTGAAAATATCTAATACTCTCTCCTAAAACCTGTTAAAAGAGAAATAAAGTGTGTATGTGGCAGAGTAGCTGATAATGTTCTATTTTGCAAGGGGAAACTTTTTCCTAGTTGCTATCTAGTTAGTTTGAAGGACATCGGTACTTTATTCTGTATTTGTTGCTGGTTGTTTTGGTTTTTTTAAAGAAGACAGCATAATTTTTTCACAAGCATTTTGACAAAATCACTTTTTTTAAATCTGTGTGAGTAAATAATTTTCAGCTGTTGGTGTACATCCTTTAAGACAGTCTTCTTGATTGGTCCGCCCAGATCAAATCTTTTCAGATACCCAGCTTTTAGTTTTAGGTAAAACTTCAGATACGAATGTGTATATTGTTGCGTGTGGATGACTTACTACACACTGAATCAAACTTCCCCTGTTGCATCTTCAATCTGAGTCCAGCAGGAGTGGCTTTTTCTCAGCTGTGTTGGGCGAGAGTACATTTCTAGACTGGACTGGCCAGGGGCTAATGTCTCTTAACACCAGGGCAGAATTATTTCTCATCTGGTAAAACTGCAGAAGAGAATTGACTGTTCAAAGATGGGCAGAATGCCTTGCAGACAAATACAAGGCTTGTTGAGCTACCTGTCTTTATTAGAAAGAGAAATAAAGCTCATGTCCATGTTCATAGGTGAAAGGTGGTATAATTAAGTTGTGCTTAAAGTCAGTTCTGCATCTTTCATTTCTTGGACAATTACTTGATTCATTCATAGAGAGATTTGTAATATATAGCCACAGAATTATAAAAATGAATGTTTATTTATGTGTTAGCTCATGGAGTTGTTTCAATATCAGCGTATTAGGCAGACTTAAATGAAAAGAAGGGTATTAAAAATCCCTCCCCACTGTATGTGATCTCCATTCCCTTTCCAGTGTCTCTTTTTGACAGTAGTTACCTTGAAGGGCAGTGTTTCTTGCAGTATCTCAAGAAGAATTAATCTGTGCTCAGTCAAACGTAAGGAGAGTGTGGGTTCTGTATCTTAAGACGAAGGAAGAATTAGAAGGCCTCGGGTCAGACTCCTGCAGTGCTGCAATATTACATGGGTTTCGGGAAAACCTCTCCTGTAACCAAGAACCCAAAGTAAATATTACTGATGACCCGTATTGTTTTTTCAGCCTCTGCTTCATTAAGAAATGACAGAAAGAGTGTAAAATAATGTACAGTTGCAGTTACATAGCACTCTTCGTAAGATCTCTGAAGTCTATTTAACATATAGATGTGTAAGCAGCACTGAGTTGCACCCACTGATTACATTTGGAATTTACTAGGGTGGATATCTCTTGTGTGTCTGACATCCAAATAACATAATTGTTTGTAGCACTCTGTGAATGACTGGAGTTATTTCTAATTTTTTCAATGAGGAAAACAGTAGTTTTGCAATTTCTACTGGAGAGAAGTAAAAATAGATGTCCCGCTGCCTCTGTAGTCTGCAGATGCTGGGCAAGAAGAGCAGTAGCTCTCTATTCAGATGAGTAGCAGTCGCTGTTGGTTCCAGCTGTCCCTCCTTGAAAAGATACTTGGTCAGGTTGGCAGAATTGGTGCCTAAATCCTCATAGCTGCGAAAGCCCACGCATTCAGAAGCGATCCTTGTATCTCCTGTGCTCATGGGAGGGTGCAAAGGGGAGTAGGAATAGGTTTTGCTATCCCTGGTTTCTCATTTTGGTGGGGAGGGGAGCCACCCCCAGTGACTCTAGTATACTAATTTCTTAAATCTTTACCGCTGTTTCTCCTGTGTGTTGCAGGCTGTCTCTCAGTAACATCGTCTAGGTGTTAAGTCTTCTGTGTTCCCTAGAAGTGTCTGATAATGGAAGTGTTGGGGTTTGGTTTTTTGCCAGGTGGATCCTGGTGTATTTCACTAGCTACTAGAAGCAATCAACTGGTTTTATTTAAAGATGAATGTGTGATTATTTAATAACAACTAAATGGAATCTCATTTTCCCTTGACAAAATTATTTCCCCCCTGTTATCAGCACATTACAAATTAAACATAAATTTCTTCAATCCTCCTGCAGTCTGTCCTCACATGCAGTCCCTGTTGGCTTTGGTTAGACTAAACAAATCTGAACTTTGTAAATAACCACAAAATAAATCATGTTCTGAATTCTCATTATTAAACAGAATATGCCATAGTAGTGTGTGGTGAAGGACCTGACTCTACATGCACATTCATAATGAAGTTTAGAATAATTATGGTTCATAATTATACTTTAAATTGGACATATTGCTCCTCCAAGAGATTATTCATCTTGTTCAAAGAACAGAGATGCTAAATGCAAATTATTAGTGTAACATAGTCTGCACTTTCACTGCTGTTGTCCAATGTAAAACTACAGACTTTAGAATAACAGTTCCTTTTTTTTTGATGCTTCTTCCCTCTTGTTGCCCCAGAATATCTTGTTTTCAAAATACTTGTAAAAATGAACATGTTTTCGTGTGTCTAAACACTACCTCTGGAGACGCAGTGCAACGAATTCTGAGCTGATGTATGTGTCACTGTTTGGTTTTGTAACATATTCTCCTCCTTTCTTTGTTAAAGCGCTCTCCTTCCTGTATTCCAGCTAACAAAGGCAGACGTGTAAGAGGCTGTCCTACTCTATGTGGCCCTTTATTTTTTGCCTGTTGTGTACATGCCTTTGTTTAATGTATGGATTGTGTATTTACCTTACTGCATGTGTTGTGCTGCTGCTGCCGTTTGCTGCTGCTGCTGTGCTTTTTGTTGTTTCACAGCTGTGGGCTAAAAGCTTTTGGAGTATTTCATTTGGTAATCCTGTGAGCAAAATACCACAGTAACTGGAGAAGATGCTTTGGGTACGTTCTTCTTTCAATATGAAAGTTCTTTATGAGAGCTGATCAGGCATATGCAGGTTGGGAAGATGAACAAATGTCAAAAGAGAGCCAATTTGTTTCTTTGCCCTTAGCAGAGAGCATGTGTTGAGTTATGGGAATTGCCTATTGAAGGTAGAAGTTTGACATTTGGGAGACTTGTTATAGCATATGAGAGAAAATATCACAGTACAGAGATAAATAAATGGTAAGTGGGGAATTGAGTGAACTGGAGCATCAAGGAGGGCAGGAAAAATTCATACAAGGAGAACGGAGTTGGATGTGTTGTAGTCTGTTAAGCTGGAAAGCTCTATGGTGTTTCAGAAATGAAGGTGGATTTTTAAACACTGTGTTATCAAAGCTTTGTCAGACTGAATTTGTACCAGGTATGCTATATCCATTGTAAACTCATACTGCCACTTTTGTTTCTTTTATACATACGTGATTATAGGAATAGGAAAGCATACAATGCATTTATATTGAATATTCGATCAATAAGCAATTATGCCCAACAGCTGTAATAATGACCTTACGTGTGGACTTCAAAACACACAGTGTCTGAGGCAAGCTTACAGTAACTGCTTGTTTTTGTTGGTTGTGGCTCCAATTCAGAAGTTTATCTCTCCTCCAGACGTGTTTGTACACTGGCCAGGTTTGGCTCAGACTTACACAGGTGGCACCATGCGGACAGCTAAGCACAGTCCTATGGAAGATGACAAGGCTATTACAATTTGGTAGGAAATATTGAAATATGCATTTGATAATCCAGTGGATTGGTAAAGACCCATTTTAATGGTGTTAATACACTCCGTGTCAGCTTTTGGTCATAGATGAGTCAGGTTGCTGTTGTACTTAGTTTTTCTCATTAAAACAAGGAACCTGGAGATTACTGCAGCAACACAGCTTAAGTCCTTGTTTCTGCAGTGAAGGTGGTGGTTAAATTCCCTTCCAATTCTGTAATGGTAGATCAGGTTCTGTGTGTTTTGCAGGCTTTTTATGTTTGTAAGTAAAGTAAAAATACATTTGTTACTGGTTCAGCAGTTGTCTTCAACCACAAAGACTTTTTAGCACATTCCAGAAAAGTTCCATCATTCATGTCATGCTTGGACTTAAGTATTTTAAGAGACACCATGAAAATTCTTTGGTATGCAGATGCTACTTTGAAAGGGAAAGCCTTCGGAGTATCTGGAAACATTTATGAAATGGTGGATTAGATCTCTGAGTTTAACTTGCAGAAGAAAAGGAATGTCTGTTTCTTGCTATGAAAAATTCACCTGCAGGTACTCATTGGGCTTATTTTTAAATAATACTTTTAAGAAGAAGGTAGAATTGTTCAAGGTTAACCAGTCTTTCATTGGACTCCTTGTTATGAGTGGACTCCTTGTTATCACATGTTTAGACTCAATTGAAAAAAAAAAGTTTAAAATAATTGAAACAATGTGTGTCTGGGGATTTACTGCTTAAAGCATCGGTATTTCTAACACTGGATAAAGCTTTCAGTTATTTGCTTCTGATAAATCAGAGCACAAAATGTTTGCTTGACTGCTGATTTTTGCCTCAATGCTTGAAACACATGATCTATGTGTAGTAAACAGGTGTATCCCAGTGTGAGAATTTCCCATTTTCATTACAGAAATACTTGTAGGCATCTTAAGATGCCTAAATTGATTAAGCTGATGAGCATTCTCCACCAGATAATTTTGTTTTGAAGGCTGTGATAAAACTTGAAGCCATCAAACTTAACTCACTGTTATTTAAAAAAAAAAAAAAAAAAGGAGGGAAAAAGAAAAAACAGCAACTGCACCTGTTCGCTACCATGACTGAGTTTCTGGAGAACAGGACTGTATGTGCATGTATAAGATTGGCTTGGCAATATCTTTTATTCCCAAAAAGCAGTAAAGTTTGTGGACTTCTTAGTATGATGTCAGTGGCAAATGAGATAAAAAACACTGGAATGTCTGAATGCTTTATGTAAACATTGCTGCATATTTTAGTTTGTGTGCAAGCTAGCCAAATCCTTAGCAATGGGGAACTGATGATAGCATTGATCTAGAAGAGCTAGGCATGCAGTGGAGCCTTCTGTAGGCCTCCAGCTTTTATTTTTGTTATTAGTGGAGAAAAGCATCCTCATCTCACTATACATATTTTTTTAAAAAATATAAATTTAGATAGGAAACGCTGATGTGGAGATGTCTTCTTTTCAAGGGAGAATCCTGTATTCTCTGATTTTTCTGTTGCACTGACAGAAGATTACTTGTTTTTCAATCTAACTGGTTGTACCTATATGCCTTATTGTTCAGTGTAGTTTCATGTTGGGCTTAGTTTCATTGTATATCAACGACTAGGAAAATTCTTCCCTGAAGAAATTGTATTCCTGGTATGGATTTTTTTGTAGTTCAAATGTCATACAAACCCCCCCCTCAATTCTCAGTGAATATAATTGACACTAACCTCAGGAAATATGTTTGGTCTGCTTTACTCCTGATTTTCTCTTAAATATGTTTGCAGTGATTTATGTGGGCTGTATGGGAAATCACTTCTAACAAATCTCTACTACCAGTGGACAAAACCCACCAGTGTTTTGAAAATATTCACCCTTTAAAATGGCTGAATTAGAAGTCTCTTCTAGTGTTTATCAGGCCCCTGAACTAGCAGCTGTTATGCATGCGCTCACCTCTCAGCAGAAGCCTTGGTGTGTTCATATTCTATAATTTTCATTGCATTTTTGTAATTTAATTAGGAAGTTGCTTAAAACTAGTTTTTTATCCTCACAGTTCTCTCTTAAGAATTCTGCTCCCATATCTTGTTTTGGTAAGAGTTGCGAATTCTTTTTTAATGATGTCTTTGATTTTTTTTTTTGTTGTTGTTGGTTTTTTTTTCTCTTGAATTGTTCTCCTAGATTGATTCAGTTGAGAATTTTACATTGTCTAATACGCCATCACGGGATGAAGATAGCAAGTCTCACCTCCATTCAAGATCAAGGTCTCCTTCTACAGCTAGTGAGATCGAACCAATCGAGGTACTTCAGTGTTGACAAATTTTTGTCTTTTTTTTTTTTTTTAGAAGTAACAGTTCCACTCATACGAAAATTGTTATTACAAATCGTTTTGTTTAGAATGAAGCTCACTCCTCTGTAGCAAGACTATTTAGGACCTTGTAATAGCCTTCTGCACTAGTGGTGAGCTGTGTTTTGGGGAATGTTGCATTTCCTTTCACATATGGTTAATTGATTAAGAATGGGAACTATGTTGAATCAATTGTTAGGTACAGTCTCTCTTTGCAACATATCCTCAGCCATGAATATTTAAGAAATGTTGGCACAAAGTTAGTGTTACACTGTAGTTTGTAAGAGCACACTTTGGAGTCCTGCTGAAAGTCTTGTCAATACAAAATACTATCCAGGCTCTGCAACTGTAATAATATATCCCATTTTCCTGTTAAAAAATTAAACTCTGATTATTTTACATTAGAAAATATTCAGTCAAATGTTTAAGATAATACAAGGTTATTTTTGACATTTAGGAGATGAATCTTATACATCATTTTGCTGAGAAATCAGATTTGGTTTTCTGAGTACTTCGCTGTGTTGATCAGTTTAGTTTCATTGCCTTGTATGTTTGAGGGTGGAGTGAGTGGGACAATGTAGTCTTTTTACTTTATTCAAGCCATCTTTGATAGTGTGTGTTTGATGTCTTATTGATTCTTTGGGGACTATGTTCAGGTTACAGATCATCCTCCCCGTTCAATTCACACACCAACCATGAGGACAGCATATATTGGATCGGGACTCTCTGCACCAAAGGTACTCAATCAAGTGTTCACACTTTTTATGTAGTAAGGGGGAAAATATCACTCCTGGGCAACAGCTTCAGGAGAACTGTTTATCACAGTAATCTTGCCAGAACTGCCTAGAAGGATTGTTTATATGCAAGCTGGTTGCTTTTTAAAATTTAAAATGCCCCATTCTTACATTATGTGGTGTGACAAGTTGTACTAGGCACTGCACTGTAGTGGCACACAGACATTTGATAATAGTAAACAGTGGTTTGAACGTTAGAAGGAGATAAATGAACATGAAGAAATCCTAGAAAGAGTGTTGTTCGGCCTGTATCTGACCAACCTGCCTCTGTCCTCTGCATACAATAAAACAGAAGTTGCTGGGAGCCAGTCTCAAATTAGCATATGTGTGCTAATTAGATGCTTATTTTTGAGAACAGGCAAAGAGTAAGCCTAAAATGAAACCTTAGATTTGCATTTTTTATAAGCAATATAGAGTAAGCACTACAGCCAGCGCTGCAGCACTGGGCTGGGAGAAGGAATTCTCTGTCTTCTGGTTTTTACTTGCATAAATACTGATTTTACGTCAGTTGTTGAAATCATTTTACTGTTGGCCAAATAAGCCAGTCAGTGTATGCTAATTCACAATGAATTGTGTGTATTCAAGCAAATGAGGAATAAGATACAAGCTATTAAAGGAAAAAGTTTCTGAGAAAAGTTTCAGAAGTGCTTCAATGGCTTAGGAATCTTCTGTGTATTCAAAAAATGACAGTTTTTCTGCACCTAATTGATGAAGTCAGTCAGTCATTCTAACAGATCAGTTTTTCTGCTTTGATAAATTGCAAAATAGTGAAAGGCTTCATCTGAGTAAAGGAAAGCTCAAAAATTTGAGCAGACAGTGTTCTGTTGGCAACATCTTAGTAGATCAATAAAAAAACCTGTAAGTGCACTTGGAATCATGTGAAAGATTTTAACTGTGCATGTCATTTCATTTTTGCAAATATTTTGCTCAGTAAGTAATGATTTGCATTCTGATTTGTTATGTTCCCTAAAGAACCTTCTTCCTTTATGATTGCATCAGTTTTTAAAGCTGGGTATTGTTTCCCTGCAAGTTTCAAAACAAGACGTCCATCTGTAGACAGAATGCTTCCAGTGTAACAGTAAAACTGTCATTCAATATGGATGAAGTTTGAGCCTTTAGCTGTGATATCATATGCTGTGAAAAACAGGAAAGTCAGTCAAATTTTAATATACCTACTCATTAAAGCATTATTTCAGATCATGTATATTATCCAGGTTGTTTGGACAGCCTTTGTGTTCACCCTGTCTTGTAGCCTGTCTCCAGCTACCAGTTGTTACTTCACTAGGAGTTTTTTTAGAGAAGCAAAGCAGCTTCCTGGATTTTATATATGGCCTTTTATGAATCATTTTACCACATTACATAGTCATTTAGACTTGATATCAGCATCAGCGCTGCTATCCTCGAGGGGAGAGAGAGAATTAAAGCACTTATTCATGTAGTCTGTGCTCCCAGGAACTAACAAGAAGAGAAAACCTTTCAAAATCAACATCATCTATACTCTTGCTTTTAAATTGGGTGTTCTGAAATTGCCTATGCCCGACACTGTAAAACTGAACTCTGTCATGCTTTCTGGCATAAAAATTAGAATTTTGAAAAAGTCTGGTAGTTTTCTTTGAACTAAGGCAACACTCCTGACAGTGGAGGGTTGCATTTGCGGCTTAGGAAATACTGTGGTGGGCTGACCTTGGCTGGCCGCCAGGTGCCTGCCAAGCACACACATACACACGTTGGACTTGGAGAGTGTAATGGAATAATTCTGGCAACTTTCCTATCTGCAGTGGAAGCGAACTCATGTTCTGAGACAAGGTCCAGTTTCAATGGTTTCATTTACAGAGGATGGTTTAAATTATCAGTAACGAGCACTGATAAGGAATTTTTTTCAGCCTGTGTCTTAGGAGCTCAGATCTCATTTCAGCAAATACAAATAAGCTACCTTTTTAAAGGCACCTATGCACTCCTATGTCTGTGAAAAAAAATAACTGTTCTTCAGAAGCGTTACAGGTATTAACATCCTTGTCTGCTTGTTTCACAGCCAAAAGCTCACCAGTTTGTAGTGAAATCGTTTAATACACCAACAAAATGCAATCAATGCACATCTCTGATGGTTGGTTTAATACGACAGGGCTGTACTTGTGAAGGTAAGCGCTGGTGAAAGCAGGAAGTGTGCACTGAAGTTCTTACGGAGCAAATTGCACAGTGAATGTTGTGGTGTGATAATGGCAGGAGTCTTCTGTTTATATTTTGAATAACAGAATATATTCTCATGCTTCAGTCTTCTAACAGTAGAAGCCAAATACTTTGAACATCTTGCATAACACGTTATGTAGTTATCTGGGGACATACTTATTCCAGTTGATGGTAGAAGAGCTCAGTTCAGCTTACTTAAAAGAGCAATAAGGGGCCACAGTCAATGGTCAAGTCTGCTGACAGCTCCTTTGCTTTCTGACTCAGGGCAAAATGTAAGACAGCTTTCCCATTCACTGCCGATTTTGCTTCTTCCCAGGACTAAGTTATACAAGGTTTGCATGTACACAGAATGACATTCATCATTTAGAGGAACTTCCAGCTTTTTGTGTACTGGTAGAGTTGGGCCTAGAGGAAATCACGGAGATCATCTCAATATGCGCTTCTGATTGGGCTCTTTCTTACCTGGATGAAACCAGACTGTGTATCCATACACCTCTGAAAATGAGAAAATCAGAATTTAGAGCAGATAAAAACATGAACTGCTGCTGTGTGCAGATTTGTATTTCTGTCTCAGTGTAGCAAAGTTCAGTGAAGCTATTCAGTTGTTGGTCAAAAAGAGAGGATTCCTTTATGAATGTCATCGTCATTATCATAGCGTTTGCATTGCACAAGAAATAACCATCAAATCTGTTTGTTTCTTCTCGTCCTCACAAGTATGTGGATTCTCTTGCCACGTGACCTGTGCAGACAAGGCTCCTGCAGTGTGTCCAATCCCTCCTGAGCAGACTAAGGGACCTTTGGGAATAGATCCACAGAAAGGCATAGGAACAGCTTATGAAGGACATGTCCGAGTAAGTATCAGGTAGTTGCATTTGGGGCGCTTACATTAAATTTGTTGTTTTCCAGAGCTGGAATTAAACTCTAATTGGGGCATCGGAGGGGATGGATTCAATTATACCTTAAGGTAACAGTTTGGAAACTAAGACCTAAATTTTCACAAAGTAACTCTTAGCATTTTCAGCAGTAATACTCTCCATCTCTGTCAGGCATTGTGCTTTGAGTTGGTCTTGAATAGTCCATCTCTGGAGATCAGATCGTCTTCCAGGGCCTGTGAGTTTCTGAGTCTTTCTGTTGGTGCTGGTACTGTCTAGGGTCGTTAGTGTGGATACTTGTAAGTAAATGGGAAAAAAATTACTTGACATTGTTTTGGCCATATTCCTGTTGTCCACCTAGAGATGGGTTTCTTTCTCTTTATTTGTTAATATAGCTTTGAATGAGTTTGTGAAATAAGAAGAAAGAATCTGTGGTGCTATGAATTTTCTAAATAGTATATTGTGGTGTCTGTGTGGCTGTGTTTGATGCTCTTACTACACCTGTGCTGTTGCTTATGTTGCCTAATGTTATTAATGAATAAAAGCTTGTCAGCCTAGATGAGACAATTGATTTTTCTGCTGTCTGTTTGATTTTTGATTGCATGCAAACTTACAGAGAGTTGATCAGAATTTATTTTGCTAAAGGTACCAAAACCAGCTGGAGTAAAGAAAGGTTGGCAGAGAGCACTGGCAGTGATCTGTGACTTTAAACTCTTCCTATATGATGTAGCAGAAGGAAAAGCATCCCAGCCCAGCGTTATAGTGAGTCAGGTCATAGACATGAGGTAAGCTGTTTGGTGCTGAGTGGGAGCTTTTCTGAGGCACTGGGAGATTTTTTTTCTGCTTTTCCTTTTTGTGAAATCAGTAAGCAAGCTGCAGAGCTTTAATGAAACACTGTAATCCATGTTGAGAGCCTCTAATTTTCCAGAAAAAAAGTGGTATTTGCATTTAGCCTGAACTACACTTGTGTGTTCATGTATGGCAATTTAAAGTTCCATTACTACGTCATGTGCCAAAATGTATCTGTATGACTGTGTAAAAGATCTGGAATGAATAAAGAAGAAAAATATATTCTTTTGGAGTTGAATAGCGTTTTGAAAGACAGATAAAACTTTGTTATAGAATAAAGCTAAATGAAATTTTTGATTTGGAAGGGCTAAATAATTTGTTCCCACTGTCTTCAGTATTACTGAAATACTACCAATGTTGAGAACGTTAAACATACCAACTAAGTAAAGCTCATCTCTGAACTAGGTTAGTTTATCCATGAAGCCTCAAACAGCTGCAGCTTATAGCTTCTAGCAAATTTCAATTTTTGTGAAAGAGTTGGAGAGGTGTTCTTGGTCCAGGCTTAATTTTTAAGTTCAGTAATTTTTTTGTTAAAAAGGTTTTAATTTAAAGAGACAAAAACCAGATACGCTGAATAGATTTATCTCCATCAACATTTACCAGGATTTAATTATGCAACATTGCATTTGTGAGTTTCATCTGCAGATAAAGAGTAAAGGATAATTTTAAAAATCAGATCTCAGTACTGTCTTGTTGTATCCTTCACAAAACAAGGCTATTGATACTGTGGAAAAGTAAGTAACAAACAAACATACAGATTTTACTCTTTAACTCTTTCCCAATTATGTTTGTGGTCTCCATAAGGGATGAAGAATTCTCAGTGAGTTCTGTCTTGGCCTCAGATGTCATCCATGCAAATCGAAAAGACATCCCCTGTATCTTTAGGGTAAGTATTATGTCTTGAACTTAGTAACCCAGAAGTGCAGGGTTTCGCGGTGTGACACACGGTGTGCATTCACTGACAGCTTGCTAGTATTTTATTTCCTTTGCAAGTTCTGGCCGTGTGGTATCCATGGCAGCAGCAGCAATGCATAGGGATCTGTACATATATCATTTTCGTGATAAAAATAGCACTGGTACATTTAGACAAGCTCTCTTCTCGCCTTTATTTTTTTTAACCTTCACAATAGGATGTACTTTGCTCAACCTCCTGTAGTCATTTGGAATTCTTCTATTCTTCATGTCCTTCTACGAAAGTGGCCTTCTGCTTCTTCAATTTGATTTATTGTGTTATTCCTGAAGCCTTTATTTCTCATGTTTTCTTTGTATATATGCTTTGGATCTCTGAAAACTCCCATTCATCAGATAGTCAGTATAGAAATGCAATGTAAAATGCTTACAGAAATTAGTATCTATTATCTGGTATCAGGATTTTGCCATCATGGCTTTTTCTAATATTCTGATTTTTACTAGATAAAACATTGAAGCTTTGACATCAATGAAGTATCTTTGGTGTCTTATTAATTCCCTTGTCATTTCTTTACTATGTAATTCTATTTCACTCCTTGTTTTTCCCGCTTTCAAACGGTTTGTCACTCTGCATGCTGAGAGGAGATAAACCTACAAAAGAGGCTTTCATTTTTATCTATAATAACTGTACCAAATACATGAAAAGGGTGATACATCATTCTTCCATAAAAACCATTCCTATTGCATTAAATTATTAACAAAAATTATTGATCTTTAAAAAAAGACAGAATACTTTGTAAGAAATGCTTTTCATTGTAAAATTGCTGTGAGAAACAATTGACTTTACCTTATTTAAGGCAGACATTTCCAATTGTAGAATAAATGCAAATGCATTTAGAATAAAGCCAAAGTTTTATCTGTTCTTTGCTGAGTTATTCACTTCTACAGGTTTTTCTGCTGTGGGTTCTTGGCTGAGATAGAGTGTTGTCTATTAACTAAGGCTAAATTTTTTCATTCTTACTTCAGACAGCTAATTAAAAGGGCACTAATAGGCATCTGGTACCCTTGTAAAAATGATCATGATGACATTTTTTATTGCTTATGACTTAAAATATGTATTTTAATTTTTCCAGGTTACAGCTTCCCAGCTCTCTGCATCCAGTAATAAGTGTTCAATCCTGATTCTGGCAGACGGTGAGAATGAAAAAAGCAAGTGGGTAGGAGTGCTGAATGAATTGCATAGAATCTTGAAGAAGAACAAACTCAAAGACCGCTCAGTTTATGTTCCCAAAGAAGCTTATGACAGCACCTTACCCCTCATCAAAACAACACAGTCAGCAGCAATCATAGGTATGAAATGAGTAAGAAGAAAGCTCTGAGAAAAATGAGTATGCTAAAAGCATGCTTTTCTTGAAAAAAAAAGTGTTGAATGGCATTGTCCGCTGAATAGAGAATAATATGTAGTGATTTTATCCCCTATGGTAATGTGTATGGGTTAGAAACGCGTGCAATTCACTACGCAGTACTTTTGTCAGATCTTTAAGAATATTCCCCCTATTCACACACATTCATAATTATGAATAATTTTACTGAGAACTGGACATTACTCTCTTGTTATTCTGTAAACATAATTCCTTAAATGGGAAAAATTAGCACTATAGAATACACTTAAATCACTGACTTCACAAAATCCGCTTGTTGAACAAGAGAGAAAACATAAAAGCAGAGAATTAATTTAGTCATTTTAAATTCTACTGCATAAAATATGTTAAACTCTGATTATTTAATTTGTTTAAATATGATATTACAGTTATTTAAAAGTCAGTAGTGCACTTAAGTGCTCCGGAAGGTTTTTTAAAAATGTTTCTTGTTGTCTCTTCTTTTAAGAGGAGAAAAGGGGAAAAGACTTGTTTTTTTCAGAAATTTGAAAGATTGGGAGGTTACCAATTTTTTTTATTGCATGAATGTGTTGGGTTTGGCTTTATATTTGTTTATTTCAGGGTATTAAAAAACTGTCTCTGTTAATCAGAACTATCACTATTGTTGAAGAAGTATTTCCAAAGAAAAATAGCCTTTTTTTTTTTTTCTTCCCTTCGTATCATAGACCATGAAAGAATAGCTCTGGGGAATGAAGAAGGGCTATTTGTTGTGCATGTCACCAAAGACGGTAAGAGATCAGGAACCGGTAATAATTTCCCTAATATTAAGTAATCGGAAAGTGACTTTGTAACCTTTATTCTCTTTCAATATCCTCTGGTTTCATTTTTCTTGACTTACTATGTTATTAACTGGACAACCCCATGTGAGAGCTGATCATCAAGAAGGTGTTCTGTCTGCTCTCTGTTTTGGGTATCCTTTCCAGTAACAAAGATTCAGCATCTGGAATTCAGTTGAAGGTTTTCTGCCCGTGTTTGAAGCAGGCTCAATACTGAATTCAGACCAGGTTGCTCATGGCTTTGTCCAGTCGGGTCTTGAAAATCCCCAAGGATGGAGGTTCCACAATCTTTCTGGGCTGCCTGTTGCAAATTATCCTCACAATGAAACATTTTCTTTGTATATCCCGGAGGAACTTCCTTCATTTCAATTTGTGACTGCTGTCTCCTCTTCTCGTGCTGTGCGCCTCAGTAAGGAGCCTGGTTCGATCCTTGCTGTAACCTCCTCCTTGGTATTGGAAATGAAAACTTACGTTCAGTATTGTAAAGAGATGTAATGGCAGATGCCCAAGCTAACTCAACAAGCAGCATGTTTAATTGTATGTTTCAGTTCTTTGAGGGTTTTCCTTTATTCGGTAGTTTTGTGGCTGTAAACTGTTTTTGAAATGAATACTGAAATAAGACAGCAGTTGTTATAGTATCGGATCTGCTCTTCCCTTTTTCTGATGAGGAAAAGCCAAGTGTCTATCCAGCATTGCCACATCTGGTACTATTAAAATACAAGTTTTGATTCTGTACTTTTTAATATTGTAGGGAAGCAATAAAGGGTATGTTTTGTGTTTCCTTCATAGTTTTATAGATTGTTATAATCAATTCACATTTCAGCAATATTTATTTGGATTTGGGGTGTTTTATTCTGTTTTTCTTTTTTTTTTTTTTTCTTTTAGAGATTATCCGTGTTGGTGACAATAAGAAGGTTCATCAGATTGAGCTTATCCCAAATGAACAGCTCATTGCAGTAATCTCAGGACGAAACCGTCATGTGCGGCTTTTCCCTATGGCTGCCCTGGATGGAAGGGAGACTGAATTTTATAAGCTGGCAGAGACAAAAGGCTGTCAGTCAATAGTTTCCGGACATGTGCGCCATGGAGCTCTTACCTGCCTGTGTGTAGCTATGAAAAGGCAGGTCCTCTGTTATGAACTAAATCAGAGTAAGACACGTCACAAAAAGATCAAGGAGATCCAAGTCCAGGGGAATGTCCAGTGGATGTCAATCTTCAGTGACCGTCTTTGCGTGGGCTACCAGTCAGGTTTCTTAAAATATCCCCTTCACGGAGAAGGCAGCCCGTACAGTCTGCTCCATCCAGATGACCACACACTATCATTTATCTCACAGCAGCCAACCGATGCCATCTGTGCAGTCGAAATCTCAAATAAAGAATACCTGCTGTGTTTTAGCAGCGTGGGGGTTTACGTTGACTGCCAGGGCCGAAGATCTAGACAACAAGAATTGATGTGGCCCGCAACTCCATCTTCTTGCTGTAAGTTGCCCTGTGTGTCAGTGTGCTTGCTATTATACATTGAAGTGATCACTGCTTGTATTAATATCCACAGGAAGTGAAGTTCAAGGATAATCAGCTGGCAGGTAAATGAATGCTCTCAGCTTCTGTCAGCCTTTTTTGTCTAGTCAGAGGGTTTAATCCTGATCTCATGTATGCTAGTTTTGACAGCTCTGTCACTGACCTATAGTGCCGTAACACAAAGAGGGATCAAGGGTCAGGATTTCTAACTCTGATGTCATTTCTAAACACGTGGCCTGATCTCTAAAACAGCCAAAAGCCTCGGGTCTTACAGAGGCTAGTGGGATCTTTCTGCATTCGCTACCACTGATACTGGACCATTGTTATTTAAAGTCTTAAAATTTGATTGTACTTTGGCTCTGCACTGTGATTTCAGCTTTCTCGGTGTTAAAGAGTCCTCAGGATCTGGTAGTTTGGCTTGCTTTTCTCTAATGGTGTTTATATTCTTACTTACTGGGGTTTTTTTCAGTTTCCTTACTCCTTCCTTCTCTCATCCTCAGCAGTTTTTGTTGACATTATTCTCATTCATCTCCTCTCTTTGCTTTTTTAAAAAATCAAGTTTTAAGTTTTCCCTCCCATCTCCTTCTTCCCTTCCAAAATACCAATGTATGGTAGGCAGTATAGAAAATATATTTCGTAACCTTAAGGGAAAAATACTGTAATTTTTCAAGATTTTGTTTCCAGCAGGAACTGTTAAACATTTGTTGCACATTTTTTTTCCAAAGCTGGGGCTGTATCTTTGTGACCGTTGGAGGGATAAAAAAACCCAAACTCCAATGCCCGTCTTCTTCTTTTAAATGTCTTTCTGAATGCAGATAAAGATTAGCCAAATTTGTTCTCAGAGTATCTGTGAATGAGCCCAGTCCTATGCTGATTTTTGAAGTAGTCTGCCTTCATACCTCACTGTGACAGCAGTGCAGTCACACTGTGGAGGAGAGGAATGTTTCACTTTGTTTGAGTGAAGCCCCTTGTGAATGTGGGAGAAGCAACTATTGCAGGCTGTATGTCACTTCTGGTTTGCAAGCAAGAGCGTGATTGTTATAGTGGACTCAGAGAATGAATGAAACAAAATAGAAGATTTTGTGATAGATTGAAAATAGGTATTTTCACGTATAGTTCATCTCTACTGGTCGTTGATATTTGTAAAAGTCTTTTGATTACCTTAAATGAAGCTACTTGATGTTATTCCAATTCAGAATGGAGGTATACTTTGTAGCAATAACTGTTACATTTAAACACAAATTGGATGCTCTTGTTAGTCTTGGCAGACCATGGCAGTCTTGGAAATACTAAATCCTCCTTTAGAAGTGGTCCCAGTGGAAGAAATTTCATCCTGGGGAAATATGCCAGATAAGTAGCACAAGAATTCTCTTTACAATCCAGAAAATAAGAAGAGAGAACTAAAGCTAGAAGGAAACAGGAAGATTTTTATGACTCTGTCATGGTGCTTAGTTCCAGCTGATGTTCATTTAGTGCATAGTCCAAAGAATGAGAGCTCAGTTCATTCAAATGACAGTTATTAAATAACAACAATATATTTTCCTACCACATCATATACAAAATATGAGCTCTTAAGAATAGGGTTTTTAGAAGAAAAAAAACTTTGAACCACATCAGTGTTTGGCAGAGTAGACTAATCCCTGGTAGTTCAAAATTTTGGTTCTGCAAAGTTAAAAGAAAAGTCATGGAGGTTTTAAGTTTTTTGGTGGTGCTGGTTTGCCTTCAGAATAACTTTCTTAGTCATTTATGAGTTAAAACATATTTTGCAAGGATTGTTGTTGGGTTGTGGGGTGTGTTTTGTTTTGTTTTTTTGATAAATATGGTTAAGCTATAAGAAGTTGTATATCATGAGCTCTGTCTACAAGCACATGACACTATACCTAATCATTCCCTGTCAGGTTACAATGCACCATACCTCTCTGTGTACAGTGAAAATGCAATTGATATCTTTGACGTGAACTCCATGGAGTGGATTCAGACTATTCCTCTCAAAAAGGTAACTTGCTGTTTCAGTATCAGTTAATGTCTGGACTCAGTATTGCTTTGCTACAGTCATACTGGGTTTTTTAAACACGTTAGAAGCCATCATTAAAACTGATTCTTTAAACATAATTGAACCAAGAGAAGAGCTACTGCAAAAAAACTAGTGTTTTTTGTTCGAAATACGAGATATGAAATGTGTTCTGCATGTGGTTTCACTATTTCAGATGAATGGTCAATCTGGAGCGTAGAAGTATTGTAGACTTGCTGATATGATTGTAGAGAGCAGTTCCTTGGTATTAATTGCAAATGGCTTCAATGAGACTGGTTGCATCTATGTTGTTGCCAGAAGATGGTGGATGTTAAGATAATTAAATAGGCCTTCAAAAATCTAGCTATTGATGCTTGAGAACATTCTAGACAGATAAGGTTAGAACATTTTGGTTCAACCAGTACAAATATTAAAACCAAGATGATGTCATGTTTGGATCACTTACCAGAAGGAAGAAGTTTTTGAAAACTGGCACTTCTTTGGTATTTAGAAGGTGTTTGCTCAGCTGTATTTGGAAAGAACAAAGAAAAGTCTTTTTTTTCCCCATAGTTTAGGCTGACTTCAACTTTGTATTAGTGTCAACATAATTCCCTTACTGGCATTCCAATGTCATAGAACTACAAGAAATTGCCCTTATGGTCTTGTGTTAGCCGTTCAGTTTCTCTGCATATCAATTTCAGATGCAGAGCAGGATATTACAGCAATGCTGTAAGTATGAATAATGCAAAGATCAAGATGCTCAGCTATTATCCCTCTTAAGGAGAGAAGAATCTGGCCTTTTAGAGGAAGTTTCCTCTACTCTTTCTGATATCCAAACTTTGAGTTAGTAAGCAATTGGAGCATTTTTTTGCCTGCACAGCAGAATGTGATTTAGTACTTTGATTAATACTTGGCTTAAGACTGCCTATTTAATCAATTAAGCTACTTTCAACAGACAAGAATTGCTACATCTAGGAGACTCAAAAATGGCAATTTATTATGAAGAATTTGTTTCTAACAATTTGCAGACTTGGAGAGTGGAATGCTTCTGTCATTTTGAAGTTGAAAATCACAAATACCAGTAGGTTTTAGCAATCGGTATTTGCTCTTATCAAGTTGCAAAGCGTAATTGTGACATGATACTAACACAAAACAAAAGCACAGCTAATTGGTTTGTGCATCTAATAGACAAAACTGAATCGTTATATGAAATAGACCTGTAACAGAACTATTTATTTAAATGCTGTGAGGAACGGTCTTAAGCCTGTGTCTTTAAGTGAAATTTTAGGCAACTCCCACTGTGCTTGTTCTCCAACCAGAAGTTTAAAATCTAGAATTTTTTTTAACTATGTTTTGTGGCTTTAATGACTCACAGTTGTTAATTCTTGAGAGTGTGCATGTGCTACTGGAGATAGGAGGCACTGCTCCCTCCAGCCTGCAGTTCTGCTGTAGAGCGGGCTTTGCTCTGGCCAGTTATGTTGTTCTGCTCTCTGGTTGGCTTCATAACAGTGCTCCTTTTATAGAGTTTATAATGTACCTTGGAGCTTTCAAAATAAGGTGCGCTATATCAATGTGAGTTACTACTATCACAAGGACTGATTTTCCTTGTTTCAGGTACGACCCTTGAATACAGAAGGATCACTAAACCTTTTAGGCCTGGAGACTGTTAGATTAATATATTTCAAAAACAAAATGGCAGGTAAGTAAAGAGAAGCCAATTTTCATTATGCAAATTTTTGTTTAGTGAGAGCATTTTTCTTTGGCTGGGATCTGTGCATTGTAGAAAGTGATCTTTGAAATGTATGTGTGCTTGGGAGAAAGCCAAAGCTCATAGATTCCACAGTGATTGCAATGAGTCTGCTAGGCAGCTACTGTGAACTTCTTTTTCTCCTTTTGAGTATTCAGTGAAGACTTGAATGAAGGCTGGAAATAGAGAATAGAATGACTAGACACTCGCTCCAAATGTGGGATCACCTGCCAGAACGCTATCTAAAAATACCCGCACAATTAAAAACTCTAATTGTGACCTTGGCAGTACTAGATTAAAATTGATATTATACTTAACCTAAGAAAACCTCTCCCAAGGATCGGAAAGTAATATAATATTATGTATTCATAACTTATTAGAGCCACATATGACTGTGTGCCAAAATTTTACCTTCAGAATTCTGGTTTTATTATGAGTCTTTCTGACCTTTTATTTTGTTTTTAGAGCCCATTTCGTAAGCATGCTCCTGAGTAATTTCCTTAACCTTTTGTTTAACCTCTTAGATGGAGAGGGGTTGTGCTTTGTTTTAACAACCAAAAAGCTATATTTTTTTAACAACTATTCTGAAAACAGTGGAAATAAACATTCTAGAAGCATATACTGCTATTGGCAGTGTTTCAGTGGTTTTTTAAATTGCTAGCAAATTAGTAGGAAAGGAATGACAGTGGTAGAGGAGCAATATGGTGGAAGTATGTAGAAAGAATTTTCAAGTCTAATAAAGACTGAACATTAAAAGTAGAGCAGAAGAGAAAAAAAATGGAGAGCATAGGATCAGAAGTGAGTAAGGATAGTGCTTTGCTCCTGTACACTTCTCACTGTCTTTCAGAAAAGTTTGCCAAACAATAAAGTGTCCTCCAGGTGTTTCTCTTTAAAAGTCTGCAAGTTTTTTTTTTCCTGAAGCTATTTACTTAGTAGATCCCACACTTTATGAAATCTCCAGTTGCTCTTAAGCAAAGAAGAGATTTCAGTTCCATACAAAAAAATGTTTTGGCAGTGAGCAGTAGATGTTGGGTATGTTCAAGCTTATTAAGTGTAACTTTAGACTTTATAAGACAAGACAGAGCAGTTGCAGCGTTCATTCAAAGTAACACTCCTGCTGTGTGATTATCACTGCTATACATTTCAGGTCTTTATTAAAGACTCCTTGGCCAGATGTACAAGCGTGGAAAAAATCTTCCCTTTTCCCACAGTTGCACCAAAATATATCAGTGTTCAAACATTTCAAAAGGAGCAGAGAATGAATGAAAAAGAATCTTGCACCGAGTTTCCAGATGATTCACAGAACAAGACTGTTCTAGTGATTTTCAGTGAGAACTGCCAAAGAGAGTGTGAGATAGAGGACTGAGATCCTTTCCTGCCCACCTAAATGTTTTGTCTGAAATAATTAATCAGTGGTATTTTGAGAACACAGTTGGGGCAGCTTGTGTGTGGAGAAGGTTTGAGTCTGTTGCTATATAACAGAGTAGATAGAGACCAAGAAAACCCATAAACCAAGGAGTACTTGTTCAGGTTGGATGGGAAATGGGTGGTGTTCAGCACTAGCAAGAGCAGAGGGAGAAAATGTCTTTGAGTTCAAATTCCATGAATACCTAATGAATTGTCCCACTGGATCACCATATTTATATTGATTTCAGAGGGCGATGAACTGGTAGTTCCCGAAACATCAGATAACAGCCGGAAGCAAATGGTTCGAAACATCAACAACAAGCGCCGCTATTCATTCAGAGTACCAGAGGAGGAGAGGATGCAGCAGAGGAGGTCGGTATTCAGCATGTACTTGTCTTCTGTACATGCCTGTAGGCCCTGAAGGACAGTGACTGATGCCAATGTAGTACTTCATTTGTTGCTTGCTGGAATGCCCATTCAGATGTTTCTGTCTCTTCACTACTGCGTTTAATCCTCACTGTTTAATTTGTGTTAATACCAGTTTGGATACAGATATGCACTGGATACAGAAGTATTCATTAGTTCAAATGAAATGTGTGAAACAGCTGTAATTTGGAATGCTTGTCTCCACATACTGTGGCTATATAGGTGCATAGGTGTGCACATATACTGTATATATAAAGATCTTTAATAAACAATTTGCAAAAGGTGATTACATTGCTAACTATGCGTATGGATTAATTACTTTCAGACTCTGGTTCTGCTTTTCTTTCTGAAGGCAATTCTACTCTCAGCAGTATTCCAAGGCATCTGCTTTTTGATTTATAGATTTAACTTCGTAAACATTTTATAAATCTCAGAACTCACCTCTTCTGAGGACATAGGACTTCAGGATGTGTTTCTAATAGAAGTCTTTAACAGGTCACAAATACTTTCCTAAATGGCAATAAAAGTAGGTCTGCACTACTCTTCAGTGTTCACAGAGGATGTTGCTGACCGTTTACTGTCACTCACTAAAGATGACCTGCTACTGTGCTAAGCTACACTCCAAGAACTGAGTATTTCAGTTTTCTAACTTCCAACGTCTTCCACCAATGGTTGGCTCCCAGCTTTCCTTTCTTTTTGGCTCTAAGAAAAGTAACAGCTGTGTACAGTGGAGATAAAATTCCAGTTCTTGTCCTTGCCTTTTCTGAGCTGATTGCCATTTGGTCTTTTAAAATGTTATTTATTCTGAGTTCTGAAATGCTTCCTTGCCATTTTGAAGAGCTTTTAATTCTGACCACAGACTGAGAAAGGTACTGCAGTATTATTTTAATTCTATTTTCATACTTCGCACTTTAGTTTCATCTCCGTTTTGTAGTACATCACAATTGAGTTCTGCTTTTACTCATCTTACAGAGCTTTTTAACAGTTCATAGTGGTTGCATATTCTGTGTATGTTAGGAAGTACTGGGCGTGGGCTGTTAGCTTGCAAACAGCATCCTTCTAGCCCCTTGCTCTCTCTTCAAGCTGGAAGCTTGTCCATGCCAGTGCTGATAGCAAGGGTTTACTACTGTTAACATGGTTAAATAGTTAATTTCCATTTAAATGTAGCTGATAGTCAAAGCTGTACATGTTTTATAAATGTCCATCCTTACCGTGAATGAAATATCTAAACAAAGTATTTTCTCTTCCAGAGAGATGCTACGTGATCCGGAAATGAGAAATAAATTAATTTCTAACCCAACTAATTTTAACCACATAGCACATATGGGTCCAGGAGATGGCATACAGATTCTCAAAGACCTTCCAATGGTAAGTACAAAAGTACATGTGAGAGTGACTGACTGCAACAGAGGCTGCGAAAAAGTGAAAGACAAGTGCGCTTTTAAATGTCCATATTCAGAGTGTTGATGTATTTCATGTCAGGAGCAGTGTAACTAGGGCAGCGGAGCTGAACATGCTCTGCTGTATGTGGTATAATTTAAACAAAGAGGGTGACACTTAAGCATCGAGGGGAGGAGGAGGAGTGGCTAATGCCTCCTAGGTTTTAAGGCAGGTTGGCCTCTCAGTGTTGTTGATAATTTTTATGACACATATGACGGGACAAAATTAATTGGATTTGGGCCTGTGTTCTTTGTGGGAATGGAGAAAGGAATTTCTTTCTCTGTGAACTGTGTTACTGTCAGTTCAGTTCCTTTCTTCTCTTCCCATCTTTAGCTCCAACTTAGCCTCTGTCTTTACAGCCTCTTTTGCTCAGACAGTGGAACTGTAGCCATTCAACAGTGTGTAGTGCCCAAATTTGTTTCCATGCCAAAGATGCTATTTTTCATTTTCTCTCCAAATTAACTAGTCTCAGTGAAACAGAACTTCTTACATAAAAATCTTTTAAATTGAAAAATCGAAAAAGAGAACATGTAATAGCACACATACGCTTTCATTTCCACAAAACTTTATATAGGAAATACTCTACTGAAATTTTTGATGAGCTAAAGACCAATTAATATTTTGTTCATAGGAGAATATCATACTGCTTGCCTCAAGCTACCTTGAGCATCTTGTGTGTGTGTTCTGTATTGTTATGTAACTTGTCCATGATGACACAGATGTGATTGAAAAGGTGCTAATGAGCACTGTAAGAAAGATCAGATGATATGATATCAAACAGATTATACGAATACCACCATAAGACATAGGCATTAGCATAGAAGTACTGTCTAAAATGATCATTGTTATTACTTGGATCTTGTGCAGAAGCAGCAAAGTAGATGCTGAAATTGGGATTTTCAGATGCTGAAAAGCCCAAAGGAAACAACAGTAAGACTGGAAAATAAAGTGCACCATGCAGTTGCACTAGTTTAGGAGCTTAGGAGCATAACCTCTGGTCTCCAGATACTCATTTTACCTCACTTTTGCAGCAAATGGTACTTTTATGTTACACTTTACTGTAAAGTCTGCACATTGTACCTGAGCCCTTCTGGCACTGTGTTTTCCTTGTATGAGAATACGCAAGGAGAGGGAAGGTTTTACTTTAAATCTTGTGCTAGAGACACTCTGAGAAACCTCTCGATAAGAAATATATTCAGTGCAATTGAACAACAAACAGCATTGTGTGTATGTTTATAAATGAATAAATAATGAAGGAGCTGGTTCTAGAAAACACATGACAAATCAAAGGGAAGTTGGCAGGTAGTGTTTATCTTACCTGGATGTGAGTGTAGATATGTCTAATGTTAAACAAAGAATGATAATTTGCTTCAGGCAAAATGTAGATCAGAACCTTTTTTTACTTTTCCATTTCTGGTGGGTTCTTTAAAATATTTCTGGCTCTTCTCAGAAAGAAATATTTCTGCTTCTCTCTCAAGCAGAGAATATAATCTGCTGCTTGTAGAGGTAGGGCGAAAGACATTCCATTTCACACTATCAGTAGTTGAAAGTTGATGGGAATCAAAAGCTGCAAGGACTCTTAAGCCCCAAATCTGGCAAGTGTAAAATGAGTAATGATTTTATCTATAGAAGGGGATTTTCTAGATTTACAGAGATTAATATTTCTTCAACTATGTAATCTCTAGATCGCTTTTAGCTTTGAATTCATTCTAATTATGCAAGCCTTATATTAGCTCAAAGGTCATATTTGAAGTTAGGACTGGTATTTTGTTTCTTACCAATCAATATGATGTTTTGATAGAAATTCAGGAGTCACTAGACATTAGAAAATGTGTACAATATAGAACTAATTTCTGAACTTGTCCCACTGCTGCAGCTTCTTTTTAAAATTAATATTAAAAACTCTTTTTTGCAAGTAGGTATCAATCTTAATGCCGGGAGATATCACTGCAAATAAAGCAAATTTGTCATGCACTTTTCCAGCAGCTCCTTGCAATGTCATATTGCATGTGTATTCCTAACTTAATGGATACAGAACTGCATCAGTTATGGGACTTGAAAGTGTGTGAATTTGGAAGTGTAACTTTAGACTAGGAAATAAATGTTCTATCAGGAGCTACTTTGGTCCAGGCAGCATTTTCTTGTCCAACAGCTTCCTGTGAGGTGTTTGGCTGGACTAAGTTTCCATTTAGTCGGTTCCAAACTACCTGCTTTGTTTCTCAGGCACAAAAATAGAAAGGGAGTTGTGCATGCATATGTTGTTATGCATTAAGTCCAATGTTTTATCTGAAAGATAAATTTAGAATTAAAAGAGAGGATTAAAATAGAGAGGATATTTCCTGGAGAATCCGTACACAAGGTAAAGAATAGTCATCCAGCCCTGTGTACCATTCATCTGTATGATGCTTTCTTTACAGAGACATGGGATTATTTCACTAGATTCATACCTTGTTCCAAAAATGTGAATAGTTCTGGGGTTTTTTGCGCTTCTTAGCATGTGTGATTATTTTGCAGCTGGAACACCTTCTTTGTATTTTAAATAGATTAGTATGTTGCAGAAGAAAAAGTATTTGCCTTTTAAGAACTATGGGAAAGATTGCAGCGTTTCATTGTGCAAATGCCAGTTTCTGTTTATGAAATTAGATGATAAAATACAGTTTTGCATTTAAAGAGGGCTGCCACTAGGGGGCACAAGTGGTGCAAGGCTAATAGTTTTCTCAAATTTTCTTCATCCAGCTGTTTTAGATGGTATAGCATCTTTTTTTATGAGATACTGGAATGCAGAAAGTGTCTGAAAGAATGGAGTGGACCTTTTTATTTGCATTTTCTTCTGACTTGTTTGAGAAATTTCAAATTTGTCTGGATCTACTGATACAAATTTGTTCATCCAGCAATGACCTTTCACTGAAGTCTGTATAGAGGTATGCAGGCAGAAGCGTCCTTAGTAATAAACAGGTTTTAATAGAGAATAGATATTTTAATCTGTGTTGGATGAGATTGTCACAAACTAAACAGCCAGCTCAGCCTAACTTTTATCTAGCATCCATGGATTAACTTTATAAAGCAAATGACAATTTTTATATATGTATGTATTCATAATTATTAATGAATATATACATATTCACTTTATACATGCAGTGTTAATCCAATCAAAACTTAACTCTGCAGTTCCACTAACCTGCCTCTGCTGCCTTTTTCAGGGGAAATGCCAAAAACTGAATGAAGTGCGGAGTTAGAACGGTAGCGATGGCCCTGTGTGGCTGCGGTATGTCAGTGGGTAGGAGAAGACATATGCTTGTGCTGCCTTAACCCATGGCGTAACTGCCTGGTGGATGCAGAGCCAACAGGAGCTCGCTTGCTCTCTGCCCTCTAATGTTCTTAATAATGTCTTTTAAAAGACCAGCTTTAGAGAGTTTAATTTGTATTGTAAATGTGCAACATGAAAATTGGATAAATGGAATGCTTTAAAGTCTTTCAGGCTATTTGATGTGTTGTGTCAGATGCCTACATATGTGCAACATACCTGTCTGCATGTGGTTGCCCTTGCTGATGCAGCCACACGAGGGGCAAAGATGCTTTCTCTGTCCGTTGTTTCCAAGGTCTCGGTATGCAATAGGCGTGTGAAATTAACAGTGAGATATATTTATGGCAAACTGCAGTCTGTTAACCTAGTCCCCCGTTATCCTCTCCATGAACGGACACCCTTGACTTTCAGTATAGCCCTATGTTTGGGGAGAAACGAACATGCCCAAGGCTTGGGTGAGATCAGATTTAAGAGAGAAAATATTAGAGATTATCAGGCAATTGTAAATTTGCGTCCTTCTGTTCTTCATGGTGAGCAGTTACTCAGGGGTCTGTCTTTGACAAGCAAGTTTGTGGCTACAACACAACAAAAACCAGAAGTTCTCGTTTGCTCTTAACAGAGCTGTAAGCAGTACATACTTGTGTTTTATTGATGTGGATACTAGATCTGGGTCATTGTCTTGTTCTGTACAATTTAGAATCGTTCCTATTAGTATATCCCCAAACTTATTTATTTACATGTTTTTCTTCCCTAGCAGCCTGTCACCAATTAACTGGCCGTACAGTCTGGCCTCCCTTCTGCCCTCTTGTCCCTTGAAGCCACTTTATCGTGGATGCTCCTTTGTAGTGAAGATCTGAAATCTGGAACTGCACTTACTGCAGCACAGACCACCTCTCTGTGTACATCAGATGTACAGGATTGATTTTGCTTTCATATTCTGCATGCCTAAGTATTTTACATACAGAAGCTAGTCTTGACTGCCATTATATTTGAACATTATGCTTCAGTTTGACCTCATTATACATCAGCCATCATACTTTCATTCTAGATGGTGTGTGAAGCTTTGCTTGTTTCAAATGAGAAACTTTTAGAGTAAATGAATACTTACCCATATTTGGTATTCTTTAAAGCAAGTGGGAACCCCATGCATGCATCTAATGGTGGAGTCCATGGACAAAGTTCCATGGAGGGTTGTTTTAAAAATGTTGCCATATCGTGGCTTTCTCACATTCATGAATGCTGGCTAAATATTGTCATGGTCTGCAGCTGGCCTACCCTCTGCTTTTTAGCTTGTGATTTTAGAGACTCCCTTTTCTCCCTTATTGGCATTTAGGAACGTAGCTGGCTTTGCTGCCAGTTCTCTGTTGTGAGCAGGTAACTCAGCGAAGTCTGCTCTCCTGGACCATTCATAGAATGGTGTCTTCTTGTACTGATATTTAGATGCTGCTAAACTTACTAATAACAATTTAATATATCTTATGTCTTATATGCCATAATGTGGTAATTGATGTTTTGGTTAACATGCAAAGCCTCATAATAACCGTGTGTTTAAAAAAAAAAAAAGGTTGGATTTTACCAGCTGAAATGAAGAGAACAGTAACAATAATGTTTGATAATATGTATTGGGATGTGACTTAATGTTCTTCCAGACTTTAATACGTTCCACATACAAAAAGTAGTGCCTTAGGTTTAGCGGAGGGGTAAGCTGTATTTTTACCATATTTTATTTTTTTAATTCCTAACATTTCTAATATTACTCAGATATGTTTGTTTTAAGGTGATGAAATCAGTTGAGCAAGAGGAAGAGAAAATTAGAAGTTAGAAATTAAAAAAGGTATTCTGATTTGCTGGTGGCCACTGGGCAAACCATCCCCTTGCAGGCTCACCTGCTGAACATGTACAGATGGCACAGGGAAGGAGACTGAGCCTTAAACGCTCTTCCATTAAATCTGGATGTAGATGACTTCACGTTACAAGAGCGCTTGGATTAGCACATTCTGTAGAGATGGAGTAGAAACTGTTTCTGTTTAATTTGCAGGATTATTTCTCCCCTCTCTTTCTTTATGTCACACTTTGGGAGCACATTGCTCAGTTGACCTATTAAAAACATTTGAATTTCCCAGTAATTTTGCACTGTATCTGCTAAGGGCCTAGTCTTCTGCAGCACAGAAACGGCAGTGCCGAGTCCCTTCATCACTCAAGCACTGTGAGGATGAAGTGAGTGTGCAGAGGACATAGGCCTTGTGTCATCTGTCTGCAGCAGAGTACGCTGTCCCAGTTGTCTGACACTGACCAGTTCGCCTTCCCACACGACCTGTGTCCCTATCCTGTCGAAACACCCTTCCCTCCCGTTAGAAATACTCTGTGTTTGTTGTACGGGTGATACTTAATTTTAATGGAATCGCTAAAATGCATGAATAACAGAAGGAAATCTCTTACGATCTTTAACTGTTGTGTATTCTCATCTTTTCTTCTCCCCACACCATCTCACCTGTGTTCACCTTCCTTTGTTTGTGTTATGTCTATTTTAGATTGTAAGCTCCTCAAGGCAGGGAACTGATGCTTCTCAACTGTCTGTAAAGCACCTTTTACAACTGTGGTGCTCTTTGAAATATCAAATAATAATAAATACTAGAATCGATTCCCAATGAGTTAAAAGTTTTATTTGTTTTTAATGTTTTAGCCACAGCAAGGGCAGCAGGCCCGTATGACACCATGTAAGGAAGGTGCTCAGAGGACTGGGGGTGACAATGTAAGAACCTGTGTGTTGACATGTGAGCAGGGTTGCTGTCTGGCTGTCCTTCAGTGTTTGACTGCTCTTGTGGACTGCTGTTGCCGATGTAACCTGTACAACCATCCTTCATTGCTTTCTCTCTCTGTTGTCTTTGATAGCAGCGTTCCCCTTATCAATTCCCTCATCATCACTCCCGTCTGATCTCCTCTCCGAGCAACTTTGAGCACATCTACCACATGACTGTTAATTCAGCTGAAAAATTCCTCTCTTACGATTCCATAAACCCTGCATTTTCCCCGCCTCCACGCTCTGTCCTCGGTACTCCAGACTTTATGACTCTGAGGGTATGAACGGCTGAGTCAGGTGTTCACTCTGCTAACACTGTGTGGTTTTCCTTTTGCCTGGCTATTAACATGGGAGAAAACCCCTTGTAAGTGGTTTCCTTCACCCCTTAACTTTCTTCTGTCCCAGCTGATTTATTTTCTGCTATCAGCTGTGGTCTTTCCACAGCTCTGACATGCCAAGAAACAGATACTTCAGAGAAGAGAAGATACTTCTTTAGAGAAAAGAAGTGTATAATAACTGGGCTGAACCTTTTGCTATGAGAACAGCATTTTTAATCAGCAGGAAGGATGTGGGAATTTTGAATGAGAAGTTCTCTGTTCCACAGTGTTCATCCTCCAGCAGTCACTGGCAGGATGCTGTGTATCTGGTTGCATTAGAAAATGGTTCTGAATCTGTCTGTGTTGGACCAGCCTTTCAAAATGTTTGTTTATGATGAAATCGTGTGGAATACAAGAATTTTTACACAGTAGTGTACACAGATTGAGAGAGGCAGACACAGGTTGTGCCTCAGACAGTTTCTAGGTTAAAGTAAATAAGTGATGTTAGAACATGTACAAGCAAGATCAAAAATTAAAGATGATGGCAACTTGCTGATGTAGATCCTCTTAATCCTGGTAGTTTTAAGCAGAGGCTGAGGTAGGGTACTGTTCTGTAGCTATCGTTCCAGCTGGAATGTAGACTTGGGGGGATGGAAGTGGTCTTTTCTGTTTTCTTATATTGTGCATGCTGGTCTGACTGTGCGGGGGTTTCTAGGTCCAACAGAAATACAAGCAGTACTAAAACAGGCACACAAGTACATGCTGTGCATTGTAATTGTATACCGTGCTGTGGCCTGCGGTTCTGCTTGGGACAGAGTCGCAGATAAATCAGGAATGGTCTGTGAGGTAGATGTATGTGATGGTGGTTGGTTGCTCAGCGTTTGTATGGGTGGGGGCCGTATTCATTGCCGTAATGGAAACTCTGCTGTTGGTTTCTGTGGCCTTTGGACACCCTTCAGACATGCATGACAAACCTTCACTGCCAGACTGCTCTGAGTGCCATTTGGTTGCTGTTCTAGATCCCTATCGCTGGGAAGGTTTTTGGATACATACCTGCATACAACACTAGAGAGAATTTATGAATGCAGGAGGAAAATAAATTTCTTCCGTATGGCTCCCAAACAAATTTGCACAGCTAAGCTTTGACGGGTCATGTGCATGGTCGTGTGTCACTGTTGTGAGGTCCTAATTGTCACAGCCTTTAATATGCAAAAATGCAGTTGCAGTGTTTTGGAAAACATGCCCTGTGATAACAGGTCTGCATCCATCCTGGCTTTTCTGGTAAGAGGAGAGATGCAAATACACAAGAGGAATGCTCTATTGAAATGCAAAAAAAAATATTGTTAAGACAAATTGAAAGTTGTTTCTCTGTTAGAGGGTCATTACAGGGTCACTGAAGCTGTATTTCAGTTCTGGTTTTAGCAGGTTTTTTTTAATCCAAGTGTACTATAAATTTTTCTGTGTTTAATAGGCAGTGAGGTATCACCAGACTGTGACCCACTCTCTGCCTTCCCTTTCTCATGTGAGTAGTCTCCCTGGGATCAGTAAGGAATAACCCCTGGTCTTTCAGACAATAACTCTTAAGTTTTTGCTTTAGGAGCATCCTTCATCCTGATGTTGCAGCCTACTAGCATAAACTGGAGGAAAAAAATGAAGCGGGCAACCTGGAGTGTCGAGATCTTGTACCTGTCAGCTCCTTAGAGCACGAGAGGTTTAGTCTTGTATGAAGAAAAGCGTTAATCTCCTTTGTGGCTTGAGGGTAGAGATGCTGTAAGCTGTATGGAAAGCAAGGCTGTGAGTTTTGGGTTTGTGTCTGTCCATCCTCCCTTTGCGTTTGGAGATTTCAGTGTAAGAAGGGTAGCACCCCCTCTGAGGGGACTGTGGTCCCTGGTACAGATGGCATACTGGAACCAAAACAGCACGGAATCCATAGAGGAGTTGAAAAATGGCCCATTAAAGTAGGCTTTTAGATTTTGTCATATTATTTCATGGAAGAATAAAAAGCTCATGTTTATAATGTAATGAACAGAAAACTCCTTCAAAACAAAAAACACAAAATGAAAGAAGCAGCATGATGGACAGAGAAACATAGGCAAACAATTTTCTATAGGTGTTCTAACTGTTCAGTTAGACCCTGTATGTATGTTCTTTCCCCGCTGCCTGAGAAGGCAGCGTGGGAGTGGTTACTGCGGGTGCGAGAGCTGAGGCTCAGCAACACTGCAGAGCCGCGAGTGTAGCAGCGATTGCACGTACATAACTCACAACTCCACAGCAGCTCCGTTCCCTGACGGGGAATGGGATGCACTGAACTCTAATTTGGGTCTTTCACCCTATTTCACAGTGATTAACTTTGCTCAGCAAGCAGCTTCTCTGCTGCTGATTTTTTTTGTTCTCTTCTCTCACCTTTATCCATTTGGTTCATCAGTGGGGATGAATTTTCCTGCTAGGATTTGAATTGTTGCTCTAAATGAGGGGTTTTTGTCTCTCTCGTTAAGTGAAGCAAGCTCAAGTTTCTTTTTTTTTTTTCTTTATTTTAACTTGCTGCATTTTGCTGCTTTATAACTACCACTAATAACCACTCTTTATTTTCCTTTGAATCCCCTTTCTGCATCATGTGCATATCACTTTGGGGGTTTTGGTCCAAAATGCCAGGGTCTCTGGCATGTGCTTATTTTATTTCTAGAACAAAGAACAATGAAAGATTTGCTTTGTGAAGAAACTTTCTGTGAGGAATTACATGGACTTTGCAAACCGAGATCATGAAAAATAATCATCATTAGAATATGCTATTAAAATAAATAAGTCTTTTTCACGCACCCGCCCGTTCCCTCCTTCCCCTCCTGCCCGTAATGTTGTCTGCTCAGTCACTGTTAAGGAGGTTAATCACCTTATCATTAAACATAATTGTTCTCTTTGCAAAACGAACCGTTGTAGGTTTATACAAGTAGAAAAGACCTTCCTTGCAACTCCAGTGTACTAACCTCAGTGCACACATTTGCATGGTGCTGCACTTGGCTTTCCTTTGTTTCCCAAAACACAGCAGTAAATTATTCCTTGGCCCATTAGTTCCTTTGCGTATATTCAGGGGAGCCTCCATTGTCTACGTACAGCCAGGATGCTCAAACTCTGATCTGTAACTCACATCATTTACTGCATGGTGAAGGACACTGGAGCAGAAATGTAGTATTTTGTCCTACAAAGTAAGCTGGTTGTTCACATTTAAAAGGAAAAAAAAAAAAAAAAGAAGGGGGGGAAGATAAGCAAGAGACAGCCGTATGATCCCACAATGATTTAAGAGACTTTTTAAAGCCTTTAGGTTTAAATCCTCATTGGGAATAGTGCAGCAATGGATGAGGGGAGAATTAAACAGGGCTTTTTCATTGGTAAGGTCTCCAATTCTCTTTTGTTGGTGTTTGAGAGAGATCTGGGAACAGGAGGAGATTTTTTAATTCTTTCTTGTTTGTTGTGTGTTAAAACTCAGCGATTTCTAGCCCACTGGGAGAATGAGAAGCAAAGGGTTGACTGTAAGAGCAAAGTGGTTTGTTACAGTAATGACTCCAATGATTATTGTAAGACTGGATTTGACAGCAGGTTGGTAACAATTATCTGATAAAGTCTAATCAGTTCATTACGAAGCCTCTATTTAACTTACCCATTTAAAAATACAGATAGAGAAATGGGTAGTATCTGAGAGTCTCTGAGAATACCCCTGGGAGGTGGAAACTTTGTTCTGGTCTGAAATTTCCGTAACATCCTAGCTTAAAAAGGTATTGCAATTGCAACTGTTGTTTTATGTGTGGCTACTTTATCTCAGAGCGAGGATGGGGTAATAATTAAATATAAATAGGAATAAATTAGCAGTTATTGCAGGGGGTGTTTTGTAAAGTGGAAATATAGTAATGCTCAGAGCTACCTGCAGTTCTTTTCACATTCTGCATCTGTAAGGGTTCCCTAAACCTAATTCTAGTGAATGCTAATGACTCAATAGTGAAAATTATGTAAGGAGCAGGGTGAAGTCTCATATTTAGCCAGAGATTAAATGATAGGCATGGGCATTAGAAAGTCTGTCTGGGCTAAGGAGCCAGCTCATATAGAGAGAGATGGGCTAAATAAGCTGAGCAGCCTTTTCCCCTAAGGTCAGCTGGATGTTAACAGAAGCAGAAATAAAATTTCCCAGAACTCACTTCAAAGTACTCTTTTCCCTTCTTTTATAGACAACTTATGTTTAAAGAAAGAACTACCATATCCAAGTAGAGAAATTGTGTTTTATCTCTTCCCTCAGTAAAGGACCACTTCAGTCCAGGAACTTACCAATTTAGAAAATCACACTGGAACTCTCAGGTTGCAAACCAGGAGTGAAAATCAAAATACATAGAAAAACGGTGGCAAGAGCTCTGCTCATCCTCTTTGAGCAGGCTGAAAACAGGAGGTTGATTCTCACTTTGGCTCAACTGATGTAGGTCTGTAGTAATGCTGTTGATACCGCTGGAGTTACATAAGTAACTGAAATACAGACTGATCCACTATGTGCTCATAACTCTGCAGGCATTAGGGATTAACGTGGTTATTGTTTAAAGTTACACATACAAATGATGGCATCAAAGAGAGAAATGTTAATAAGATCCTTGGAAGCCTGTATTCAGAAAGAAGGCATTATGCAATGTAACTTGAATATAGCAGCTTAATTAGGCTTGCAAACCATCCTTTCAAGGAAATCCTTGAATTATTAGACATACTCTTTCAGTTGTCTGCATATGTCCATGTAATTCAGCGCTTCACTCTTGCGTTGCGTGTGCTTCCAGTCTCTGCACTAAACTGCAGAATCTTGTTTTGCAAATTTTGTTGACTTGCTGCCCAGATAATTCAGCTCTGGTAAGGTTGGCGTTTTCGTGTGTTTTGGGGCCTTACTTCGTAACATCTGAGGTTGAGCCAGCAGTCAATAAGTAAACATGTCACTGTGTGTGTCTGCATTGCAGAATCTTCGGCCTCAGGAAAGTCGGACCGTATTCAGTGGCTCTGTCAGTATCCCATCGATCACGAAATCCCGCACAGAACCAGGACGATCGATGAGCGCGAGCAGCGGGTTAGCAGCACGTAAGCAAACCGAACTGTGTTGCTTTGGGTCTATGCGCAAGTATTTTAGGGAAAGGGCTACCTGCATTTGCTTCTATCCATACGGCCACTAGACAGGATTTTCAGAAGCAATGGCTGACTGTATTCCTGTTGAGGGCAAGCACAGTATTTTAATCTTGCTTTCAAAGGAGCACATGAATAAGCAGCTTCCACTGTGGAGAATCCCACATTTGTAATTTATAATTTTTTTTAAACTGGTGTTTGAATTAAAATTACATTCTCACCCTTGGGACTACTTTGCTGCTGCTTAACTGTTTTAAATCAGTGGCAGCTTGTTCACAAGCTCCATGGTTAACAACTTTGTTGCTGAACTGTGTGGAGCTCTTGGTGCCTCTCTTGCTGCCAGTGCAAAAAGAAAGCAATAGAAAACTGGCTGCTGATGTGGAAGAGTTGCTTTGCATTGAAAACACCTTTCCTAGTGCTGCCTTTGTGTGCCAGAGTTAGCACAGTGACCTGTGCTGAGACCAGGCAAGTGACTAAATAATGGAAATAGAGGCAAGCTGGTGTCCCAACTTCTCTGGTTTTTTCCCCTTCCTGTGGCACATGCCATGTTTGCTGCACGTTGCCAGCTGCTTGCAGAAAGCGTGTGTGTCTGCTGTAGTCTGTACCCACTGGTACGACCCACCTGCTCCCTGAGAAAGAGGCCACTGGAACTAGGCTGCCACCACAGCAGTTTCTACAACTGCTCTCTTTGCTGGGAACATAGTGACTGTGTCTGTGCTGGGTAGAGTGTGCTAACGCTGACGTGCCAAGGGAGGGACCAGAGAATCCCTAGGGAAAACTGCAGCTGAAAGCAGACAAGATAAAAGCCCACACAGCCTACAGGCTGTGAGCTGAGCATCCTGGGACATGCTGGAGGGAAGAAGAACTAACCAGAGAAACAGCTAACAAATTTCTAGTACCTTGAGTGGGCATCTGTAACAGTTTAATTTCTTCACGTGTTTTAGGATCATCTGCGCAAAACGGCAGTGCTTTGCGGAGGGAATTCTCAGGAGGTAGCTATGGAGCAAAGCGTCAGCCTATGGCATCGCCCTCAGATGGTTCCCTATCCTCTGGTGGCCCGGACCAAGGCAGTGATGCACCAACAAGGGACTATGAGCGAGAGGTGAGTGACAGGAGAAAGAGGAGGAAATTCAAGTGTGCTGATAAAGATGGAGAAGTTAAATTCTGTCATGGGTTTGGCTACAAGCTGGGGAGTCGTTGACAATGAAAGTTTGCGTTTCCTGTATTTCAAGCTATCCTGACAAAAGACTTTGGTCAAACTGTGTCAACTCTGATCCTGGTATTTAACATGCAGAAAACTGCACCCCTTACCTGGAGATATATGGGTAGTGAGGCTCCCAAAAATACTGGCCCAGTAGAGTAACAGCTTGATAGTGACCTATTACAGCTTGAAGCGGTGACATTCCTTCTGCCCTTTATTCTCATAGACTGTTAGCAGCCATTTCACAGGAGACATTTTGTACTCAGTCTCTGATGTTAACAAGGTAGTTTAAGAATTATCACATAGTCACAGAATCACACAGAATCACAGAATAGCAGGGGTTGGAAGGGACCTCTGTGGGTCATCTAGTCCAACCCTCAGTAATTTCATTTGGAGCAGAAACTGGGTATAATGATTTATATTCTGTGCAGAACACGACTATCATTATGATAGAACTGCAGTCCTGCCCAGTGCTAAACTCAGCCCCTCCAACCAAGAATGTTTTACATGGGAGGGGTCAAGCTGAAATTGGCCAGCAAAACTTCCCCAGCCCATTTTCTTACCAAGGATTTTGAGAAAATTAGAGCTCATACAGGCTTGTCATGGTACTAAAGACATCCTTGGAGCTGAAGCTGGAAGGCAACTGTCAACCCAAACTCAAGCTCATACACAGTTGCATTCTACTGTACTCTGGAAGATCCAGCTGCAGTAACTTGATTAGGATGCTTTGAATTAATATCCTGGGAATGACTTATAAGAGGTAGCTGTGATGAAGCCCGTACCATAAAGATTCCTCAGTTCAGTGCAAGAGCATCTCGGATCATAATTTGTGAAAAGGCAGGAGCCAGTGTAGCTTCGCAGGCAACCTGAAGTTGCACACTGTGCTGACCAAGAGGTCCTCGCCAGCATGCAGACTGCAAGAATCCCACAGGTGCTGTGTCCTTACGTCAGTGTCAGTTATGCCTGCTGAAAGCAGCATGATCTGACAGCTCACTCTTAAGTGTCCCTGGACCAGGAAATTCTGAGCAAAAAGAATTCCTCAGTATTTTTGGACACAAGGAAAATACGTGGAGGCCTTTGAATCCAGTCACCTGTTGCTCAGACACCCTCAGTCACTCTCAAACTTGCTATCCTGTTACTTACTGGTGGTGTTCTGTGTCTTTGGGCTGCAGGACTCTGACTCTCCGAGACACTCTACTGCATCAAACAGCTCCAACCTCAGCAGCCCTCCCAGCCCGGTTTCTCCTCACAAGACCAAGAGCCTCTCCCTGGAGAGCTCTGACCACGTGAGTTGGGACTCATGAACTGCTTCAGCATTCAGATTTGACATCACAGCAGCTTGCTGTCCCCATGGGTGTCCCCTTCACTTGTTCCAGTTCTCACCATCATCATCCTAACCCTCCCCATTCCCTGTCTGAAAGTGATCTGGGAGTGGGGTACGGAGGAAGGTAAAAGCTGGTCGTCTTCAGCACCGTTCGGCACTGCCTCACCCTCCCTTCCCCAGATTTGACAGCAGCAAACCAGCAAAGATAGGATGTTGGTAAATATCAGATGCTGTAGATTTGTATTAGTATTGGTTTCATTTTTTGTGGTTACAGCTGCTTCATTTTTAAAGACATATTTATCCCACCCCCCCTCCACTTCCCAAAAAGTAGCTTAAGTAGACCAGACCAGTGTCAACAAGAGAAAATGCAGAAGGATTTTGTTTTCGTACAGTAGCTCATTGTACTGTACACAAGTAGCACAGAGACCCCTTCCCCTGCATGGGGAATGATCAGTATGTCAGAGGCACATAAAAGCTTTCAGCCACCATGTTTGAATGTCAGTCTGATTGTCGCCAGCAAATCCTTATTGATTAAAATGATGCATATTTTACTACAGTACAGAGTTTAAATAAATACGCAGATGTTAGAGTAAAATACGTATGTATATATTCAAAGAAAAAAAGCATTGTGTATGCAGCAGAAGATGGATGCTTATTTAAGAGAGCCTTTAATTTAAGATTTGTGTTGTCCCTGTTTTCATGCTTGGTAATATACAGACTCGGAGGCCTGGCCTAAAACCTTTTCCAGGACAGATATTCCTTTTGCGTAGCACTCACTGCAGTGCCAGGAGAGGTCCCTGCAGTGCTTTCGCAACATTTGTTTACTTCTGGCGGTAGCATAACTGAAGCTATAATTCCTATTCTCATGTTAATCCCCACGCTTTGCAAAAATGACAACAGATGGAAAGCAGCCCCCTGCCCTGACAACCAAGGGCACCGGTCAGCCAGGTGGCTGCCCTGGTTTCTTGTGTGCTAGCTGTGCAGCTGAGGAACCTTACGGCATGCCACAGCAGAGGTCCTTAAGGCAGCAAGGGAGTTCAATGCAGCAGGATTCAGCAGGAAAACTGTTTCCCTGGGTCCGCCTTTGACCAGGTTTAACTCGGAAGGGAGCAGTCTTCCACATCTCCTTCACCATCCCAAACCAGAAAACTGTTACTGTTGTTACCAAATACTAGTTGCATCAATACTAGTTGCAAATACTAGTGCATATCAGCCAAATGAGTGCCCTTAGCCCGAAGCTAGCTGTGGCTGGCTATGCTGTCACTGTAGCAATGAAGAACCTTGAAGACCGACCTCACACTGTTCACACTGTGGTAGTCGAAGATGCCTAGTCACTCACAACTGCTGTGCTGGCAAGGTTGGTTTTCCTCTCCCTCCCTACCCGTGCTGTGGGTTTGTGCAATTTGCAGTTGTTTCTATTTGCTCACCTGCTGTTTGGTTCCAATAGCAGGTCAGGATGGAGGGCAGAAAGTAATGTGGTGGAAGACAGAGCCCACTGAAGTTGCAGAAATAAATAAAAAGCTGAAGCTGGTCACGCAGTCAACAGAATAAAGTGAGAGACTGATGTACAAATGGATGGTAAGAGGAAGATGTCTCCTCTCTTAAGTTAGCGAGGCAGATGTGTTTTGCATTTGGGAGTGTGTTCAAATGAGCCTCTCTTCTCAGTAGTGTTGTTGCTGGCTTTATATTATGACCATACTCGAACATGTAAGGGCTTTTTGTATTTAGAATACTGGGTTTTGTGGGTTTCAGAAACTTGTTATGGCTCTTATTAAACCATTCCATATTCTTGCAGTCAGCAGTATATAGTGTTTCACCTACATAGAGATGTTTGGAGTTTTCCAGTTTCTGTCTTCCCTAATAGAAGTGATAGGTAAGTTCAAACCATGTACAGTTATTTCCAGGTATGATCTAAATGTGAAATCAGGAATGAGACACAGATCATCTAATCCATTTGATCATGATGGGTCTCCTAGGTAAGATTTCTGTTTCACTTTGAATCAAGAGGTTTGTCCAAGTTTAAGCTCATTCAATGTTATTTTGGGACAGGAATTAAAGAAATTTCTTTAGAAACCATCATATCAAAAGCCTGTCTCTCTCCTGTTAGGGTTTTTCAGAGTAGCAAGCTGGTTGTGTTGTTTGTTTTCACTTCAAAGCTACTACTTTTGCAAGCCTGGCATTTAATATTAAAAGGTTTAGCCAACAACTAAGCTCTTGAAATTAATTCCTCCCAGAAAAGTTTTCAGTCTTTCTGAGGGACAGATAGGCAGGGCATTATTGGCATTATTAAAATTCCACATCAGCTTCTTTTTAAAGGCTACATATTGCTTCAACTATAGCCACTGCTTTTTCCCCACAATTCCCTCCTTTTGGTGAAGCACGTCCACACACTTTTCAAACCTTTTGCAGACTAGTTTTGTATTTACTGTTATGTTGTATTTAAACATTAATCTTATTTTGATGTTGAGAGAAGGCATTTAAACAGCAGTCATTTAAGATAGAGCAGCGTGCACGATAGTCCCATGAGAGGGGAGACAATGGAACCCAAAGAGCCACGACACAGCAACCAGTTAAACTGAGTAAATCCCTGTTTTACTCCGTTACAGTGCCTGCAATCTATTGCTATCAAAAACTGACATTTTCAGGCAGAGCATGGGTCAGCTGTGTTACAAAACTAAGCTCCAGAGGATGAGCGCTCCGCAGGCCTACGCTGTTTGTACACCACAATTTCTAAGCCTTGGCAGTCTCCTTTAGGATTACTGTATTTAATCATTAGTTTGGTACCGTGCATTTTTATATGCATCTGTTCAAGAGAGAAACAGCAACTGTTCTCTCAGTTGAAAAGCAAATGACCACCTCACTTATTTGAAAAGACAAAAATTTTCCTAGTACTTGAATAGTTCTGTATATTTGGGGACCATTTGATTATACACTCAACTGTAAACCACACTCATCTTTTTTTGTTGGTATGAACACTGAAAACATATGTAACTGTAGCTGAGCTTTTTAAATACTCATTGGGCTAGGAAAAGTAACTTGGTCATTTGAACTGTAAGACGCTTGACTGGTATCTCAAAGGCAGTTGTCTCTTAAGGTTTGTTGTTTGCTACTTTGTACTGTAGCATTGCTTCAGCTTCACAGTTAGAGGGCTGCATTTTGTTCAGGGAGCTTAAAATCTCCCACTGAATTTCTGACTGTAGCATATGTTCTCTGTACACAGTATGTATCTAGCCGATTTTTTCCTTTTGGCTGAGACTGAAGCTGTTTGCATTTTTGATGCTGCTTAAACATATGGCTTGTTGGGTTTTTGCATATTTTTTCTCTTTTGATAGCAACAAAGGATCTGAACAGATTCAGGCAGCTACTAAGGATTCCAGGTTATAGAAGGAAAAAGGTTTGGTAAATAGTTTTCCCCTGCACGTGTGCGCACACAGATACATGGCTTCCTTCCACATTTCATAGACACAAAAGCAAGGTTACAGTACTCTTCTCTGTAGCCTTTGACCTGTAGAAGCCAGCTGGTGGTTTCAAAAAAACATTCCTGAGGCTGTGGTGAAATAGTTGCTGCTTTTCCTCTCAGTTAGTTGTTGTGGCTTGTTACGAATGTGCATTTTGCCCATTTTAACAACTTTCAAAACTGAGTCAGGAGTGTTAGCGCTTTGATTTGATTCTGATAAAATTACAAGCCAGGTGTGTTATTCTCAGGTACACGGCAGAGGGGAGTTAAGGGTCCTGTCATACCAAACAAGTCCAAAAAGCATAGTGTATTTATAGAAATGTAGTTTAACCCCATCTAACTGGTTCACAGAGTACATCAGCCTTTCAAAACAAAACAGTTGGAGAATTAATACAGAAACAGATTCTGGCAGCATATTGTCTTGCATGGCCAGACCCTGAATGACAGGACAAACCTGCTCTAGGGTGGAAGAAGGTTCCCCCCCCCCATTTTATGCAGGCTGTTTAAATGAATACATTAAGGGTAAAATTTATTGCAGTGTAAGTACTCACACCTCCTGAGCCTTAGTCTGAGAATCAAAGTGGCACATAGTAGCTTCTGCTGTGTTTTCTCTGTTAATAGGAGTCAGTTTCATGGAGGAAATGGGACTACTTTCTGCACTAACACAAACTGTACCCTTCTACGTGCATTAGGTTTACACTGTATTTGATAAAACACCCCCAGAAACAGCTCTGCTGCAGGCTTTCCAGTCTAAATTCCAACTCTACTTTGTCTCTCATTCCAGCCGCAGCTCAGTACAACCTGTTTTCATTCTGCATTTAAGAAAGTCTCATCCACAGGGAAGAAATCCACAAACAAACCAGTGTTCGTATTTCAGAGCAATTATATCTGCCTTTTTATGTATGACAGTTTCATATCATTTATTTTTAAAATGTTTTTTAGGTTTTTCATTGTAATATTATTGTACAGTTTTGCATGGCATAGATGTAATCACTTTTTTGTTTTAGAGTATAAAAGCTGACAAGTGTGCGTGTGGGGGAAAGATTCTGCTTTTTGCCTCTTCTCACTATTTTGTTTAATGCCCTCAGTGTTGTAGGGGACATTGTAAGAGATTCTCTGCTACAGAACAATGATGTAGATTCTTTTGCACAGAAATATTTAAGGTGGAAAGTCAACAATGTAAAAATGACTTACCACCAATATTTTATGTTGGTAACACACTTAATATTAACCTACTTTGATGTACTGCAATAAAACAGGGAACTGTTAGAAATGCAGATGGTGTGTCTTTTTTTCCTGCCTCCCCACATTAAACTTTGAGGAGGAAATGGAAAGGGGAATAATGGTGTTCCTGAAAATAAAATCAGCATGTTGTAACACATCTGCACAAGCACACAATGAGAAGAAAATGAATATGAGAAAATCAATTTAGCTCTAATAGCTTTCAGAAGAAGTTACAAAAATCTTTTTGAAAATTAAATGTCAAGCCACCTTATACTTCAGTATATTCATCTTCCATCAGTCAGCTACAGTTTTCCTGACCTTTTCTTAGGTTGTCTGTTCTGTGTCAATAGTTGCAGTCATTCTTTCTGATGTTCCTCCTTCATTTAGTTACACATCAAATGTTTCAGCTGTCCTAGTTAGAGAGGCCAGAGTCTTACTTATTTCTGAGCTACCACCATCAAACTGACTTTTGTGCATCTCAAAATACCTGTGAAGTTTTGCACGTGCCCTGACCCTTTCACATCATCCACCAGTCCCTCACAAGCCAGCCTGGGTGCTTCTCCATACCAGAGACTGTTTGTTGGGGACATCTTCCTCTTCATTCATTACCCTACTGGTAGAAGTCCTGGATTTGATTACATGCCTTTGTCACACACATTCCCGACAGCAGGACTATGCTGTTACTGAGCCTTTGTTGCCAGCAGTGCCAGCCTGGGCATTTGCCCGTTGTCAAAGACCGCCAGGAACAGTCAGCACGCTTCACACTTCTTGCATGGCCACAGGCTTCCTATTCCACAGAAAATTCTGATTCCTGTCCCTCTCCTTCAGTCAAAATCACTACTTTCTCAGCCCCCTACTCTAGCTTATGGGGATTTAAGCTCATCCTATTTAGGCCACTGCAGTTCTCCCCTAGCTGCTGTAGCTCTGCAAAATACCATGTTTCCTGTGCTCTTGACTTTTACAATCAGTGCTATATTTCTGATTTCCCAGGGTTTCAGTTGCACCATCACAGCTGTGAAGGTCTTGGGAAATGGGCCTTCTACTGTCAAGGGATTTGGACATTAGAAAAGCAGAAAGTGAACTGCATGTTAGGCTTCCTGTTCAGCTCCCCAGCATTCATCTTCCCTTTTGATGCAGTAGCCAGGTTGACTAAAGCAAGAAGCTAGGAAAATCACTGCTCCCACACGTAGCCTGAATCTTGATTTTTTAGAATGGAAGATCGTTGTCTTCAGAGAAGCAGATTTAATCTCCAGTTACCAGGTGGAACGAAGACCTGGTTTCTGCAAGAGGATTTTTCTAGAACTTAGAAGCTTGCTGCAACAGAGAAATATTCATATTGTCAACCTACCTGTGTAGTTCAAGCAGATGTGCTAGCTGGTACAGAGCAAGCAGCAGTGATCAAGTGTTCTTGCTCACTGTAAAATGTCATGACTTTGACCTGAAGCCACAGCACTGTGTTTCTGACTCGACTTTTCTCTATGGCTCTTACTGACATGCAATTCCTCATGTCACAAATCTCTGGACAAAACCAGAGAAATTATTAATGCTTTTAGAACATACACAAAAGGCCAGGAGAATTAGGAACTGAGTGCTCTGATTAGCTCTCCTAATAAACATCTTGCCTTCTGCTACTTGCTACCCTTTAGGCAAATGCAAAACAACTCACTCCATTGTTCAGCTTGATGTTAAACACGCGCTCTCTCTCTCTCGGGAAGTGTTTGCTGGGAGTTAAACTCTCATGCCCCAGCATGGTATATAGAAGATCCGTGGTCACATGAACAAGCACATACTAATCTCACCTGGTTGGGCTTACTGGAAAAGTGTAATGCTCTTTGAGTTATTCTGCCTTCTTTGCAAGTTCTCTGAACATACTGGCTCTGAATCCTCAGTTTCAGAAATTTTGCTCTGAAGCTCACCTAATGCAATTCCCTTGTCAGCTTTTTATACTTTGTTTTTTAACCTTTAACATAAGCATTTAACATCTCAAACAATTCCACTGTTTTTTGCAGCTGCAAGGTCTATATCCAAAGGAGAAAAACTAAACAGTGTCTAACAGAACCCAAAACAAGGAAAGTTGCTCTATCAGTGTCCAAAGTTAAACAGCAGCATAGTCAGGATTATCTTTATGTACTGCAGTTTAAGATCATACAACCTCTGCATTCCTGGGCTGTGTTAACTGAGTAGGACCAGCCGAGCCTGCTGCTACATACCTGGCACTTGCCAGGTAAGGACATCTGCCTTATTAGCACCAGGTAAGCACCAACTCCAACAGCCACTCTTTCATCACAAGTGGAGGAAAGGCAAAAAGATCTGTGTCCAGAAGACTGGTAACAGAGTGATTAAAACAAAGGAAAACAAGAAAACAAGTTACCAGGGATTTTCATGGCCACACAGCTGTTGAGGCTGACATCCTTCTGGCTTCTGGTAAACTTGTCACTATCACTGTTAGCACTGGTGACACAGCTGCAATGGAAAGATGAAGGAATAAACAGGCCATAGATAGATGGCTTTACAAGGATAGTAGCGGTTCTTTGAGCAAACAACTGCAACAAGAGCAGACTTGGAAGCTTCTCCTCCTGCTCAAGTCCTGTTTATCCCACAGAACAGGACATGGTTCACTTGGCTATTCATTACCACACCAGAAGATGAAAAAACTGCAGGCAGAAGGCCCACCGCACAAGCACTTTTTTATTGAAATCAGGAAGTCGTACAGGTACAGGCTTTGTACAAAAATCTAAGTAAATTTCCTAGCTTGACTCCAATAGTTTGAAACTGTGTGTCTGGTTTTAAATGCGTGACATTTCAGCAAAATCTGGAAATGCTCATGATAGACATTACGTGTTTGTCTGCCTTGCCATAAGTTCTGCATTGCAGGAAAACAAGCGACAGACAGACTAGGTTCTTGGTTAGGAGTCCAGCAAGCAATGGGTGTCAGGGTTGTAGCTTATCTAACTCGCCCTCAGGAAAGCTGCTACCTACCAGACAGTGAAGAATCCCACTATTTGTGCTTAGATACAGCTCTGTTGATCACATAAGTTGACTCCCAGAACTGAGGTGGGTTGTGTGAGTGTACATGTGTGTTCAAAAGAGACTGGCACTCAGTTCTCAGACTTAAAATATTTCCTATGTTTAGCCTGCAAGCCAAAAAGAGGCAGAAAGCATAAAACTTCATCCTATGTACACACACCCACACCCACCCACGCCCCTTGCATTAAATCAATGCCAGTAAAATCCAGGAGGGTTCTTGACTGCCACCACTTGACTTACAAAAATGGGGGGAAGGTGCTGAATGTGTCTGTGGTAGGGTACACCTTGGTATTTCATTCTATAATTCACAGTATGAAAACTACTTGGAATTCCACCTTAGCATGAAAGAGGGAAGGTTTTTTTAAAAAAAAAAACAACATTTTTTTGAGAATTACAAATAGGTTTCAGTATTAAATACTGCTCTTGTCCTCCTTCCCCTACTCGTTATAAAACCCAATCAATTTTGCAGCCACCATCATATTGTTAAAAATGCATTCAAGGTTGTTGGCTGGTGCCTTGTAACAGTACAGAAGCACTCAAGAAGAGAGTTTCCTGCAAGCTGCGGACTGTACTGGCAGTGTAGGACAGACACAGCATGAAAGAACAGCTTTGTCCTCGTGAAACGCACACTTTGCTTCCAGGGCACAGGCTGCTGCATCTCAAGAGGATGGAGAGCTGGGGTGCAACGCATGGGAGGCTAGAACGCTCTCTGCAAGGCTTAGATGAACTGTGCCCTCAGAACAAGACTCATTAGTTCATTCTTACTACTCCTCTGGCTTCTTGCCCCTACTGCTCCAATATTTGCTATACGCCTCTTGGAACATGTTTTTGCAGGGAATTTTGGCCTTCAGTTTGGTGCAGATAAGGAAAGAGCCCCCCATCTTCCGATGAAGAGAGTAGGTCTCCTCTGGCGGAGGGACAAGCCGATGCTTCAGCATCACTGGGATTAAACCATGGATCTTTTCAGTGGTGCTCTGGTTGCCGAAATCAAAAGGTTCCTCAGACGCAAAAGCCTCTCCCAGGATGAGGACAGCATTTAAGTGGGCATCTTCCATTTCCTGCCCAAAAGGAGAGAGGCATAAATAACATCACTAGCCATTTTAACCACCTGGGAGGAAAAGGAGAAACGCTAGCACTAACACCAGCGGCTAAAGAGAAATATCTACCTGTACCCACAATGAAGGTAGCCTCCAGCCCCCAACAGACTGATGAACATTCAATTAACACAGTTTCAGGCAACTAAACCTTACAGAAGATCACATGCCCAGTCACAAAATCTCAGCACTCATCAGCATCTGCTGGGTCTTGCTGGGGGAGAGAAGGAAGGGCAGCTTTGGGTTTTGGGGCTAGCTGTATCATAGTTACTGCTCCCAAAAGGAAGTGAGAGAACAAAAGCCAAAACCCTTCCTGCTCTCCTCCCTCACCCTTATCACCACAGCTTTCAGACTGACATTGGCTTTTACACATCAAGGAATCTGGGGAAAACCACAGAGCCACCACAAACTTACCACCAGCCACCACTAAAAGCAGACCCTTCTGCTCCATACCTTGACTTCATAGCCAGTGAGGAATTTCATTTCAATGGATTTCTTCAGTACTCTCTCTCTGTCCATGTCAGCAGCTGCCTTGATTACCTGAATAGGAAGAACACTTTCAGGAGAGCTATGGGATGACTGAAATTGTTTTGAGTACAGGATTAATACATAGGCTTCAGGTACACATGCTGCCTGCTCGTTTCCTTGCCTCTGCCCTCGTCTCCAGGGGCCTGCATGTTGGCCAGTTTAAGAGCTACTGGCAAAAAGATACAACTGCCAGCTCTCCAAAGCTCCTCCTAGTAGGGCTACACACAGCCCACAGAATGTTAAGGGACAACAAAAAAGCTTCATGGCTCAATCAGCCTCTCCCCCAACAAAATAGTAGAGCCAACTGTGAGAAGCTTTAGGTGACAGCTGGTGGCCCCTGCGGCTCAATTTATCAAGTACAGAACACGGTGATCACAAAGGAAGCACAGATGACTTCACAAAAATTTATCAGTCTGTAAGCAAGTTAGAAATCACAGTGAACTGGACAAGCAATTCCAGCATACCCTCATATAAAAATCACTGAATTCTGAGCGCTCCGATATGTTCTGCTGCCCGAGTCTCCCAGTAAGCAACATTACAGTTCTCCACATTTGTCATGCAATTTAAACACCTGAACTCAGATAGCCAGAGGCTTGCAGCAGACAGGCAGAAGAGAGATCTCTCTTGCCTCCAGCCCTGCTTCCCTCCACACCCAGAGCATATTTAAGTACAAAGTGATACAGCCAATAGATAGAGTATTTGCAAAATTCTGCCTAATACCCCCAGTACAGCACTCTAGGACACACTGCAAGTCCTCACCTCTATGTAGAGATCTGTGAACTTCTCATCAAACCCTCGCGTTGCTCCAAAATCCAGCAGGGCCACCTGGAAATGGACAAACCCATCTGCATTACAGTGTCAACCACTCAAGCAGAGTGAGACCTTAAGACGACTCCTGATGTCTTCAGAAAGCTCAGCTGGCTTGAGAGCCTTTCCGCTGCAGCTCAGCTTCCCCCCCCCGACAGCAGCACAAACCTTTGCGCTAGCACATAGCAGGGGAGGTATGGCCTATGCTCATGCTGTCACACCTGCCCAGCGATAACTCCGCTCAGGCTTTCTGCGCGGGGACAGAGCTGCACAGAACCTTTTCCCAGCACCTTCCAACACAGACCTCAGGGATGAACAAGCAATTCCATCTGCTCTGCCGGGCACAAGCAAGCAGCCAAACCAACAAGCAGGACATCTGCAATTGCTTCCCCAGACACCTGTATCTTCAGCACAGCACAAGACAAGAGCATTCAGCTAAAAGGGTCCTTGGCTCAGGACTGCCCTTGTAGAGCACTGCCAGCTGCAACTTCCCAGCTTCAAAACAGACCCGGCGGTAAGGAAGTAGCTATGACTGGATCTAAGGCCAAAGACGGGCAGCCAGCTAGGGTTACGGAAGCCCTGCTCTCCCACCCAGACCAAGTGAGGGCAAGTGGCAAAGGGACAGGTTTCAGCTGTCCTACCTGCCCAAGGCTCAAGGACAGGAATCAGAGAATCTCAGTAAAGGCTCGTTAAATTCTGGAGTGGGGAATAATCAAAAGCTGGTGAAAACAGCTGCTTGGGCTTACCTTGTGCAACTGCGGGTCATAGAAGAAGTTTGACCAGTTTGGGTCAGTCTGCATGTACCTGAACTCAAACAGCTCCCGCAGACACAGGACCAGGATGTTGTGACAGATCTTGAAAAGCAAGCAGAGAAAGAAGCCAGTCAGGAGGGCAGCAAGCCCTCCTCACACATGTAATTTACAGCAGGTATTAGCTAACAGGGAACACATCATCACACTGGCAGGGACTATCTGCTCCATGCTGCAGAACTCCTGAAGAGGCATGAGAGAGCTTCCCAGACCAGACCTGCCATGGGACAACCTTAGCAGACAGCACAGATGCCATGCAACTTTCACATCAGCCTGAGCTCTAGTTCCTGTCAGACCCTGGATGTGCCTCCAGAGAGGCTGCTACCCTGTATCTGGCAGCTGAGAACAGCAGGCTCCGAGGGTCATCCAACTGCATGTGTTACTTGTGTGTTGGTCCTGCCTTTTACCTTCCCAGCTTTCACTAAGCACTTGGCTGCTGCTTTCAGGTCCAAGAACACCTTCACAGTCTGAAGAGGGATCCAGAAGCAGAAGTGGAGGAGGCCAGTAGAACATTGTGGCCTGCCCTGGTGGAAAGTCCTCCAGGACCCAGGCCAAAATGAAGCCAGTGCAGCTCCAGAGAAATGAGATGCAGTTCCAGGGCATCTTAACTTAAAGGCCCAAAGAAGTTAGAGATGAGAGTCTCTTCCTGTAAAGCTGCCAAACATACAGAGCTAGGCCCAAACCATTACTGAAAGAGGTCTTCACTAGATACACACACCCAACATGTACTCCTCAGTCAGGTCTTCTACTGGGCTCAGCACTGACCCAGCTTGAGGGAAGAGCAGCAGACCCACATCTTGGGACTGACAGGCATGGGGGAAGCAAGAGTAGCAGTCCCTGAAGAGCCTGCTGCTCAATTACATGTTACAGCAGAGCTTTTCCTATGAGGATATTTAAGCTGGAGCCTATTCAGCAGAACTGCCAGCCTCATTCTGCCCCTCGTCAGCCTCTGCGAAGCTGAGTGAAACATCACATCCAAGAGGAAGGGACGAAAGCACCAAATGCACGCCAGACCCTGCTACAGACACTGCCATTTGGGTCAGAAGGCTGTGGGTCAGCCAGGCCAGTTGCTTATCGGAAAGAAGAGCTGCTCCTGCAGTAACACCCCCACCTCACGGCCTTTTCAAAGCAGCCCTGATGATACATCAGCTCATCAGAGGGGACAAGCCCTAAGCACAGAGAGCTCAGGGGTCACAGGCAGCCAGCTCTGGCATAGCTTCAAGTCTAGTATGATGCTGAGATCTGTTTATCTAGAGGAACATACTTTGCCCCCTTCCCCAGTGACCTGCTAACAGCTGACAGCTCACACCAAGACACACAAACAAAAAAAATAAATCCAAATACCAGGACAGTTATTTCTGCTACTGGAGCAGCTGCTTGTCCCACCACAGCACTCCGATCCCTCGCTATATTCAGCATCACCGCCTACCCATCCCCGCATCCCCCCTCCTGTTTACCGGGAGGTACTTTTCCAGCAGCCCTGTGCGGCACAGCTCAGTCCCACAGGAGCAGATGACACCCAAACGCTTGCACTGAGATGATTCTGCACTCCTGCCCAAAAGAGCAGCTGCAAAACAAGACCCCTTTTCCCTAGCTCACAATCCCTCCTGAACTTCAGGTTATCAGAAACAGGGCATCTAGGAGTTACGCAGCTCAGCTACTTCCCCCCTTCAGCCGCCCCTGCCATTCACCCCTCCAATCCCTCCCTGCTGAGCGCTGGTGCCTGCAAGGCCTAGACCAGCCTGGGGAGACTCCAACATTGCCACCAAATTCCCTACACAAGTCCTCCGAGAGGCTCCAGGCAGTCCCCAGCTCCAGCCCTGCTTTGCGCTGCTCAGGGTTTGCCCCTCCACAAAGCCCCCCCCGCCCCGATCCACCAGTCGCCAGGCAGGCGGAACACGCCGCTCTGCGCGCGGGGAGAAAGCAGACCGCCCCGCAGTACCTCGTTCCGAATCTCCTGGCTCAGCCCTACAGCTTGATCCAAGGGGAAGCCAGACACCAGCTCTGTAGTCAGGACATGCTTGCTGCACAGCTCATCCACTACTCTTGGAACGTAAAAGAAGGGGTGGTCTTTCAGCAGCTCCCTAGGGGATGGAGAAAGGAGAGGAAAAAAGGTTAGGAATCCTGACTTCATCCAGGCCCCTCTGCACCACCTCGCACAGCACACAGCCCCTTCAAGCAGCCTCTCCCCACACCCTGGCCGAAGCTGCCAGGAGATGTTTTCCTCAGCAGTTACAGTAGGGATCAAGTCACCAGAAAGCACGTCAGTGACTTACAGCCGCTGCCGGCTCCCGAGGTCACATCTCCTGCCAGAGCAGCGGTATTAGGAGGGCTCCAGGCTGGTACATAGAGGGGCACTGGGCTCTTTTGCTCACCCCACTTCATTTCACAGCCAGACTACAGGGGTGGAAGAAACAGGCCTTTTCCAAGGGGAGCAATGCCACAGGGGCAGTTCCACAGAGGGACAGGAGGGGCATCCAGCCTCCGGCAGCTCTGCCTCACCCAGCCTTCATGTAAGAACAATCTGGACCCCACTGCTACAGCACGCTAAGGGAACAGGCAGTTCTGGTGGTGTTAAATTGCTGTAAAAGAGCTAAACTGAAAACTTCCTAGACTAAAAGATGGGAGAAGCTGACAACAGGCTGACACAAGAACATACAGAACAGCCCTGCAACCTGATCTCAAGAATTACTGCAGTACCTTCACACGTGGTAAGACAGACAGGCTCGTGCTGAAGGAAAGAGGATAGGCTATCACATTTCAGCTGAATGAAAATACACCTGGCTGAGACAAGGTGGTAATTCTAGCGGACAGCTCAGGCCACAAACACACACCCTTCCTCGGTGCTACATCCCAGAGCATGGCATTCATCTCCCCACCGCCCCTGAAGTTAAGCAACCTCTCCTGCATTTCAGACGCACGTACGGAGATGGGAGGGGTGGAAGGCAATGGTGTGAACATACTGGAATTTCCTTGCGCAGGCAGCTTCTCTCTGGTAGTCACACTCCAGGGCCAGCTCTCTGCTCAGGACTTCAATCAAATGCTCAGGGAACAAACCTGAAAGTCAAACAGCAGACAAGAGAGTAGGCTAGGAAAAAAGGAGCCCCTCGGGCTAAGCTCTCCAGAGCTGCAGCTGAGGAGCAACCTGCCATCCAGCCGACTCTGAGCTGAAGAGTAGAAGAGGCCCCAGAGAGCCAAAGTGTATTTCCAACTAGATACAGGTTCTGCGGGTAATCTCAGGCCAAGGCTACGCAGCTGCTCCTAAAACAAGGTATATCCACACCATTCTTGTGCAGCATGGGCTCTGTCCTCCCCCGGCTCCCACCCCACAGCCCAAGCTGTCTGTTCCTGGTATTGGCATGGCTGTGCAGAGACACACACCAAGGAGCAGCAGCACCCAAACACTAGCCTGGGCAAAAGCAGCAAAAAAGGCTCCAAAACATATCTGCCTGCAACTGGGAGCAGGCACTGCCAGGCAGAAACAGTCAGCATGACTGAGACAGTGAACTGCAGCAGCATGTAGCCAGCGCCTGAGCTGCCAAGTCCAGTCTTCTCTGTCTTGGAGCTGGAAAACCAATCTACTTGGGCCAGACACAACTGGGGCTGCAGCAGCCTCTGCAGGGTCCCACCCGGCCACCAGAGAACAGTTCCAGGTTTCATCAGCACCCAGCCTGATTTTAAAGCAGTATTTGTACAGTCCCACTAATATTTACAGCTGCTTCAGGCAGATTATCTGGAAAAAGGAGTAGCAAGTCCTGCATTCCCTGTGGGAAAAGGGACTTATCCATGTGCTGGGACACTGAGCAAGCTCCAGGTTCTCCACCTCTCTACAACTCTGGCTGGGAAGAGCAGAGAAGGGCAGGCATGGAGGGAGACAGAGAAGAATGAGTTCTGCCAAATGTGCAAAGCAAGCCTACCTAACCTGAACACTGCCCACACTTCATGCCTGGAAAGTCATCAGAAGCAAGTATACCCAGACACTTTATACTTTGCCTAGAGTTCCTGTGGGTCCTTCACTAAAAGACCACCCAGAGACAAGTGCACATCACTCTGGCAGATGCATGCATATACATGGCCAGGAAAAACCCAACACAGGTGCACTTCCAGCCCACAGACTGGATACTGAAGCAGGCACATGCCCTGCTGCAGGAGAAGAGAGCAGAGCTTGGCTCCCCAAGTTGGCCCTGCCACCCACAATGGTGGTGGATGCCCACATCCACCACCTCTACTGCTTTCTGCAGAAGATCTCCTTGGCAGACTTAGCAATTCTTAAGTCCTTTTCACCATTTCCCTGAGACTGTTTCCTCCCTCCAGTCTATGGAGAGAAGTACGCCATGTGCTGCTGGAAAGGGGTTGGCAGAACTCAAAATGTGCCAGCAGGAACACAGGGTCTGCCAAGGGTCTCTGGTTTTTACCTTCAGGGAGAATATTGCTCATGCTCAAGACAGTCATCAGGTTGTTAACATCACTGTTGATGCTCTGGGCAACTCCAGGATACTGCAGGACAGAATAGGAGAGGACAGTGTTGAGACTTGATGACCCGGTTGTACAAAGTAAGATAAAAACACCTTTCAGCTCAACATCCACTGACCCCCATGACACAGCCACCTACAGCCTGGCAATGAACCAGGGCATACCTGAGCCGCACAGCCCTCCTCTGAAAGCTTATTTAAAGCCCAGCATCTAAAATGGGGGACAGAGAGACAGGCTAAGATGCAGCTCCTTGCAACCAGAATGGCCTGTTCAGGTCCTCTGACAGCGACTCTTCCAACACGCGAAAGGTTCTCAGACACACAGCTATCGCAGCAGAGATGGCAGTCGGTCATTTCCCTACTACAGCTGAAAGGACAGGCCATTGGCAGCCCCAGAGTGTTTCATACACAGCAGCAGGGCAAGCGGTGAGGCCCCAGCCCAGCCCTGGCAAAGATGCCTCCTGTTCTCACCTCGTTGGTCAAGCAAGCAACCAGCCTACACTGCTGTGGAGCAGAACACGTGCTGATGTCACAGGGTTAACTTTCCATTTCTGTCACCTTGGCCTAACTTCAGAGAGTAGTTTGGACACAAGTGGCTTTAGCAGAAGACATCAGTACCTATCCACACTGTTTCTAAAGTCTCCCCACTTTACAAAAAACGCCAAGCAGCTACCAACTTTGCTCCGTCAGCACAGGACACCACTCCTGTGGATTATAAACCATGTTCTACAAGGGGTTTCAGCTCTGGAACTTAATTCTGTTAGAAATACCTGCTTGAAGTTGCTGACAGCTTTAGTCTGAGTTGGCGAATACCCTCCTGCATCATCAGACTGCCACTGCTCAACAGTCAGTGCCTGCCTGTCACTTAAAACTTCTTTAACCTTCGGGCTGTGGGCCCGAAAGGGGCACGTACACATCCCAGAGAGCAGACTGACCTATGGAGCAGGTAGGAGGCTCACATACAGCCCTAAAAGTACAAGCAGTCCCTCACCACCGTCATCCCCACGCTGCAGTGATATACCTATGAAACGTCTCCCGCTCATCTGGAGTCAGAGACTGAAAAACTTTTTCTGTCTTCCCCTTCTGCTTGCACTAGGTAAGATATTGCTGGACCCAAGTTTTGACTTCCATTAAAATGTTTCTTATCTGTCTAGCAGTAAACACAGTTATGCAGCTCCCCTGCCCTTCTCTTGGGCACACACAAGAGACAAGGCTGGTCTGTAAAGCCCACCTGGATTTTCATGGCAACTTCTTTCCCATTTTTCAAGCGTGCCAGGTGAACCTGACCAATTGAAGCAGCAGCAAAGGGGCGTTCTTCAAAGGACTCCAGTTTATCCCTCCAGCTGGGGCCAAGATCATTGTTCAGCGTTTTCTACAAATAAAAAGAAAGCATCAGGGTATGAGAAACAAAAATTTAAGATTTTCACTATTGGAAATCACATTCCTCTAAGGTGATTCACACAGCATACAGCAGTTCTGAGTACCTATACCCTACTTTCTAGATTGTCCTCCCTTCCTCATCACTGCAAACCATCGCGAGGAGTGGTCCAACCAGCAGCACTCCCCCAGCACTAAAGAGATGCTGATCAGATCTGCGTGAGGCTCTGTCGCTGCGGCCAAAAGTACAGAGAACTTGAGCACAAACATCACTGACTTAGCAGTACATAAGTCCCCTTTTTGGTGCCACTTGTTGTCTCCCAGAAAATGAGCAAGGAGTTAGATATCTCTCCTCTTTCATCATGCTGTCAAGCTGAACAGAAGCAATTCTCTTTAAGGCAATATTGACAATTAAACATCACAGCCAATTAAACATCACAGCCTGCTTTAACAGCTTTTTTGCTACATTGCCAGACTGCCATATTTCAGTTCTGGCTTTTCAGAAGCAGTGCTGGCAACTCCTTTTGCATCACCTTTCACATCTTAATTTACAGAGGGAAGTAGAGAGAAAAAGAGAACATGTACATTGGGAAAAGCAATCTTAGTCTGCTTCACTCTGGCTTGTCTTGATGGTGGGTTAGATTTAAGCCAAAAAGTAAGCACAAAGTTGCTGTTAATTCTCATCAGACTAAGGTTTGTAAGTCTGTTTCTAAAATGGGATGTAGGCACTCCTAGACACTGGCTTAACATCCAGGAGAAAGACAAGAGGATACAGAAGAGAAGGCTACATTCAACAAGACCCTATAATCATATTTGTATGCAACATCCTGTTCCATCAGCATAGTCTCGGGACACAAACCCCACACTTTTCCCTCTGTCTAGAGCTGAGCCTCAATGTTTTGGAGAGAAAAGGCATAATTGAGATAAGGAATCAGATGTTACCCACAACTGAAAACATGCAACACTTACTGAAAGAATACTCTTAAAAATCCCCATCTACCTCCCTTACTGGGGTATGTCACAGGTGACATTCATTCCATTATTGTCCCTCCTCCCCTGATCAGCAGGAAGGAATATTCCTCACCATCATCTGCTTTATCGGCATGAAGTCAGCACTCTGACGTACACGCTCAAAAATCCTCTGGAGATGGGGGTTGATGAAGGCATCATCTGCCAAGGGAAAAGCACGCGGCAGTCAGCACAGGCACTGCATTCTCCAGTTCTTCAGCACACGAAACATACAACTGCATCCAGACAAGCCAGGCTGTCCTGCCCCCAAGCACACCCCAGTGAAGGTTTTGGAAATAATGCTAGTTCAGAAACTCTCCATACCCAGAAGCAGCACCTGAGGTGCACCTCTGGAGGCATCACACCTTTAGAAATGAGACAAACAGAAGTCCTGTGCACAAATAGTAAAATAAAGGGAGAAAAAAAAGCTGCTCCTTCCTTTTCACTCTTGAAAAAAAACCCTTGCATATTACCCAAACATCTCCTAAGCTACCCTCCTCCTGCAGCAGGAGGAAGTTTCTGTGCACTCCCTCCCAATTACCAAGGGAAAGACAAAGTATGGATACACCAGAAAGCATGCTGAGAAACATTTTACGCTCCGGAATCCAGCATCAGTTGTCATAGTGCTCCCTGGCTTTGTCCAGCAGCATTGCTGAGAGCAGGGGGTAGCTCCGCACAGCACGGAGGCTTTTGGTGTGATGGCAGGCTGCCCAAACCCAAGAGCAGAGTGCACTGCACAGGCTTCCAACATCCACCAGCCTGTCTTCTTGCTAGCATTCAGGTCTCGGAGAAGACACTGTCTCAGAAACACAGGTCACAGAAGGAACCCTCTGGAGAGTCATCCCAACACTCCCAGGTTCACAGCGTGGTTTAATCCAGTTCATCCTAAGGGGCAGCAGCTTCTCTAGAAAGCTGTGCAATGGTAAAACACCACTTACGCAAGTACTGAACTCTTGGAGAAATCACCATTCAGCATCTGCTACTGTAAACAACCACCTGAATGCACAGCAACTACAAGTGGGCACAAGAAGAGACAGCTGAGCCAAAAGTAAGTTATTTTAAGAGTCAGAAGGATTTAGCAAGCAAATACTTACACTCATAAGAAAGAGGAGGGATAAAGGCATCTTGAAAGATTAGTCCTCTCCTTTGAGCAAGGACTTCTAGAACAGCTCAGAGAAAAGCCACCAGTTCTCACAAATTTTTCATTTCATAAAGGACTGTGGAGGAATTAGATTTATCTGCTGCTCTCCCGACACTGGAGAAGTCCAAGCTACCAGCTTTAATCTTGAAAATTCAACCTGCACATGCGCTTGTGACATTCAAATAAAAATCTATCATTCCCCTGCATTTACAGATGCACACACAACCATAAGTCTATCCCAGGAAACAAACAGTTGCCTTAAGAGCACTGTCCTGGGAAGCAGGGTGGAAAGGAATGGTGAGAAAAAGATACTATAATGCAGAGACATGACATTTACACTCAGCATTGTTTAGAAATTCCCACCAAAGCCATGAGCAGCATTTAAAAACACTAACAAAACCCCACTGTGGAATCAACGGGAGTTTTTAAGAAGAGCTCCCATTCTGTCACTGCAAGTCAGAGATTAACAGGCTTTGCAGGAACAGCAAGAAGGCTACACATTGCATTTGCATCCCAAACGCTGGAACTTCTGCTCCATCACTGATGGTGTATCACTGCCAAGCCTCTGAACATTACACAAACTATTCTATTTTGAAAGTATTAACCATCATGCTGTAACATGATAACCCACACCTCCTAGGATGAGTGTGCAGAAAGAGAATGGACCTCACTAAAAGTGACTCCTGCTCCCAGAAGCCATTTGTGTCGAGGTATCGGGGTCTGCCACAGGCATTTAGGATCAACTTCTGTTATTTTGCTTATTGCGGACACCCAAAAAACTCACAAGGTATTTCAACCTCTCGTCTGAGGGGTCATTCTTAACTGGGGCTGCTTGACCACCACTGTTTGTTCCCGAGCACAACGCCAAACAGCCAGGAAACCTGCAAGTCCGGATTGACTGTACAGAAACTCAGCAGCAACGTCAAAAATCAGTCACGCTGCGGAGGCAACTCTGACAAAACGAGGCTTACAACATGCTGATGAATAAGGTTTTACGTCTTTGTGGTAAACTGATGAGGCCTTACCAGAACGAAACACGAAGCAAGAGCCAAGGCAGGGCACTCTCAACTGGCAAATGCAGCTGCCTTTCCAACGTCTTCCAGAGCACACACCCCCTGATATGGGATGACTTTGAGCCCTTGGCATCCTCTCCGTGCATGACCTTCGGGGATGTGGGTCCCTAACTCCCAGAAGCAGGCATCAGGGCTTTTAAGGATGCTGCTTTGTAACTTCTGGGTGGTTTAGCTCACAGGTGCTCAGCTGCACCTGGAACAAGGCAGAGCCCCTGCACTCAGTTAGCACACACCTCTTAACAGAAGCAGCCAGTTCAAGCTCACCAGGCCACAGAGCAGCCCATGAAGTGGCAGGAACTGTGGGAACCCCTCCTGTCCAAACAGCCAGCCCAAGAACCAGATAGTCCGCGCTGCTGGACATGTGTAACTTGCTTCACCTCAGCTGTCCCTCAGCAGGTTACCAGGGGCCTATGCTCTCGCCAGGCATTGCAGCGCTCCACAGACTCATCACAGGAGTCAAGTGAGGGCTGGGCAGCACCGCCGAGGTTGCTACATGCCTCTGTCCTTGACACCAAAGTGAAGTCAATAGGCAAGTGTTTGACACTCCTGCCAGAGCTCAGTAATGTTAGGAGACAACAGGCAAGTGACAAAAATCCAGAGCATTTCTGCTCCTCAGAGCTGGCCTTTCACAGCTATTGCCTCTTAGCTCACATCCAAGACTAGGGCAACTGTGACCAAGCTCTGGGCACACATCAGGTGCAACTCAGCAGCATCCTAAGAATTTTAAATTAATTCCCACCTATGGTAGACATTAACTTCAGAGCTGACTTCCAGACACGGCTGGTTCACCCCACATACCGGAAGAACTAGCCACAGAAAGCAAGGAGCAGAAGAGCTCCTCCTGGATCTGCACTGCGCTGGGAACCATCAGCCTTTGGCACCTGGCAGTTTCCAGAGGGTGAGAAAACAGCGTATGGATGGCAGCCTTTGACACAGCAGCTGCTGCCTCCCACCTAGCTTTGTTCATGTTGCCACCACCCTGGCACACACCTAAAACAAGCGATCAGCAAATGAAGAACGATGAAATGCCACAATCAGGGCTCTCTGGAAAAGGGAGCTGGTCTTGCTTTATTGGCTAGCCCAAGTTATTTAATACAATGCTAGATCCAGCCTCATCAGTCAACACCTACAAAAAGTCAAGTAGAAGCACAAGCCAAGCAAGCCAAGCACTTCAAACACTCAGACACTGACTCAGTTTCAGTGACATCTGGAAAGCTATTTCCAGACAAGTGTAACAGCTATTTTTGGCTGGTTCTTTCCTCTCCTATCAAGTTGGGCAGGAAAGCAAAGTGGATAGGTCCAGATAAGGTTTGAATTCAGCACACCTGCTACCTCCCAGAAGTAACCTCACAGTTCAGTGCAGAGACTCACGTCACTCATGCCTTCACCTGTGATTGCTGACTTCCAAGCCTGATGGAGTAACTACCAGTTTGAAGCCTCCTCAAGATGAAAACAGTGCTTCATACCTGATAAGATTATCAGCTGTACTGGCCTTTCCAGCAAAGCTTCAGTGCCAACAAAGCACGTACACTACAAACAGCTTGCTATAATGGGAGAGTGCTGTGAATATAACCTTGACCACTTTTGGTGAAAAAAGAACAGGATCATGTTCTTGCCACTGTCCCCCTCCTTTCTAGCAGGACACAGGCCTGTAGAGTGCGATGTACCTCTGCTTCTCAACATTTGCTTTTAACAGGCGTTAAAATTCACAGACACTGTCACCTTATTTTCAACCGATTTCAGTTGTGTGCCCGACACAGCAGGGACATTGTGAAAGTGGTGATATATAGTGCACAGTTATTTCATACTGGGATTAGACTGAACAGAATCAAACACATCTCCATCACTGCTCTCACATGAGAAAGCCACTTGTCTAGTCTCTCCACATTCACTTGACACTGGCTGGTTCCAGACAGCTGACCATGTATCACAAGAAATCAATCGCCCCACCTGGCAGCACTAAGGAGGATAGCTGAGACCTACGCTACCACTTACCTTGAATGCTTAACATCTGCCCCAGCTTCAGTGCCGCTCCCCGGACCTTGCACAAGGTTCTCACGATTCTTTCTGCATTGGCCTCCGACAGGAACGGGCTAGAATCCATCACTGCTTTCTTTCCTGAGGGCAAGGAGAGAACGCATATGGATGAAGAACACTTATCTCACCAAGCTCATTTCATTGTGTTAGCCCATATTCAACAGGAGATTTGCCCTTCCCCAAAGAAATCAAACTAGGACTACACTCAATGCCTTCACATGCCTACACGTGTCTTGTGGCAACTTTGGCACTGCTGGCCTGAAGGCTAACAGCAGCAAGTCACAGCCTCCATGAATGTCTGTGCGCTATGCAAACTGTCCAGGATCCTGGGCAAATGTTGATGCTTGAACTCACTGTGCCAGCATAAAACACTAGGTAAAGGTCTCCCAAGTCCCATGCTGCAAGACTGCAGCGTAGCCATAGCCTCAGAAGAGCAGAAGGGGTGAACCACAACGAGGAGGAATTGTCAAAAGCCTCGACAGCACACTGACAGACTGAGAATGTGCTGGCACTTCTCAGGGTGGACGCAGGGATTCACACCAGAGCCAAACCTCTTTTCTCATACTAAATAATTCTTGCCTGAAACACATACGTTCACACGCAAAGACATATTGCTGTGCAATTGCATATCCAGAGTGCACACAAGAAATCTGTAGAGAGCAGACACAGCCTTCACATCTGCAAGACCACAATAACTTACTTTTCTAATCAAGCCAAAATTTACTGTCTGCTAATGCACAGGCAAAACAAACTCTCCTAACATCATAACCCCAAAACACCATGGCTGCATACAGCATTTCAAAAAAGCAGCAGATTGCAAATCTGTGATGAGGTTAATCAAGCTAGTCAAATCCAGGGAGGCCAGAAATAGTCCTCTCAGGAGGAGCCCAGCAGGAGCTCTCATCGGTGATACCATGCTCTTCTTGGACAATTGTGCTGGAGGGGAAATTAATTCCTGTTGTCAAGATTTCCAACCTTTTTCCCTTTTACATCCTCACACGTGCATGGTGTTAATCACCGTGTTCTTGCAGGCAGCTTGCTACTGAGAAAGCTGCTGCCTTTGGACAGAAGAACATCTCAATGCAGCTAGTCACTTGTTCTAACTGCACATAGAGGCCATGCAGGGAAAAGGCCAAAACCTGTCCTTACTCCCATCAGCAGTCATGCAGGCATCAGTTTGCACAGAACAAGGTGCAAAATATACAAACACACACATTCCAGTCCCCAAGAACGGGTAAAACCTAGTGTCTGACAGGCTCACTAAGTGGTCATTGCAGCCATCTCCACACCAGTGCCACAGTTCCAAGTATGCAGCGTGGTCTTTATGTGGTGTAAGTTTCCCCACCACTTTTTTTTGTTGTTAAAGGGAGAGCAAAGGAGACCCTGATTGCATTTTGTGGTCCCCTTGGGAGAAACAAGCCAAACTCCTTCTCCAGGGCAATGTTCAGTAGAATAGGGACAGAGGGGGCAGGCAGACACCTGCCAACCCCTTCTCTTGGGGCTGCAGATCAGCTCCTACTGATGGAGAGCCAAGCAGGAGGAAGGTCACATCATACAGCCAGTCTGCAGGGCCCACAGCTAGTATGCTGATCTTGGAGCTAGATTTTTTTTCCCCCTCAACACTTCAGAGGAAAGGGTACTAAGGACAGAACAGCTGAAGCCCCAATATACACCTAGCAGAGCCCAAAAAGGCACAGCAGCTGCAACATCCCTGAAGATCACAGGCAGATGGAAATTACTGGTGTGTCATGCAGCAACTACAGCAGCAAGAGAAGGAAAGAAGAAGGAATGGGAAAAGGAACAGGAAAAAGAACCAAGAGTCAGACTGAAGTAGCTGCTGTCTAAGCTCTGGTAGCTCACACAACTCAATACCACTTTCTTGAGGTGCTCAGCATGTTACTGATCTGACAGAGACTCTTCAGCCCCTTCAAGCAGCTGGCTTGCTTACAAAGCTTTCCCTACAGAAGCGATACCACTGAAGTCTCCACTGGCAGTGCACAGAGGTGCCAAGCCCTGCCTTCCCCTGTCCTTCACACACCCCCCATCCCCCTTTACCTGTTTTGTGGGAGACCAGCAAGATGGCACTGCACATGGGACACCTATCTGTACAAATCCCTGCCCTAAGTAAAGAATACACGTGAGAAGGAGAGGAATAAAAACACCAGGGGGGAGTACATATGACAACTATCCTGCTCTTGAGAACAAGGTGCAGAGAAGCAGGAGGGTTCCAGAAGTCACAATTTGCACCACACACAGCAATCCTCAGAGCACATTTTGCTCTGGATCCTAGAAGTAAGCAGTCAGAGACTGAATACGCAGAGCTGCCCAGGGCAGAAGGAGCTAGCTTTGCCCTCTAGAAAAGCTGGCTCTGGAGAACAGAGTGCTTGGAGCCACCTAACAGAGCTCTGGCTCTCAAGGGTCCCATCTCAACTGCTCCATTGGGAAAATTCTGTCTCTTTAACAGTGAGGCAGCAAATAATCTCTTGTATGAGCTCCACCAGACACACCAGAGCTAGGGAAAGTACTGAGTCAAAGCCTCACCTTTCTTCACACCACCTGCACACAAAAACATCCTCCATTGAGTCTGCAGCAGGATAAAGGAGTTAGTTAATGATTAAAGTCACCTCCAGAAGCCAACGAACCCTGACAATTTTAGAAGAGTCTTATCAGAGCAAGAGCCAAACACCGGCACTCCCCATCCTCTTCTCCTGCCGGGCTTCTCATTGAAGCCAAGCCCACAGGGGCACTGCCCGATCCCCAGGCAGCCCAACAGCACGTGACCAGCTGCTCCGTGTTTATGTACTTTGCTGAAAGCAGGCATGAACAGGAAGGTGCCCTGAAAGCAAGCATCAAAAGCAGGATCACATAAATGGCAAGTGGAGAGAAAACAGACATGGGCTTCCACGGCTACGTGGAAAGTAAGTGGGGATAAAACCCAGCACAAGCTCATGAGGAAATATGCCGGTTTTCAGTCAGTTAACATTATTCCCCAAAGAAGGCTGGCACCTTTTGATGCTCCAAATGATTTCATCCCCATCTTAAGATCACAGAGTTGTTTTGTGGGGGTTTTTTTGCCTATTTCATCAGGGAAAGAAAAAAGGCAAATAGAAGTCACATCTAAACAAGCCTTGGCAACAAGGAGACCTCAGAAATGAAAGCTCTTGCAGCCACGGTGCCTGGAGCCTGTCAGCTCTTCCACAGCAGAGGCAGCAGGCAGATGCCCTCAGCAGTGCTTGACCCACATTTTCCTTTCCAAATCCAGAATCGGCGTGAACACTTCCAAATCTGTGTGCATCTCAGCTGTATCACTGCTTTTCCACCTCCTTTGCTACTGTCAAATGGAGAACTAGCCACTGGGCTTTGTGTATATTTGTTTTTAGAACCATCTGCCACACAAACTTTTGGGAAAGGGAAGAGTCAAGTACTAAGTCTAAGCACTTAATGTCAGCTCAAGAAGATTGCATTATTCCTTTTCATACGAAAAACAACGTTACAGTCAAACCTAGACCAGTTGCCAGCCCTTGGGGGCTCTGCCCAGCCTGGCATTTGCACAGTGCCTAGTAGAATGGTCCGGTATAGGTCATTAATAAGTTACAAAGTTGACCTTGAACCCAGAGTCTTTTTACTAGTAATGGCAGGTATTTATCTGGGCACTCATTTTTATTCCTGGAAGTTTATTCTACCCTCCCATTCCCACCTCGTGTCAGCCTTGCACTTTCGATACACACTCTTAATGTTGAGACTGCTATCAAGGTCACCAGTGACCGAGGAGGTTATTTTTAATTAGCTACATCAGCCTACCAACAAATTCCTACTGGAAATCAAGTAGAGCCATCATCTTTTCCTCTTTTAAAAAAAAAACAAGATGAGCCAAACCACATATTCAAGAAGGCAGCATTGGACCCTCAAGCCCTTAAAAAAAAAACAAAAACAAAACAACAACACACAACACCAAAAAAACAACCCACACTGCCAAAACTGCACCTGCTCACAGGAATGTTTATGTCCAAGACATCATCCTTGGATGGAGAAGGGAGAAATTCACAAACTCTTGCACCAGACTTTTCTTTATTCTAGGATAAATCCCTTAAGAATTAATTGTTTATGGAAACAGAGCCAATCCGAGGCAGAGAGAGAAGGGCCCCGCGGCTACTAAACAAGGATCGGGAAATTGAGCAGGAAGAGACAGATCAGCATTAACACAGTTGCTAGAGAACATGCAGGAGAGCAGGCATTTGTGATCCCTCCATTTGATAACAATAATGGAAGGATGACGTTCAAGCCATGCTACTAGGATCACTTGTAGCTCAGGAGTTTCTGGCTTGCGGTTTTGTGACTGAAGGACCAGTTTCTAGCTCCACTTTAAAGGTGTGAAGACACTTTCCTTTGCACTGACTGGACAAGAGGAGGGTAACCAAGAGAAGGCTCTTTCTCATTGCTCCTGAATGCCAGTGAGAGCATGAAATTCTTAGGCATGCCTTTGGGCATATACACATCCCACTTGTTTAAGTTTGAAGTGCCAAGAAGTTAATGTTGCAGCAGAGGGGAAAGAAAAGACATCCTCCACCAGCTTCCAGAGGGCAATATGTCATTCTCAACAAAGACAGGTCTTAGCCCAAGCTTATGGTGCTGGCAGCCAGAAAACTTGGGACACAAAGCTGAAAGCTCAAGCTGAAATCACGAAAGGGCTGCAGAAGTATTTTTATAGAAATGTAGAGGTACCTATCTCAAGAGATTTCCCCCAAGAACAGCTAAGGCTGGTACTGCCAGAACAGTAAGAACGCGGGCTCTTGGACTCAATACTGTGTACGTATCCTCTGCCATGCATTTCTGCAGGAGCAGAGCCCACGGAGAGAGTTCTCATCCATGGACCCTTACCCACCACTGTAAAATCCTGTGGAAAACACATCCAAGGACACCAGCTAGATGCTGTAGCTGAGTCACCTGGAGACTTTCCTGTGTCATTGGCCTGAGAAGCTCCAAGAGAGTGTGAGGGCTCAAACAGTCTTTTACTTCTGTCTCACCTCAACACCTGCTGCTCTTGGCCCATTCTCAGTCCCATTACCCTTCTCCTTTGCGGTGTAACCACTTCTCCAAGAACTTACCTAAGCAAACGTGACAGCAAGAGAGGAAGCATGAACTAAAGCAAGACAGGTAAAAATAAAAACCAGGTTATTTTCCAACTCCTTTGCCTAGAATTGAAGTCAGCAGTTCTTCTTGGCTTATTCTTTAATGAAGGTTTATTCACGAAAATTGCTCTTTCCAAAGCATGACTCAGACTGTAGAGCAGACTTCTGGCACCAAGTTACAGTTACACAGGAAAATAATCGTCTCCTTAGCAAGAAGAAAATAAGTCTAAAGGTGCAATTGCTTTATTGCAAGGAAAAAAGTGTCTGTTGCTCCCTAAAAAAAAAAAAAAAAAAAGAAAATTTCTTTCTCATGCTGTGAGGTAGAGGAACAAAGCTCATGTTATTCCCTCAAATCTCATAGCTCTCCAAGCTCATGTTTTCACTTTGGGGTGTGCCCAATTAGAAAATAATCTGGCAAGCAGAGAAATACCAACAGTTGTGCAATTCCTCCTCTGCTAAAAAGCAAGCAAATCATCAGCTTCCAACAGGTATGAACAACCTGTCAAACATCACAAGCCCTAAGCTAAAGCCTTCAATGATTCTCTGCAGGATGGGCCATGTTTGCCTGAAAGCGTGCTTTTAAATCAAAGCAGCGAAACCCACCCAGCCTCAAACACCTCAGATCACAGAGAGAAACAACAACTCTTTACCAAGGATCCTTTTTCTCTGCTGGGCTGTTCTGCATTGCCTAGTTGCACAAGGAATACAAAGACCCAAGCATTAACAAGTACTGTCCTGGTAGCACGCAACCCCTGCCTCACCCTTGTCCCCCCACCACAGGGAATGTGCTTCATCTGCTGCGGTGCTGATTTTTGGTTGGGGGTTTCTTGGTTGGTTGGGTTTTTTAGGGTTCTCCCCCCTCCAAATTTCTTCAATTTTCATCCACTCGGTATCTCGTGGCATAGAGGTTCACACTATCTCAGTCTCCATCCTTCCCCCACCCCCAAACAAGACCAGGGGAAGAGAGAAACTGGCCCTGTAAACATAATACTACTGGCCACAGACTAAAGTTACCAGGACACAGCAGTTCTCATTACCTCAAAGCAATGCTTCTGAACCAGGAATGACCTGACTTCATTTTCACTTCTAGCTGCAAGCGCTTAATCCTTTCATCACCTCCCTCCAGTCACTGGAAATAATCTAAACACACAAACATACCAGCCAAACCAGAGACCGCCTGAAAACCAAACAGCCTACAATAACTGTAACAAAGAATTTTGCAGTATCCCAACAAAGCTTTTCCCAGATGAGAAATAAGCGAATTGAGCCGTAAGTTTTGGAGTAATCTCATGTTTTCTAGCAAAGAACACCATGTACTTTCTATGCGCTAAACTGTTCAGCCACGCACAACCATTCGGTACCACATTTTACCAACACATAAGCTTAGAAGAAAGCCACCATGAGATGGCCAGGCACAGCTCGGGAACATTTTACCTCCAACTTCAGATAAACTGGGAAGAAAACAGGATCAAGTCGATTTGCACGGCACAGCCTTTTGACCTGTTATGAGAATCCTTTAGAACAAGGCAAAATATAGATACTGGAAGTAGATAATTGCCATTTAACATGTACTTTAAGTGTTTTGTTTCTCTTAAAAGAGAGCAGGTGTCCTTCAAGTTCCTCCTAGGCAGAACACCTTTAAATTTCAAACAGACTGCAACCACTAACAAAGCTTTCAGGAATATGGGCTCATCGACAGTTTCTGTACTGATAGAACTACATGGTTTCACTGAACAGTTAAAAAAAAACAAAACTGTGAGGCCAAGACAACCCAAAAGTGAGCACAAGCATAGTATTCAAACTCAGGGGTGGCTGTGTGAAAGTAAGCTGTACAAATTGTGCTGGCATAAACTCATTCTCTTGCATATATCTCTCACCTCTGTCTACATAGTGAGGCTGTGGTGTGCTTAGATGGGAGAAGAGTCTGGAGAAGGATTATGTTAAAAACAAAAGAACTACCCACATCCCCTATTACCCTGTCTGCCTCACCGTCCCAGCTTTCAAAAGAATAAAGTCTTGCAAATGTAGGTAAACTCTGTCTGGGAAAAAAAAGAAAAAAAGAAAAAAAAAAGAACAAGGATGTATAAAGGGCTTACCATTGCGTTCCTCAGGTCTAAGGCTCTTCTTTGCAACTTCTGCCAATGCCCCAATGCCAAGACCAACAGCTAGTCCTTTAAAATAGGAAGAAAAAGACCCAGGTCAGAATGATAAAGGCTTCTGAGCCACGTACAGAAGCATTTTCTGTAATTAACCTTAAGCCACGCAGTCAAATGCACAGTGGCAAAACAGCTCGATTAGAACATCCTGGCTTTTACACTGGAGTCATCTTCAAGTCTGACACTGAACAGTTTTCTCCTGTACTTCTTCAGCCCAGCACGCCAGCCAGGTGTCGTTGGCTAAGCCAGTCTGGGATGTTGACATGCTTTGTAAAAGCAAGACAAATGCTACTCAGGGCTCTGTGCTCTCGCTGAGGTCCTGCTGTAGACTCAAATCATGGACTTGCGAAGAAGGCAAGGAAAAAAAAAATAATAATCTCAAACACATGGTTCTCAAAGCACAATTCTCAGGAAAGAACAGAATCCCCCTCACCTTCCAGCATGCCACCACAGCAGGGGGAAGCAAAACCGTATTTAGATGAAGCCACTGTCAGTAGAGCTTTAGGCTCTGTGACCCTACTGTCTAAGCATTCAGGTTTATTTGTGCTCTTTAGCTGTCTGACTTCCACGCGTTCGTTGACTGTGATCAACAGAAACATGTTTTTCCCGAGGCCCACCTTATGCAAGCAGTGCTGTAACCTGCAGTTCCAAGGAGCTGCGCTGAGGAGTAACCCTGCACAGCAACGGCAAGGCCATGAGACCAAACACCAGCACTCTATGTGCACTATCGCCCTCGCAAGCAGGCAGTCTAGGGCGCTGTCTCATGGCCACAGATTCAGCTACGACTACAAAAGAAGCATTATCTGCCTCCACTAACTTGACCAAAGCCACCGAAGATTAATGAGACGCAAATCTAATCATGCAGCAATCCACACTACCAAAGGTCTCACTGCCTTCCCAATTTCAAAATATTTACTTTTCTGGATAGTAAGTCACATGGACAACCAGAACAGCTGGTGCTCCTTCACATCTCCTCAGCAATGGTGCATCCCACCATACCTTACTCCCACACTGCCAGCAGTTTTCCAAGCACCCCAAGCCCTCCTCCCTGAGGCACTACAGGCCAGCTTCCCAAGTCAGAACGACCAAGGGACACGGAGCACAAGGGAGGAAGCACAGCCGAGCAACACACGGCGTTTCGCAGACGTGTGCAGGAGGAAATGCGTGCACACGCTTTGTAGGCTCAAGCGAGAAAGCCTGGGCACAAACAAGCTGAACCTCATCTTGCACAGTGAGTTTTCACTCTCTCCCATCAGCTAATTACAACCCCATCTCTACCAATAAAATTTCAGACTTGCACAGTATGTCTGCCTCAGAAACAGCTCCATCTTGCACTCGTGCAGGCTACATGCACTAGGTCAAAGAATCCAGCATATGATGAAGCACAGGGCACAGGAGGCATCAGTGACGTTCCAAGGCCTTTCCGACGACCACTTCCAACGCCGCTCCCATGGCATTTAACTGTCAGACCACCTTTCATTCTCCACTGCACGTGAATGTTTAAGAGCATATGGCATAATACAGAAATTTACATTCAGAAAAAATATAACTTTCACAGGTTGTCATGATTTTAACGTTACAATACTTAGATTAAAAAACAGAATTATTTTTGAGGGTTTTTTTGTAAGTTTTTCATATTTTTTGCAAGTTTTCCTATGGAGGTGTGGCACTGAAATGCCTAATTTAAGCCTAAGGAAGTCTGCTGTTATAAGTGAACTTGTGCAGACCCTTCAATAGTGCCAAGCCACACATGACCACTGAGTAAGTGTTTTGCACCAGAAACTCAGAGATTTTATTAGCTGAACAAAATGAGAAAAATATCCCTAGACTCCACAGGGAAAAAAAGCAAAGAGATTTTTCAAATGGAGCATAAACAACATCTTTTAAAATGCTGATACACAGTCACCTCCAGACAGATCCCACAGGCGAGACAGTGACTTGGAGCAGAAGGTACTGAGAGTCAGACAGGAAGCCAGTGAAGACATATCTCATCAACAAAATGTGATTTTCTAGACTGAACACCACTCACGGAGCACTTCCATTGGCCTCCATCCCACTTTCACGACCTCCAAAGCAATGCTCCCCACCAGCTTATCCTGGAGGCCATCATGAAGCAAGTGGAAGAAAAGAAGGTTATCAGGAGTAGTCAGCATGGATTCACCAAGGGGAAATCATGCCTGACCAATCTGATAGCTTTCTACGATGACATGACTGGCTGGGTAGACGAAGGGAGAGCCGTGGATGTTATCTACCTTGACTTCAGCAAGGCTTTCGACACAGTCTCCCATGATATCCTCCTAGGGAAGCTGAGGAAGTGTGGGCTGGACGAGTGGTCAGTGAAGTGGATAGAGAACTGGCTGAATGGCAGAACTCAGAGGGTTGTCATCAGCGGCGCTGAGTCTAGTTGGAGGCTGGTGACAAGTGGTGTCCCTCAGGGGTCAGTACTGGGCCCAGTCTTGTTTAACTTCTTCATCAATGACCTGGATGAAGAGTTAGAATGTACCCTCAGCAAGTTTGCTGACGACACCAAACTGGGAGGTGTGGTAGATACACCAGAAGGCTGTGCAGCCATTCAGCGTGACCTGGATAGGCTGGAAAGCTGGGCAGAGAGGAACCTGATGAGGTTCAACAAGGGCAAGTGCAGGGTCCTGCACCTGGGGAGGAACAACCTCATGCACCAGTACAGGCTTGGGGTGGACCTGCTGGAGAGCAGCTCTGAGGAGAGGGACCTGGGTGTCCTGGTGGACGACAGGTTAACCATGAGCCAGCAGTGTGCCCTGGCTGCCAAGAAGGGCAATGGGATCCTGGGGTGCATCAAGAAGAGTGTGGCCAGTAGGACGCGGGAGGTTCTCCTTCCCCTCTACACTGCCCTGGTGAGGCCTCATCTGGAGTACTCTGTCCAGTTCTGGGCTCCCCAGTTCAAGAAAGATGAAGAGCTACTGGAGAGAGCCCAGCGGAGGGCTACAAGGATGGTGAGGGGACTGGAGCATCTCCCCCACGAGGAGAGGTTGAGGGAACTGGGCTTGTTCAGCCTGAAGAAGAGAAGGCTGCAAGGGGACCTTATAAATGCCTACAAATATCTGAAGGGTGGGTGTCAGGAGGATGGGGCCAAGCTCTTTTCAGTGGTGCCCAGTGACAGGACAAGGGGCAATGGGCACAAACTGAAGCACAGGAAGTTCCGTCTGAACATGAGGAAGAACTTCTTCCCTCTGAGGGTGACGGAGCACTGGAACAGGCTGCCCAGGGAGGTTGTGGAGTCTCCTTCTCTGGAGATATTCAAGACCCGCCTGGACAAGGTCCTGTGCAGCCTACTGTAGGTGACCCTGCTTCGGCAGGGGGGTTGGACTAGATGACCCACAGAGGTCCCTTCCAACCCCTACTATTCTGTGATTCTGTGATTCTGTGAAATTGGCTTGGTCATTATCAGAACTAGGCTCCACTGGGCTGGTAGTAACTGGTTCCAAATTAAATACGTTGCATCTCCTTCTAAAGGCTGTACAGTCACTACTTAGACTTACTGCCTATACCCAAAATAAAAGAGATCTGAGATTTCTCATCTCTCTTCATCATTAAGACACAAACCACTTCAAAGGCAAACGAAAGACAAGGAACCAGATTTTACCTTGCCTTCCAGAATAAAACTGGAGAAGTTCTAGCACGCTCCAAAGTAACTTGTGTTTTACATCAGCGTAGGCAAGAGCAGACTCCAAACAAGCATGTGTCACACCTCCCCTCTCATGGCCGTAGACAGTTGAGCATCTGAACTAAGCCATCTTGTAGACCACAGTAGAAGAGCAGCTTCTCTTACAACAGGTGCTCTTAGAATTTGTTAACTGCTCCACTCTGTCTGATTTGCTAGAAAATGAACTCCAATCCTCAACCAACAGCTGTTTCAAATAAACTAAATCCAGGAATAAACAAGTTTACTGTTAAACAGCTGCTCAGGTTGAAAGATCTAAAGTTTAAACAAAGGCTTTAAGCACCTTCAAACTACAATCACAGTGCCCAGCAGGGTATTTAGCTCAGGGCATTACATGAAAATGCAGAGCAGCATTCCTACTTCCAGTCTTCAGTAACTATCTGGAAACATCTCGGGGCACACACAGCTCTCATCTAAAACATGGTGGTAGGAGGGTAAATAATATTCTTGGGACTCTGCAGGGTCAAGTGTGTCTTGGGTGCTTGCTGCTTCTTAGCAGTGAAGCCTGCAAAAACTGAAGTCAGCTGTATATGTAACCTTCTATCACTAAGAAACAGGTAGCAATTCAAAGTGGTGTTTCTCATCGAAGCAATGCCAAAACTTTATCTTTTCCCTGAACACCCAGGGTTTAGAAAAAGCTGCCACTTTTCAGAAGTCTCAGTTGCTCATTTTATTCCTTTGTTCTTAGCAAGTTATTATCAGAAGAACTATGAAATTTGGGAATGAAATAATGTCCTACATTCCTCACGGCTGTAACTCCATTCACTAACATCGATACTAGGGATCAGTCTAACCCTGAACTTAGGAACACGTTACCTCCTCCTTTACAAACTTGAATTTCATTCACTATGGTGTTTGGAGCACACACAGCTCACACCAACAAAAACCAGTGTGGAAAACTTCGCCATTCCTCATCTTACAAACCAGACTAACACTCTAGAGTTCAGAAAGCAAGTACTAGATAGGAGGGTTCAGAGCCACAACAATCTTTTCCTGAAATGCCACCAGATTTGGTTTCCAGGCCAGTTCTACGCACCCACCCATCTGAAAAGCTGTGGTCTCGGCACCTATCACCTGAACACAGACAATGCTGTGCACTGGGTCTGGCTGACAGAGGAGTTAATTTCCTTCACAGCAGCCCGTATCGCACCGCGTGTTGGATCTGTGACGAAGTGCTGATAACACACCACTGCCGCTGGACAGTGTTTGCACAGCGTCAAGGCTTTTTCTTTTTCCCACTCTGCCCCCGCAACGAGTAGACTGGGTGTGGGCAGGCGGCTGGGAGGGGACATGGTCAGGACAGCTGACCCAAACCAAGCAAAGGGATCTTCATACCACGTAACATCATGCCCAGCAGTAAAAGCTTGGGGAAAGGAAGATGAAGGGGGGAAACCTTCGGGGTTACGGTGTTTGCCTTCCCAAGCAACTGCTGCAGATGCAGAAGCCCTGCTGCCCAGGCAGCGGCTGGACATCGGCCTGCTGACAGGGCGTAGAGAATGAACTCCTCTTGCTGCTTTGCTTGTGCATGGAGCTTTGCTTCACCTATTGAACCGTCTTTATCTCAATTCCCAAGTTTTCTCGATTTTGCTCTTCCTGCTCCCTCCTGCTGTGGGAGGAAACGAGTGAGCGGCTGCATGGGGCTCAGCTGCCAGCCACGCTCAACCCACCACACGCTGCCACCCACTCACCTGTTGCCAGGAACAAGTCACCCCTCCAAGGAACCTGCACGGCTGTAGAAAAGCACTCTGCTCCTCTGGGCCACGAGTCTACTGTCCTCACACAAGCCACTCCTGGCATCCTTCATTTTCCTTGTCTGCAAGATGAGCATTTCCTCCAAGACTAATCATTTTGGGACAATTTTCAGCATCACTGAACAGCCACGGTTCAGCACCTTGGAAAATAACATCCCTGAGCACCTGCAGAAAGTCACACTCCTGCATTTTGCAGCTCACACAGACAGATTATTTCGGGCCTGGAAAATGCCACTTGGTTCTATACCAGCAGAGTGCCTCTTCAGACATTTTCCAGGCGTCTCCAGCAACCGTTACACTTCAAACCAAGCCCATCAAGAGATGATCTGGAATTAGTTTTGTCCAGGAAGAATCTTCTTGCTCAGCAACTGACACAACAAAACAAACAGGAGACTGAATGGGCTGTTATCACTCTGCTCAGCCTGCCAAGCACAGGGGTGGGCAAGACTCTCCCCTGGAGCAGCCTGTGCCCTGGTGTCGGTCACGGTCACGTCAAACACTGCAAGCACCACACAGAACACGTTGCAAGCTGCAGACAGTTGTGCATCGATTTTCACGAGCTTTCTGAGCATTAAATGCTCACCAGAAGAAAGCCACACTGGGCACTCACATGACAATCTGAATCCTGTAGTTGTCAGTCCTGTATATACTTTAATAAGGTACCTCAAGATGCTAGCTTTTTTTTTTTAAATTGCTATAATCACATTGGATCTAGACTTCACTGCAAGCTTCCTGAATTTTTGTTATTGCAAAACAATCTTATTATATCATCAAAATAATAAACTTACAAAGCAGGAATATGATTAATGGAGACAGAACCTGCTCAGAAAAGTCAAATGATGCCAGGAAGGGAGAACGGAAATAAAGAAAGGATCAAGAACTGTGTGGGTGGAACTGATGACCCATCAGGCTACAAAACAAGACTGGAACAAAAAAAAAAAAAAAAAGGGGCAAAAAAATCTGTTTTACCAATTCCAATCCCAAGAAGGAAAAAAAATCACAAATAAAAATCAAGGATGATATTTGGTACTATAAATGCAGCTACCAGAAGTCACTCCAGCTGCTGCAAGAAGCATACAAAAATGGAGGACAAAGTAGTTCAGTAGAGGATCTTGTGCTGATTACAGAGAAACGTTAGCTCAGCATTACATGCAAGCATTGGAGAAAATGATCTTCACTTTTTCCAGCAAAATGCTCTTTGCTCCCAGAAGAGGTGAGCAGCCAGGCAAACTCTGTAGTCAAAGTATTTCTGCCTCCTGTTACTAATTTGTCCATCACTCAGAGTGCGCTGTCACCACAGCTGAGATCAACATTCCCTGTAACATCAGGGGGACAACAAAAAACATGCAAAGACAAGAGGAGGAATGATTCAAGTGTGAACAGGATGATGCCAAGAACATGGGAATTCAGCTATCTGAACCCCAGGAACAGCTACATGAACTTGGCTTTTGACCTACTCAATATCTTTCCATCCCCTCCAAGTCTGAAATGATGATGTTCTAATATGGAAATAGAATGGAGAAAAAAAAAAGTGGCTTTTATCCCACCAAGAAAAGTCAGAGCCAAATGCTGGTTTGACTGGTGCGGAGGTGGTAGGGGAAGACTCCACCTCACATGAGGTTTTCCACAATGATTTCCTGGGGTCTTCAAATGAAGATGGCACCCCAAAGTACCCAAGAACCAAATCACACACAAAAAACTTACTTGCTCTAAGCTACACTCCCTCACAGGTATGGAGCAGCCTCCTGCCCTTAATTATTTTCAAGGCAATGCAAAGAGGCAGCTGGTAGGGCAGGACATAACCACCCTCCGAACCCTGCTGTCCCCTATTTAATTCCGATCATTTGAACACCCTAGGAAGCAACGACGAGCTGGGTCACTACTATTCCACAGGTTGACACTGACATCCCCAGCAAAAGGGCTCCTTCCAGCTGTTAACCATCATCCCTCAGCAGCAGCAGGTGCTGCCAAAAATCAATAATGTAATTAGAGACTCTCATTAAATCATTTTACACCTTGTTTCTGACTTCCATTGAAAAGCAAGAGAAAATGTACAAGAGAGAACACACATAGTTTGCAGGCACAGGGAACTTCCAAATCACCTATCACTGAGCTTTGAAACAGTTTACTGCAAGCTTATCTTGCCTTCTCTAAAAAAATACATTAAATTAGGTTGGATCTTAGGCAAGCAAAAATCAGTTCTCATCTCAGTTGGAAACTGCCTCCTATGCCCTCATGAGACTCCCTTAACCAGTCTCACTTAACTTGCAGATAAATTTTAAATATAGTACATGTTACCTCTTGCATCACTCCTGAGAATGCTGCCCAGGAAGGACTGACAGTGAGGACAGTAAGGAGCTAGGAGAGGCACACAAGTACCACCTTCCTCTGCTCACAATCTAAGAGGAAAACAGTCAACCATTAGCCAAAGCTCACCAACAACTTCAGAGCAATCGAAGCCAGGTAAAAGTGGATGGTACACCACAGCTCTTGCCATCAGCTAATGCTTCCTGGTTTAAGCATTTTAAATGTTTCATAAAGATGCAATTTGGAAAGAACATTTCTCATCAGGTAAGAGCCAGTCAGGAGAAGCCACACTAGAATTAGCTGATGGGGTTTCACAATTGCACTGACTCTCTCAAGGCCACGTGCAGGTTGGAAAAAACACTCTAAACTTGGAGCAAAGAGCAAGCAGGAGCTGTTCCTCGCTATAAATGGAGTACCTCTTTCCATGCAGTTCTAGAGGCTGTCTAAAAGCTTGTATCAGTCTAGATCAAGATCTGACCATGAAGAAGTGTTTCTTACAGGCAGTCCTTCCCATGTGGGGCTGCCCACACTATTTCAGACTCACCACATCCCCAGAAACCTTCTTCAAGCGCTACCCAGCCTACCAAAATATTACCTAGAAATTTCTTAAACTGGAAAAAAACTACCTATAGGGCACATCTGTTGTTTGTTAGCCAGTGTACTGACAGTACTATGTCTCCTTGCTGCTACAAGGAAAAATTCAGAGGGAAAGATAAGCAATGAATGCTAACAAGAGATTGCAGGGACTGGAGAATCCGAACACCATTTTTGCAAAACAATGTCCCCGCAAAAGCAGTCTGAAAGCAAGAGCTCTGTCTTGCCAGCAATTTCAATCATGTAAAAAAAGACAACTGGAGAAGGGCAAGACCAAAAAAATAGATGACACAGAGATATGACTGGGGATGCTGCTTACAAACAGTCTATTGCTTTTTTACTCTCACTTCACGGTTTTGGTTTGGTGGGGGGGGTGGGGTTTGGTGGTTGTTTTTTTTTTAACCTGAGTTTAGGAAAAGACAGGTAGGTAGTTACATTTCCCCTTGAAGCATGAGTCAGCCTTTCCTCATGCAACAGCCTTGGGTGCCAAGAGCTGGAGCGTAAAGCGACAGCACTGGAACTCAAAGTTCACAGAAAATTTGGTCATTTGCCACTTCACATCCACCAGCTGTCAGCGAGCAGCCACGGATAAATTTGGAAGATGACAGCTAAAAGTGCTGTGACACTTTCCATAAAAATCAAGGCTGGATTAGAACAGAGATCTGTATGCTACTAGAGCTTAGCAACAAAGAAGTCAAGCGAGTTTTTTACTCCAAAAATCAGATCATGAATCCTGCTTCCCTTTAAGGAATATTAAGCATGCTGCGAAGCCAAAGCACCTGCAATGAACTACAGGGTTGAAGAGATCCGACCAGCATTAAAACCTTACGTTACCACAAAACTCACTTGCTGTTTATTCCTGTACTGCATGGAATCAGTCCCTGCCCCCAACTCCTACTAGTGTGCATGTTACTCTGACAAAGACACACACAGAGGAAGAACAATTGTTTGTTTTTAATATAATAGTTGATCTGAATTACATTTGACAGGCTATTTTTCTTTCTGCTGGGATCCATAACACAAGGATGTCTACTTTGCAGATGTGCTTCTTTATTTAATTTTGTGGAACAGAATCACAAGAGCCACAAGGGCCTAACATGTTACTTGGGAGAAACAGTTCACAACCTAGACAGGCTACTATCATTGCAAAACACAGCAGTCACAAAAAAAAAAAAAACAACAGAGACTACTCATCTAATGTTCAGCTAAGTAAGACTAGCTGTGGGCACCTGCAATACTGTGATAGTTCCCTTTTTCTCGGGAATATGTTAAGTCCTTTGATAGCTTTGGAGGTAAGACATTAGATAAGCACCATCTGATAATGTTACTGAAGATATTTAGCTGCCTTTTAACACAGTAAGTCCCAGCTAACCAGCTGTTTGTGGGAAAGAACTTTCCTATTAGCAAGCTTAACCAGAAAATAAAACCAACTAATGCTTCAGCAAGAGCACTGTCACAGCCAGCAATTAATCAGTACAAGCAAGCGTAGTGACTTTGCAAATGTGGATGTGCAAACTGACCTCCAAAGTTGGCGAGCCGTCCGATCCTTGTGACAGGAACCTTCCTCTCCCGGGCCCGTTCACTGAGCTGCAGCAGAAAGAGGGAGAAAGGAAAAACAAAACAAAAAGAAATCCTCAAACGCACTGGGCATATGGTCAGACACCTGCAAATTCAGAGTGCAGCTCTGAAAGCACTTAATAACTCTGTGCTACAGAAACCTTTTCTTGAACACTGAGCCTTACGTATGTTAAGAGATTGCCAAGTCAACACACTGCAGAGCAGACACACCATGAGCTGAAATACACACTAAGCAGAGAAGTAGACAAGAGGGTGGGAAAGACAGAAAAGCCAACAACCATATTTAGAAGCCTCATTTTTACTTTCACCTCAGCAGCCCTTACATTTCGAACTTGGAGAAGCAGCAGAATGCCAACCCAAACTCCCTTCCACACATGGAATTAAAACTCATGGAAGGTTATCACATTGACAGTACCATAGATAATGCCCACACACACAACAGCTGGAGCAGCAGAAGCATACGGTTTTATTAAAATATCATGAGTGAATGAACCCACAGCAGCACCCGATACTGGGGGTTTGGGGAAGGAGGCACAAGGTCAGAGCAGATGGCAAGTATCTCCACTGTGAATTCTGCTGTGGGCTTTCTGCACTGTCTCACACAAGGGCATGAAGCCCTAAAGCAACAATTGTGAGCTATGCTACTCTCCAATCTGCTAATGCTCTGTGCAATGTTCCCTCCACCTCTAGAAGGACTGCAATACAGAGTCCAGGAAGCCACAGCCTTCAGTGAGAGGAGCTTCGGTCCAACTCATTCTTCACAGCCATAGCAAAACAACTACCTAAAGGGAACCAGGCCCTTCAAAGACAAGACAGAGTCTTTAGTTCAGTCTTCAAACCTTTGCATCCTACAGCTTTCCCCACCTACTCAACATCTCACCTCAAAAACTGGGGTGAAATACAGGCCCTTCGTTACTGCAACATGCATAACTAAATACATTGGATCCTCATAGTCCAGTGAATGAAAGGAGAGCTCCTGTTGATATAAAACTGAAGTCTAACCCTACGTATGCCTTTTAAACATCCTCTCATACCAGAATATCTGATATAGACGGGGCAGGTGTGAAAGGAGAGCCTGAAAAGCTATTGACAGAATAAATATCACAGATACCAGAGTTAAGGAGCACTGACACTTCCCTCTTTGGCCTCCACAAAAGGGAATAGCAGAAGAGGAATAAATGAGAGAAACACAGGAGAATGTGAGTAAGGACAATCCAGTATAGAAACCATAGTACTGAGAATCCTTAATTAAAAAAAAAAAAAAAAAAACCAAACATACCATCTGTTTGTAGGGTTTCTGCTCCGAACCTGTTTTAGCCTGTCTGGCTTTATCAATATCTTCAGCTGTTAATCCACTAACAGAGGAATGGTCTTGGTGAAAAGCCCTACTTTGTCCAAAGGCAGCAGCAAAAGGATTCACAGGGTCCCTAAAGCCTCCAAATAACCTTGCATCCATTTTCAGAGGGAAAGGCTTCTGACCCATGCCAGAATCTCCAGTCTCACCAACGCTTCTAAAAGGTCCATTCGTAGTGTAAGAGGAAGCAGGTCCTTCACCGCTGCGTTCGTGAGGCTTGCTGGGGGCAGTGGAGAAGTCCATTGGAGCATCTGATGGCTCTCGTGCTGAGAAGTCATAGTCTTTCCCAAAATCCTCACTGAGATCAGTTAAGTTCTCCTGCTGTTTGCCTAGTTCCTGCAAACAATAATAGAAATACTTTAAGAAAAGAACTTAAAACCTGCTCCCTACCCATCCATGGTCCTCAGAGATGGGCATGCAGCTGGGCTGTCCAGTCTCCACAATGAGTAATTTGTAGAGACTCTGGCACTGCAGACATTCACGGTAAGAGACAGGAAAGATGAAGGGACGTTGAGGACACCTGGGATCACTGGCAGTCTTTCAACCCCACTGATGGGACAAACTCATTAACAGCTTCTCAACTACCCTTAACTGGAGACGCCTTGTTCTACATACACTGCCAGGAAGGGTCACCAATCCTGGAGTTCATTAGAAGCAATACACTGCTCAGAAACAACAGGTGATGGGAGCTACAATATCACATAAGATATATTTAGGAGGGATAACAAAAAGCAAAACATCATAGTATCAATTTCTTACCCCTACCCTGCTCCCTCCTCCCATGTTGTCCCTAATCACACAACATCAGCACTTTCAAGTCCAAAGCCACCTGAAGCAGTCTCAGATAACCACTTACAGGCAAAGTAAGCTCAGCCTTCAATGGCCATGACACTGCCATCTGCAAAACACATTTTGTTATTCAACCACTAAGCTATGGCAAGGTTTGTTGTCATCCCAAAGTAAATAAAATTTTGTGCTTGAAGCAAAGATAACAGCATCAGACAGAGCAACACTCAAGGCACACAAGCTTCTCTTGACAGCCTTTTGTTCTGTCCTGACCTGCAAAAGCTGCCCCACTAAGTCCAGCTATTTTCCATCACTTTTTGATGGGGGGGGGGGGGGGGGGGGGGGGGAGAAGTCAGCAACAGTGCACTATCTTGTATTTACTTGGTACTCTACATACTCTTGTTACCCATCTCAGCAGCAGCACCATGGAGCAGCACTATTACAGCCAATCAACAGGATTTCAAACCCTGCTGTGGTCAGGCAAGCAGGCAGCATATTTTAGGCTCTTTCCTAAACACTAATTACATTTCCCCTTCTTACAGAAAAAAACAGAACATGGTCCTTCCTGTTATTCAGCAGGTCTCATGCTATTCTGAACCTCAACATCGCAAGGGGGGTGGGGGGAGCTGAAATCTGTTTACAGATGGGGACTGTGGCCACAATATTGACTAACGATTTCAAGCAAGAAGGCCTCTCTACTTCCACAGTTCAGTTTTAAAAAGCATGTCAGACAGCCAAAACCCTGCCACAGATCAAGAAAAGTGAAATACAGTCACTTAACCTAAAAGCTTTCCTCTCTTCAGAAGAGAAAAGTGTCAGATTCAGACTGCAGATTTCGTCCTGAGCCCTGCTTTGCAGCAGCTTCTCATGCAACTCATTTACTGTGCAGGGCAAGTGTTCTGCAGGTGTGTTTGTGGGGCCTCTCCTGTGCAGGGCAACATGCACAGAAACAAGGGAACATCATATCTGTCTCTTCTCTTAGATGCAAAGACAAGAGAAAGCACTGTCTCCATACACAAACACACTTAGGGTATTTCTATTGCAAGCTCACACCGAACCAAGGGAACACAGGCCCAGATTCCAGGACTGAAGCTACAGGAGACTGCTACGATAGGCTCAGCTTACTGCATTAAAAAAACCATCAAAGCCTCAGTCATTAGTTTCTGCTTCAAAATCATGATCTGACCTACAATGCCTTTCTTAAGGATGATAAAGGATGACTGGTTTTGATTTAGAGAAGTTCTTAACCTCAGACAAGCTCAATGTTTTCAAGAGATGGCAACACTGCAAATCTGAAGCTCTTATAAACCCATTCCCACGCCTGGTAACAGAAGCTGCTATTAAAAAAAAAAAAAAAAAAAAAAAGAGAGAGTCCGACTTTGCTTATACTCCTCATTTGAAAATCAGTTCTGAAAATCCAGCCTGGGCTATAAGTGATGAACATGCAAACACCTGACCCTGAGCCATTCTGGAAAATATCTCATGCACCAATTCTGTAAAGAAAGGAAGAAGGACCGAGATAAACCCAGTTCACTCTAAAAGGGCTCATTCATTTAGTCAAAAGAGACGTACTCAATGACTGAAGTTTGAAGGGGACTTTAAATAATAAAGCTGCTGGCCAGTCTTAGCAAGAGCTTGATCTTTGACAAGATGAGGCGAGCAAAGCACATTCCATTTTCAGCATGTCTTAAACAGTCAGTAACGGAAACACTCGGCAGTAAAGTTCCCTCCCATTCCTGTCCAAGCACCTACTGCGCACCACAGAAATCCTGGAGAATTCCTAGAGTGTTACAACATCTGTATTATCAATCCAGCACTTCAGAGCTAGGTTCCAATTCACGATGCAAGTTCCCAGTCACCCTCACAACAAACACAAAAAGTACCTGGAGCAAAAGCAAAACATCAGACTAGACTGTGCACAAAGAGCTTTGCTTACCTGCACTTTCCCCAAGGCAGAACTGAACTGTTCTTCAGCAGCGGCCTGGAGAGTCCTTGCAATGGTAAGCGCATCGCCGCCAAGGAGCACCTGCCGAAGCTGTCCTGCTTGGGTTTCTAGGACTGCTTTACTAAGCTTGGTCAAGCCTCTCACGACCATGATGGCATCACCCGCCATGACTGATCTCTTTCTGTGCTGAAAGATGGAGGAGAAAAAAAAAAAAAAAAAAAAAGAGGTCAAGGAACAAGTTTGCAACCAGTTTCAAGTCACCTAAGGGCCAGTGGCATATCCCAGACAATCTCTTTCCGCTTTGGCAACCAGCCACCATGGGAACTTGTTTGCAGCTCAGATAGCACAGAGGCCAGCTTGAATGACAGCTAGTTAGCTGACCTAACCAGGCAAAGCGAGAACTCTCCTTACGACTGTTCATGAGTTAGGATAATGTTCCAGGACTCCACAGAAACATCCAAGTTACCGTTAACCAGGGGAAGCAAAGAGACATAAATGTCAGTAACACTGCAAAGGTGGTCTTGATTTATTCTAAACGTTTAAAAAGGACCAAAAACATTAGCATTTGACCTCTGATCATTATCAGGCCCTGGAACACATTCTCAGTGCCTGATCTCAGGGATGAAGTGCGCTGACAACTGTCACATCCCTCTCCTGCCCTGAAGCTATGCCTATGCCTGCTAGTTTTACATAGCCGAATTTTTTCACCCCCACATCAATGAGTAAGCTCTGTCTGTCCTCCAAGCGCTGTCTGCTAAGCCCTCAAGTTCTAGCTTACTCTGCTGCTTTTAATTGGAATCTTAGGTACGCTCACAACACCTACCTACCACAGCATTTGCTAAGTACTGCACTACAGTGCTAAACTTCTCAGTCCCCCTTCCTGTTCAAGAGGCATTCCATGCGAGATTCATACCAGTTTGTGCAATGTCAGTGTTTTCAAATACTGACCGGGCACTGTAGGATGCAGGACAGAGCGTATCTGAGAAGAACAAGTTCCACCAACTCTTTTGTCTCAGCCTAGAAACAAGCTCAAGCTCAGGGCACCGGCTCTCCTACACCACTGTGGTTCACGTGAATGAAAAAATCAGGAGTGGCCAGGGTGTCAAAACCATTTTGCAAGGGAGATTTTCACCTGCTTATTTCACTCCTCTCCCCCACCTTTACAGCACAGTCAGGGCCACAGTTCCAGGGCTGGCTCAGGTGCATGTCCTCCCACCTTTACTGACGCAGAAGATGGAGACGTACAGTCGGCACAAGACGCTGCCTAAGGTTCAACCTTAACCATAGAACATCCTCTGTGATTATCTGCAGAAAAAAAATTTCTGGCTGCTGTAGGTACCAAGCACTACTAAGGCCACATAATTTATTTCCCTGGTATGTACACAGGCACCAATTCACTCTTGGACAACAAACTGTCAACATCCACATATGTGCAACTGTAATGTTAATACACTGAAGCAGTATAAGGGATCCCGAGCCAGCAGTACGCATGGGGTTACGCCCTGCTGCAGACCACAAGCAATTGGATCCAGCTACCTGCTCGGGAAACACAAAGCCTGTCTCAAACACGTCTGCTCTATCAGTCACACAAGAGAAGTACGGACTGCTCTAGCTAAATTTCTGGCTAAGCTCAAAATCTTGCCGCAATCACACAGGAGATGCATGGATTACTACAGCTGAAATTCAGAAACACCTTGTTATGCAAATGCAGGGTAAAACCTGGTTTCTGCAGCATTCATTCAACAACTGTTAATCGGTGATCAAAATCAGGAACAACCGCTGCAGCCAGGAAGCGAGTATTATACCTTACACACCGTAAGTGCGGTTGTTGGAAGGACAGCCAAGTGTTCCCAACGAATCTGGGCTTAATTGCTCAGCTGTAAAAATAAAAATCAAGCTTATGCAGGTCATTACTCTGTGGTTATCTTTACAAGACCATATGCTCCAGAACTGTAAGAAGTGTTGCTTCTGTATCTCTCCAGAGTTTAACAGCTAGGGTTGGTTTTAATTTTGTATAACACACTGTTAAACTTGAACGCTGCCTGTCAGGTAAGGAAATGCACTCCATCAACAAGAGGTGGTTTTCCCCACCCTCCACATCTTCACACTGGAAATTTCCACATGGATCTCACTGAAAGCATTTGCAGCCAGTCCCTGCAACTCAGAGCCAGGCAAAGGAACCAAACAACAACACGGTACTGTCCGAGCTGAAATGAGATCGTTCAAAGGTTGCCGCCACTAAGAAATAAAGTGCTTTTGTAGTTGCAAGATTAGAAGGACAGGAAAGCCTGAATACGAGCAGTTTATTTCTTCCCTCCCAAGAAGGGCAACAAAAAGGTAATGCAATACAGATCAGCGTACACTTGGACAACATACACAAAACCATCCACGTTCAGCATGGATTCTTTCTAACCAACAACACTAAAACCACATTCTCCTTTCACCCAAAAACAGCTGAAGGATTTATCTGGAAGTGACAGTTATTATATGCTAAGTGTGCATTAAAAAAAAATCTTCCAACAAAATTTCAGGGTAGCTATTGCAACCACAAATGGAAAACATACACTGCACAATGTACGCTCAACCCCCCATTCCTAAATAGATCAAAAAAGTGAAAAGGACTAAACGCCCTTTACAGGCTATAAAAGACAGCAACAGGCACGCTGCTGCCGATATCCTTCTGAATTCCATGCCATCACCCCCTCTGCACAGTGGGTATGATCACCTAGGTACCACCCAAGTGGTTCGTTACCTCAGCAGCATCAGCAGCCTGCTCCTGGGCAGCGCTGCCGAAGGACAGGCTATCGCAACACGCCGTTCACCCCAGCACCTTGCTGAAATACAGGCGCCTCCGCAGCAAACACAAGCCTACAGGCAACTGACTTGCTGTTTTCAACGATCCTTCGGATATTCTGCAGGTACCTCAGACCCAAATGGAAACCACTGTGCAAGCACAACAGGAAGGCATGGCTCAGTAAGGACTTCAGAGGCCAGACCCAAGCAGAGTCACCAATAAAGCCTGAAAAGGAGAAACGTATTTTCAGAAGCAAGACCATACTCCTGCTTTGTAACAGAATTGTATCTGTAAGCCATCTCCTTCCGTTTCCTCATCTTCTGTACACCAAGTCCTCGCCTTTAACAAAGCCCGGTCAGCAAAAAGCAGAGGAAACAAAAATAACTATACTGCAATGATTAATCCTTTGGCAATAGGCATCAGGAGCAAGAAGACATTCAGGTAATGTCTGTATCCATCATGAAGCAATATGAAGGTGGAGCTAAGAAGTGCAATGAGAACTGAACTGATACTGGAAGCATTTTCTTCAAGTGGAAAGAATCCCAGGTTATCTCGTTATGACCCTACATTTAGCAGGACATGTTGGTTAATTATCCTGGGGAGGACACGGAAAGCAGAGACTAACGAGACTATACCAACCAGAAGGGGAAAGCACAAAAGAAAATATATGCTAGATAATTAAGAAGGGAAAAGACTACACAGAAAAATTAACCAAGAACTAGTGGAATTGCCTTTTTTCTAAATTGGAAGAGATCAAGCACAAGCAAGGACATGAGACAAGAAAATTGAAAAACAGAAGAAGTACGCACTTCCAAGGAGAAGACTGGTACACGTCCCCAACACCACACTCACATTAATACCCAGTGCAGACAGGAGGCAAGGAATTCCTCCTCCCGCCCAGAAAGTTCTAGTCACACCATACTAAATGAATAAACGGCAGAAGCAATCGCTATCAAAAACAGATTTAAGGAGCTGTTTAAAACAGAATGTACAAAGTCTGTATCACATTCGACTCGTCTCCTGAGGACTCGGTATCTGGCGCTAGCAAAGTAGGGCACCTCCTGCACAGAGCATGGACAAGGTGGTCATGTCTACACACGCTGTCAGAGTGCCTGCTAACCTGGATGGAAGAGGGTTGACAGGTGTCAATCACAACCTATTTTCCAAGAACAGGCAGGGTCACAGTTTTTGCCTAATAAACTTTTCACAATCGAATGAATCTCTGGAAAACAGCCACACCTTCCAGCACGAGGAGGCTACAGCCAAGCGATCCTCGCACACCAGACAAGGTCCACACGGCAGGCAGAGGGGCTGTTACAGGTCAGATGCCACACCGGTGGGTAAACCGTCTCCTGACATTGCACTAGATTTTGAACTCTGCTGTAATGACAAAAGTAAATCAATGCCTGGGATGATCCTACGTGCAATGGCCACCTGCCTCACAAGCCACTGTCCTCTACTGACTAACTGCAGCACGTTACCTCCCTTCTTCAACACACCAGACTACTGGACTGAAGGTTTAAAGCCTATCGGAGGCCAGTAACAGAAACACAAAGCCTGAGAACAGGCAGCAGGTATATTCTTGTATTTGTACTGTTTTCAAACCACATTCCTCCATTCATTCCCCTTCTTTTCACACGCTAACGTGTGCTCCTACAGACACACACACCAGCCTCCGACCTCGTGCTTTTTTCCAGATGCTGTACAGTCAAAAACCCTAACTCAGGTATACACATACACGTGCGTGCACACACACACAGACGACAGATCAAGTTTAAATACAAGGAGACTTCATAATCATAGAGAAATATACCAGATATATTTCTGAAAGTTTTCTGTGCCTGGCAACAACACAGCCTCTTTCAATGTAAGGGAATTAATTCTACCATCAACAGTTTGCTACTCACCCAAGACACAGACTCATCTACTGTTGAATAGTTTAAAATCAAAAAAAACAAAACCAAAAAAAAAAAAAAAAACAACCCCAAAACCACTAAACCTCCAACAGTTTCACAGTAGCCCACGTTCCCCCTCTCAGGTCTGTAGAAGTTTTAGCTGCCTTCTTTATCTCCAACTTTTCTTTTAAATAAATGAGACAAAAATGAAAAATACTAGCCTAGACAGGTAGTAAGGCAGATAATTAAATATCAGGCTTCCAAAGGAAACTTAGACAGTTTCTATGCCTTCCCCAGCTTCCTATTATCCATTATCACAATCACTGTTATCTCAGTTGTATCTAAACAAGGACTATAAGCCTGGAATCTGTGTTATAGCCACCCACACCATCAGAGTGAGTGTGGCAACAGTATTAAATAAAAATAATAAACACCACAAACAAGATATAGACGACTAGGTACTCAGCACACTTGTTCCATGGCTATAAACCAGCAGTGGACTAACTTGAAAATAAGTATTATTCATTAAGCTGTTCTGTAACTGATCTTTTACAGATTTTTCCGTTTCTTTTTATGTGTGTTGCCATACCAACCCTTTCATGTGATCCTTTCACTCATGGCCTTTTTCAGTTCCGTCACACACCTCCCCACCAGCTCCCTTTATACCACATTTCCAGGCCCCCGCCTGGACATATTTTCATTAGCTGGACTCCTTGGGTTGCAGCTGACCCAAATCTTAACCATGCAGGGCACAGAAACTACATTTTTAAAGGACAAAGTTGCCATCATCCTTTAAATCAAACTGGAAATCTACCTTGCTTACCTCTCATTATTCCCCCTCCCCACGTCTCCTGCACACTCCAGCTCCAAAATAAATGTCTTTAAAGATCTGACCTAAAACAAAACTAAGAACTCAAATACAGGAGTCTTGCCCCATAGCTTTGACTCACGCCTCCTTAAACCTCATTAGTCTCTGAAAGCTGCTTTAAAACTCTCCTTGCACAAAGCAGTTTGCCAATGCCATTTAAAACAAACACCCCTGAAGGGCAGGCGGAACTTGTTTACTTTCTGATCATTATAATAGCAGTACACGAACTGATAAACATGGGCTGCTTGGCAGACAAATCCATCTTTCCACCACAATTTAGAAGGCCTAGCAGTCATTTTTGGCGAACGACAGCTAGTTCAAAACCCAGTACGAACAATTTTCCCCATAAACGGCTTGACATGCAATGTAAGAGTGAAAAGAATGCTTGGACGCTTTAAAAGTAAGCACAGTCTGCTTTATTTTAGGCAGAGATACATCAACGCAAAGTGAACGCTCTGGACCGACGGCTCTATTTACTTCTTTCTGGACAATGTCTGGGGACATGCGGAAGCGTAGTCACAGCCCACGTGGCTGGAATTAACAGAGCCTCTTTCTACCCTGGCCACAGATCGAGAAATAATTCACCCTCAATTAAGATCCTAGTGGGAGAGCTTGTTCCCTCATTACAGGCCACTTCCCCTGCTGATACTTCTGGATTCAACACACTAATAAATTCTGTCCCGGGCGCGTGCTGCCTCCCATTACACTGAGGTAGATCCGACCCAATCGCTGTGATTTTAACACTACCACTCACCCGCTTTCCCCCCGCCCCCCCAAGAATGAATTCTGTGCCTTCTGCTGAGAAATAAGTATTTGTAAGTCAAGGGACAAAACATGTGCCATTTACCTCGTTTGCAGGCCTTTAAAATGTACTATTTGGGCAACAAAGATCTGGACTGTTGGGCCAATCTGGAGCTGTATTAATACCTAACATCCTACCTTTATATTACCTGTGTTACCAAGAAGAAAGCGAGGAAGAAAGAAAGAGGACAAGGAAAACTGAAGACTTATTTTGTTTGTGCAGAGCCATTGCAACGCATCCCCTATGTGGCTCAAAAGCCATGAATAATTCTGATAAATTCTGTGACTAAAGTTACTTCCCATGCATGTGGCTCTTTCATCCTGCAACAAGGACAATAGAATATTAAAATCAAAATGGAGCGTGACCACAAAACACACAGATTAACATCAGATTCAGGCAGATGTCATATTTGAAGCATATATTTGCGAAACAGAACTACTACAAGCTGAATCTACACCTCTATTTGGTTTCATGGCAAGCTTCCACAAAAGCACAGTTCCCTAGTTCCAAGTCATCCCCCTGTCAGTGTTAACATACAGTATCACGTTAAAAGACAAATCCCCCACGTCCATATGGAACGACTCTAATCAGTGGTATTTATAAAAAGGTTACACTACAGCTGGGCTGATCAAATCCAAACATTGCGCTTCAAACAGAAACAAAACTTTACAAACATCTCCTCCCAGGTTTGCAGAGCAGCTCTAGGCTCTCACAGAGCCGCTTCACCAGCTGCAGCAGAAGGGACCACCTAAGCTCAGCTCCCCTTCCGACACACGGGGAGCCAGTCCCTGCCTGACGCACCGCTCCCCAGCGCTGAGCTCTGGCCAGAGAACCAACAAGAGCTCCCCACCGGTCTCAGGCTCCGAACTAGAATACAAAGTATAAGTGAGAGAGGTTATCAGCTTGCAGTTAATTTTTTTTTGGCATACACTGCTACGTTGTAATTGTTTTTATTGGAAGTTTTCACTTTCTGAAAGCACACCGAGTCCAATTTGGGAATTGGAAACCAATAAAAAGCTATGCCTCACAAACAAGCACAGATTATTTTAGACTCAAATACACCATTACTTATGACAAAATTCTTGAGAAAAACAGCAGCTCTTCCTCTTGCATTTAAACACACATCACTCTTCACTCATAGATTTCAAAAAGCTAAAGAAAGGGGACTGGTATCAAAGCTGTCTACTTTAGAGGGAGAAGAACAAGTAATCTACCCAAAGTTAGACCGCACATCAGTGATGGAGTTGGGAGCAGATTCACAGGTCTCTCCAGAGCACTCTGATCCTTACAGCACACAGCCTACACCTAACTGTCCTTTAAATATCCACCCCTACAGAGCAAAACGAAACAAGGATTTGCTGACCATCTTCGCAGTGTATCGTTAACAGTCATATCTAAACGATTAAATGCCACACCAGCAGTGGTTTCTAGCCAGAACCTTTCTCACTATAAGCTTCTGGAAAACTAGACACACCCTGTAACCGTACTCCACATCTGTATTCCTCAGGTGTGAGAAGATATTTTGTTTGTACACCGGGACAGAACCGTGCACGCTACGTCTTGAGTCACTGCACTACAAAGCCAGCAAGAGGTACCCCGTGCATGTCTCTCCGGTGGCATACACACCCCCTCTGCTCACAGGGCAAACACAACCCTCCTGTTATCACCGGGAACAACAAGCCAAGAACCCCAGCCTCCTGCTATTGATCCTGCAGGCGTACATGTCCATACAGATCCCATGCCTTTCAACCTTGCCCTCGAAGCTAGGGTTAAGTTCAAATTTAGTAACTTACAACACATCCCTGTCTATTCATAGCCCCCTTACATACTGGTGTCCTAGCTATGGCAGCTTTCTTTTTTCTTACTGTGCCAAAACCTCCCTGTAAGAAGAGGACCACAGGAGAAAAAAAAAAAAAAAAAAAAAAGACTACTTCAAGAAGACATAAACTGATCTCTGTGCTGGAGGGGAACACAGTCTATCAGAACCTACAGCTCCTGCATTACAGCTCTGCCACAGTCCTCAAACAAGTTACTCGTGTCAGTTCCTACTCACCACACGTAGATATTTTTGACCCTAGGGTAAATAAGAGCAATGAGCTTTATATTTCTCACAACTTACTACTAAACTTAATCTGCAAGCTCTCATACATGACACAGAATCTGTGATCTGCAGTTATTCATGCTCTCTGTATAGATTTTATGAAATCATATTCTATATAACACAGAATCAACATATTGCTTTTCCAAACTAGAAGAGCCAAAGTTTTAAGCAGCTTTTATACAAGCGTCTTTGAAAACCCCAAACCTCCCAGAGCGACTTCTGAATGACCATGCTCCACAAAGCTTTGCTATGCAACACAATTCTAGGCTTTACCGATTTAAGAAAAGTTCTCTAAAAGAAACACTCGATCCACTTACAGCTTACTGCCCAGTCATTCTCCCTTCCATTTCTTTCCTAGTCTTGATTATTCTCTTAATGAGCACTTCGACTGTACCAAACTAAGACGAGGATTTCATACTCCCGAATGGCACAATCCAGATGGCAGAAAAGCTGTGATGCTTCAGAACACCTCAAGCCCTTTTATAGGGCATTTGCTCAGCACATCCAGAAATACCAAGGTGTGCAACTGGTGAAAAAGAAGACACAAACAGCAACAGAAGAGCTACATAGAGATCTAATCTACACACAAGACCAGGACAAACTGCAGAGGCAAAACAAACACAATAAGAGAACATTGTAAATGGAAGGTATTGCCTGCATAGCACAAACAAGCTCTAGGACCACCTAGGCCACAAGCAGATCTTCTTCTGGGGTGTCTCTACATAGAGAATCTACACAGCCTTTAAGAAACAGACCTAGCCTTATGCAGTTTCCAGAAAAACACCAACTTATTTTTAAACTCTCTACACGCGTGTAGATTTGTTTAAGCAGGCATATAAATCTGTAAAGTTTCTAGAAGCCAACTCCACGGATTGACAGCTAAGTTTTTCAGAGCAACTAGCGTTATTTTCTGCACTGTCAGAAGCATATAGAACACTTCAGATACTGAATAACTGTGAGTGTAAGATGCTTCATTTAGCTTTACACCTCTACCGACTGACAAAAAGCAAAGGCTGTTAAAATAAGGTGCAGAAATACAACTGCGCAAAGAAAGGGCAAAACTTCTGCATTTTGCTATTTCTCACCAGCTTAGTTTGGTTTAACTCTGCCATCTACGGGGGGGGGGCAGGGGGAGGGCGGGGCAGGTAGCAAAGCAAGCGGCATCTAAAAAAAATGGAGAGCATCTTTGAATCGAGAGATAGGCACGTTTCAATAAAATGAGCTTTCACTGCTGGGTGGGAAAGGGGGCACTGACTGAACGCCCTCCCTCAAACCACTGTGCTTTACTGTTAGTTTGCGTTTGGGCTCCACAGGCGAGTGACTTCATTTCTTCTGCAGGTACTGAAGGAAAGCACGCGCTCCCAGAGCGGGCAGCGCTTCGAGCACTTCTGTAGCCCAAGCGGAGAGAGAAGCTACTCTTCCCCTCGAGATGCTCCACCCCAGAGCACACAGCTCAGTAAGGCAAAAAGCCTCCTCTTCCAGACTCCTTCCTTAAACAGTTTGAGAGGAAGAAAGCCAGCAGACCTACACACACACGTGAGACAGGATACCTCAATACTGCTTCAGACTCGCTACCTCCATCCTAAGCTGGACTGGTCACCCATCAGTACAGACACATGTAAGGAATAAGAGAAATGCTTATTCATGCATCAAAAGCTGAGTCCCGAGACGCGTTTTGCAAGCCAGCTACACCACGCACACTGACACGCAGGATGAAAGACCACGAGACACATGCAATGCTAGCATCCTAGTTAAAACATTTTTTAAAAGGCACAAATACAGGAAAAACAATCTCTAGCATCCTTGTTCGAACAATTTAAAAAAAAACCCACACAGCAAAACCAAACAAATCTTTACCTACAAAAAAAGTCTGTCACCAACCAACCAGTTTAGCATGAAGGAAATGAGAAAGCGGGAATTCAGCTACTGTCCCTCTTCCCTCTCAGCTTCCAGAAAAAATAATATAAGCTGACAAACAGGGCATGAAACAACAGACCACCACTTGCCTGTAAAAGGACTACTGGAGGACTAGAAGCCAAAAAAAGTTCTATTCTTGCTTCATGGATGCAATATGAGCTATTATTAACCTGCTCTAAATATCACAAATTAAATAACCAGAGCTGCACGGCATAGCCCAGAATTCTCCTTGACAGCAACGAAAGAAGGTGATCAACACTCCGAGTGTAAACATGTAAGGAAATTCTCCACATCTTCTGACCTTTTCTTCTACTTATCGCACCTCTTTAAGAGGGAGACACTGTCAAAGCACAGCAGGTCACCTGTTTTTTCTCTCCTCTTGACTAAGCCCGGACAACACACAACTGCTTATTCTGAGCGTATCTTATTCAAGGTTACCAAGGTCATTGCTAACCGACAGCAAAGAACAAGCACTTACAAAATACAGAAATAAGCCTCCTGGTCTAACAGCAAGCAGACTGACAAGCACACGAATCACAGCTAAACTTTTCCTTCTGATGACATGTGAAAGAGACAAGTTCTCGTTACATGGCAGAGAAATGCAAGACCACCAATATCCTGTTTAAATACTGATCTGCCTTTAACTCGGAGCGATTTCTGAGTCCCTTCAGAAGTCTTTTACTGAGCTACTATTGACTTTGGCCAGCACCCTTCTGCACCCAGTGCAAAGGATTGTTTTGCATGTGCTCAAAGAACACACCCCACTTCAGCAATCTAATTTCAAGACAAGCAACTCAGAAAATAAAGTTCATAAGTTGTTTAAATACTTTCAGAAAAACAACACTTTACGGTATTGAAAGAAGAATCTTTTATCTCCTCTCATATTTTTCTTCACTTAAACACTAAGGAAAAAAAGTTTGCTTCTTTTTTATTACGAGCAGCTTTATAACTTCTTCATTTTCCATAACGCTGACCGCAAGGTTTGGATTTTCACTGCACGGAGGGAATGCAGAGTAGCAGTTCCCCCCCTACGTTCCTGCTGGGTGGGCCACGACTGCGTCGGGGTATCAGAAATAGCGTTACTACGTAAGACACAGTTCTGCAGAAATGGGGACGGTCAGTAACTACGAACGCAAGATTATAGTAGCCAAACTTCGACACCTATACTTATTTCCAGTAGTTTGCTCAGCACCCGTTTAAAACTAAGCAGCTCCCCGTTAATTCCTGATCACTTTGTTACAAGAGCTCTACAAGCCCGTTAGCTCGGGAAAAGCAAGCTGATTTCCTCGGGCACCTGACCAACGCCGGGTGTCTCACGGTTCCCCCCCCCCCCCCCATTTCAGCCACCAGCAAGCTCCACGCAGCCACCAGACTCCCTCCGCGCCCACCTCCGGGCGGACGCACGGAACGCTGCCGGCGAGCAGCGGGGCTCCCAGCCGGGGCAGCCCGGGGAGCCGCCCCGAACTGCGCCCAGAACCCCCCGGGCACCCGCTGGTCCCCCCTCCGACGGCGCGGAGCCCGCCCGCGGACCCCACCGCTGCGCCAGGCCCGGATCGCGGGCCCCGGGCAACCGGGCACGGAGAGCGCCCGCGGCCTCCGCCAGCCACGGCCTCGGCAAGGGCACGGCGAAGGCCACGGCACCGGCTGCCTTCTGGCCGGCTCCGGCCCCGGGGGGCTCGGGCAGCCGCTGGCACGCTGCCGCCATTGCCCGCCGGACCCCGCACACGTCCCCACGCCGGGGGCTGGCGACCCGGCCGAGCGACCCCCGGGACGAGGGGCCCCTCTCCGCGCCGGGAACAGGCGCGCTCCCCGCGACAGCACCTCCGCCACCGTCCTCCCTCCCCGCACCGCTCCGCCGCGCCGCACTACCGGGTCCCCCGCGGTCGCTTCCCCTCCACCACTATGGCCGCTCCCCGTACCCCGGCCTGCAAGCCCGGACCGGCACAGCCTGACGACCACCGCCGCCGCCTCGCCTGGCCTGGCTTCGCCGCCGCCTCGCCTGGCCTTGCCTTGCCTTGTTTTGTCTCGTCTCACCTGCCCGACCCGCCACCGCCGTCCCCCGCTCTACTCCGCGCCCGCTGCCCGGGCCCGCACGCTTGTTTACCGCCCCGGCCGCCCCCGGCCGAGGCCCCGCCTCGCGCCCCGCCCCCGCGGCGCTCCCATTGGTGGCTCCGCGGGCCCCGCCCCGCACCGCGGCGCCACCGCCGCCCGGGAGCGTGCCGAGCCCGTGCGCACCGCGTCCCCGCCAATGGCAGGAGGGCTCGGGCGGGGCGCCGGCCAATGAGGGCCGGGGAGGGGGCCGGGAGGACGCGCGCGGCGGCTGCAGGGGGACGTGAGGCCCGTGAGGTCCGTGCGGCGGCGGCCGTCGGGCGGGGGGGGAGGCGGCGAGGCGAGGCGTGAGGTGCGTGTGTGGCGGGCGGGGAGGCCGGGCGGGCGGGCGGCGCTCGGGGACACGCCGGCGTCGCGGGGGCGGGGGGCCGGCAGCCCTGGCACTGCCGCCCCCTGGTAGCCGTCCGCCGGCCCCCTCCGGCCCGGGGGGCCCTCCCGTAACAAAGGGGTCCGGGGGTGTCTGGCGGGGCGGCCCCTGGCCGGGCGGGGGAGGGCGGGTCCCTCGGCGGGAAGGGATGCGGGCAGGCAGCGCTCGCAACCCGCTCCTCAGGAGGGCTCGGGGGGGAAGGGGAGGGGTGTCACCGCTCGTACCCCGCGCCTCAGGAGGGCCCGGGGGGGAAGGGGGGGGGGTGTCACCGCTCAGGCGCGGCCGCCAGCCCCCCGGAGACGTTAATACAGGCGGAGAGGCGCGCAGGAGCCCTGTGCCTGGCAGGCTCCGGGCAGACGCTGAGCGGAGGGGGCAGCTCCATTTTGTGGTGCTCCACGGCCGAGAAAGCTTTGTACGTGGGCGCCGGTGTGATTTTTCGAAGTGTTGGCTTAAAATTGGGGTCGATGGCGCTCACGCATGTGTGGGAAATCGCATGCTCGTGTACGTGTTGGGAATAAAAATCGCGGGGTTGTTTCCCCCAGGTTGATTCCAGCGATGTGGGGTCTCGCAGATGCTGCGAGGGGCTCATAGTAACAGCTAGCTATGTGCTGTTCTGGATGCTCTGGTAAGCGCCTGTCTCTGTCAGCAACTTTCCTGTCTGAAAAATAACAATACATTCCTTATGGTGCATTTGCCACATGGCTGCGTTAGTGCAGAAGTATGTTTGGATGAGGTTTAGGCGTTAAATAGTTCATTTCTTCCTTAAGCAAACAGGATTCATAATTCTCCTCTAGTTGTAGCGTAGCTTATAGGAGTGACCAACAAACAGCCCTGAGCTTTTAATTTCAGCAGTGCCATTTGCTTGCTTTGGCCAACTTTTTCAGCTAACTAGTAGCTTAAATTGAGCACTTAAATCCACACTAAAGGACCTATATCAAAGTTAGCAGGAGTTGCGGGTGCTGTGGGTTTGTGGAGAAGGAAACTGGATAAATGGTCTGCTATGAGTGTGTATAGGGGTTTAACTACGCAGCCCGTTGGTGAGTATTACTGCCAGCCTGCTAGTGCCAAACTTCCCCCTCTGTGAAGGGGGATAATTATATCCCTTATCTCCAGCTGCTCATACCAAAGGTTATTTGGCTGGTATGTTCGAACACACAAAATATTGTTCAAATATTACGTATATTCCTTCAGGGTTTTTTTAAAAAATAAAAGATACGCCTCCCACTCGGCTTCCCAGGTAAGCCATGAGGTGGTCTCTGCTAGGCACTGAGCAGACAGCTCCAAAGAAATTTAGTAAAACTCATTAAAACTCATCACCCAGCCATTATCTGGATTGGAAGCAAGCCTCAGTCAGTACTAGGAAGACTAGATTTGAACTCAAAAGGTTAAACAAACAATTCCCTGGGGAAGACATGTTATTGATCTAATTGCTCTACACACAGGCTGTGCATAGACACAATATATGTGAAATGGAATGGCCAAATGTGACACTTTCATGTTTGAGAATGGGGTGGAGACTGGATGATGTTAGATGATGCGAAAACACGGCTGCAGTAAGATACCAGCCTTGAAAAGTTTTGTCAAAAAAATGCCTAGTTTTCTTAATTTCAATACTGACACCTCCAGAAATGCATGCGAATTAACTGTTCTATTTGTGGTTAATTCCATGCTGTTTTCTCTAAAGGAAAGATCATCTTTACCCTCATCCGGAAAGAGATAGGTTGCAGACATCTTTCTAAGGACTTTCTTTTATCTACTCTTGTACTGAATTTGGATGTCACTTCTGAGTTTCTGTATAACATCACTTTGCTTGCGTCAGCTCGGCTTTAATTGTGAAATATGTCTTACTCACTGTGCTGAGCACGGAGAACTGCATGGGTGTCTGCATGAGCACGTTGTCATAGTTTGAGATGTAGGCAGAACAAGCACAGGATAAAGCTCTCCCCATCGTTCAAAGGCAGGCCTGGCGGATTCCCTTTATCCCCACGTGGTAAGCCCGTGGGTATTTCTGCTGCTGCTGTTGAATTTGCATCGCACCTTCCGTTGCCAGGCTTTCTGCAGCCTTAAAAGACCCCTTGAACTTGAGTGCAAGGCTAGCTCTTGCTATACTTAAACTAAAGAAGAGAGAAGTGTTTGTTTTCCCACCTGATTTGGAATGCAAAGAGGTAGGATTGAGAGCTGGTCTGAAGCTGCTGGGAGCAAGTACTTTATGTCCTTTTTCGTTACTTTTTAGTTCTTAAGGGAAATAAGGGCAGGACACCCAGGGCTCACAGTCCAGAATGCAGAGGCTAACTGTTGTGGGGATGGTTGCCTGTGTCCACAATCCTAAATAAAGAGGCAAATGTGGTGTTTGTAATGCACTGGGAGAATTGTTCCACAGCACAAGCCATGTAAGATCTCCCTCTAAACTGGAGAAGGATGGTACAAGAGAAAAAATACTGTCAGTATTTGGGATTGGTTTAGTGCTACAACTATGAGATCTACAGCCCTGAGACCTGGAAAAAAGAAGGGGCAGAGTGCTGTACTTCAAAAATAGACCAGGGAGTCATCCTTTTCTTCAGAACGGCTGTCCATGGTTTATGTAACAGCCTTGGGGTTATCAGTTCCCATGGGCTTTGGGAGGTCCCGGTGCAGGTTCCCTCTCTGCTTGTGCAGACTTAGAGCACTCCACCCTTAAAAGATTTTACTTTGGTGTCTAGATTGCATGCAATTTTTGTGCTATATGCCCACATTCTTGGGCAGATCTGTGCAATGCAGATCTGAATTCAGAGAGCAAGCCAGAGCAGTCTTGTGAAAAAACAAGTTCCCAGATTTTGAGTAGTCTCTTAATTACCTATAAAACCAAGAAGTGAACATTATTAAGACCAGTCATAATACATCTTTGGCACTACAGCTGTCATTTGCTTCTCACATCTTGTTCAGTAGTGTTATGTTCAGTCAGATTTCAACATACTTCCTGCCTTATCCAGAAACTTGGGCATTTCTAGCAAGAATCTTACACCTATCAATCAGGGTTGTACAAATCAATCTTTTACTAAATTGTAATAAAAGTATGATAAATTTGATTATAATAATATAAATTACAACACAGATATAAATTCTATAATGATACATCTATCCTCACAATAAATAATGGAAATTATAATAAATTTAAATTATAACTAATATAATTTAGCCACCAGAGTGGCTAAATTTCTACAAACAAAAAAAAGTTAGAGAACCAGAGCCTGGATGGATCTTTGCGCCCTGCAGTAAGAAGGGCTCCATTGCAACAGGAAATTAGTAGGCAGACAACTAACGTGCAGAAAAAAAGAGTTAATGGAGTCTCAGTTAAGCAGCTATTGGTCATGTTGTTAGGTTGACAAGTATCCAGGCTATTCAGAGAACACTCAGAAATCCTCTTGCATAGGACAGGCGCAAGCTGTTTCTCTGACCACAATTAAATATACGTCACCATCCTTCTCCAGGGTTCACACAGCTAACCACAAAGCAAAAGCTGGTCTGGAAATGCTTCCCTCTGTTCTCCTCCTCCAAGTGACCGCTGAGGCTCAGGTAAGCTACCTCTTGAGGAATTTTGCCTTGTGTTCACTCATCTTCTTTAGAGGGTAATTTCTTCATCTCAGGCGGAATGTCTTATCTGACTACGTCGATTTACGGTGTTCCATCAACATATTATAATAATATAGGGATGATGCACTGGAACAGCTCAAGGAGAAGTCACTGGACAGGTGGCTTGGTTTTAGTAGTTAACTTGTAGGTATTTCAAAACTTTGGCGGGTTTGAGTGACGCTGTTGTACCATATGTTATTTACATGGCTTTATGGCCAAGAATGAGAGCAACAGCCTTGTAAAGAAATGAGATCTCTCTGACTCAGTCAGTGGTAGATGCACGTCCAGTATCATCATAGTCCGAACGATGAGCTATTTTTGTAACACGTAGGACTTCTGTGATTCCTGAACTGTGTATTTTCATCCCAAAGCACTCGGGCATTCCTTGCACTTGTCCTTCTTTTCTCTCTCCCCTCGCTGCAAAGGGACGGAGACAAGGGTCCGTTTCAGTTAGTCAGTGTGCATTTAATTTTGAAGATGATTTAGTGCTGTCAGAAGGAGCCAGTGTGGCAGTTCTTGAGACAAATGTTTTCTGTCCAAGAGGAAGACACAGTGCAGGGAGCAGGATGAGTATTTCAGGGTTTCCCCTCCCATTTTCCTTCCAGGGTGCTCAGCAAGCAGCCACGCTCCGCACAGCTGGAGAGGGTAGGGAACACCGGTGGGGCTGCTGGAGGGCCCCGAGATCCCTGGCTGGGAGGAGGTGGGCAGAGGTGGCCGTCACGTCTCTGCAGGGGAAGGGACTGCTGAAGGGCTGCCTTGTCCCCAACTGAAAACAAGGAGGGGGAAGAAAACAAAAAACTTCTCTTTGCCGCCTGGGGTTTGCCTTGCTGAGAAAGCTGCCTTCCCAGGTGCCTCTCCATGCCCCTGCTTGCACTGCTTGCCCGTTCCGTGTCACCCAGAGAGGAGCTGCTTTGGAGAAGGAAAGGTGAAAGTTGTCAGACCATGGAGGTGATTTAGCTCTGTGGGTCTGCAGGGAAGAGACGAACAATGCTGTGAGGCCAGCATTGGTAGCAAAGCTTAAGACTCAAGCATTTCTTGTCTCCTGCTATTATCTATCCAGAACAGACTGCAGTGGCTCTGGACAGGGTGTTTGTGGCTCGTGCTATATAGCTCCAGGGCATTGACTATACAGGACTGAACTATAATAGGAGGTGGGCGCAGGCCCACCAATGCTGAGGTTATCTCTAATAATTGTTTGGGGAAAAAGTAGCAAGTCTACTCTTCAGGCATTTTAGATGGTACCCTCCTGGATTTCTCTTCTCAAGGTTGTGAGGCAGATCACAGCCTCATTATCTTTCACCAGGGTTTGCCCTTGCCCTCCAACCCCCACATACATGCTCAGCAGGCTGGATAACATGAAAAGAAGCGTTGCAAATATGTTCTCACACGCTGGAAATTTACGTATAGGTACACGGAATTTTTTCTCTCTTTATATTGTGAAAGAAAACAAAACTAGGTGTTATTCTCTGGATGGGGTGATAACAAGTCACAACAAGCCCAAGCTACAAACACGTTCATCGCTGACAGAGGATTGCCAGAAAAAGTTGTGCACCGTGCCACGCACACACCACCGTGCCACCCGTTTGCCACCACACCATGCTTGGCTGTGGCTTGTGCCACCCACTGCTCCCTCCAAACTTTGCCACGTGGGTACTGGGTGCTTTGGAAAATTGGAGACAAGCCCATGGGGGTGGAGTACGTTGAGAGAAGGACAGTGCCAGGTGGAGAGGCTGCAGATAGAAGCACTAAATAGAAGAAAGTGATACCAGTCCTTCTCTTTGGATAGCGTGGGACAGGGTAGGGCAAGGACAGACACCTAGCCCCTGCCACCTCGGCAACTGATGCAGGAAAACATTCGCAATATCACACTTGCCTGTTCAAATTCTGTTGCACAACAGTGCTTTTTACAGGTATCGAGGAAAGCCATTTTGGATGGGATGAAGTTGAAGAGTGTGGCAGTCTGATAGCTGCTGTGTGCCTCAAAAATAGGGTATTTCTGTTTCTCCCCAGATCTGTGAGACTTGGTTAAACATTATTCAGTCTGTAATTCTTCTTTATCTCTGGGTTAGACAGATCAGTTGTGTCTGCTCATTGTAAATTGCATTTGCTTGCATAGTTTGGTGAGTGCTTTGCCCTCTCCTCTTGCCACCTGATTGATTGCATGTGCCTCAATCAATCCTGCACAGGCATAGTGGAAAAGCTCAGTTCTTTGTAGCTTCCAGCCAGAATTCACTTTACAGACGATAACTAATGAAGCCATTCACCCCCTGGGTAAACATGGCAAATTTATTTTGAAGCTTGGCAAACAGAAGACAGTCCTTTGCCTGCGTTTAGCCTTCTAAAGAGCATTTTACAAAGGACAGAAGGGTTATCTGGGACAGTTTGCGCAGAGTTGTTGTAAACGGGAAGGCGTGCTGGAGCCAGAGAATATGAGAGAAACAGGGCTATTTCTGAACACTTTACTGGAACTAAGAATTAAGGCTAGTCATCATAGGTTACTCTGCTGGCTAATGGTAAAGTGTGCTGCCAAACTCAGCCATTGCCGCCAGCAATTGGCACGGCATTGCCATGCGTCACGTAGCTGGAGAGCAGTGAGCCACCTTGCCCCAGCCTGGAAGCGTCTGCAAGACAGCATGTTTTCTTTCATTGCCCTGAGAGCCAGTCCTTGTTGTGGCTTCCTGGCATCTTGCCTCGCTGTTCCAAAACGCAGCAAGGTGTGGGAGGGAGACAGGGAAAGCTGCAGGGTTTTTCTGAGTGCCTGCGTGGCAAACGGACAAACTCATAAACTCCATCCAGTTGCCTGAAGGTGATTCACAGATAGTCTAAACAGTTTACTTCTAGCAGTCAGTCTAGGAGGAAAGCAGAATCATTGCTACCTTTGGATGCTGACTGACCCTTTTTCTGCTTTGCTGTGGCTATCAATCCAATTCCTCAGGTCAGTTGAGAAGGGCGGCATAATCTGACCTCTAGTATCTACATCTGTGTCTGTATACCTGGAGAGAGAGATTGACTGGTGGCAGAACATCCCGATGGACACGTATCCAAGTGCAGCTAAGAGGGAGACGCCAGCAGTTAATACAAGCCTCTGGAAGGAATGACTGAACAAGAGATGGCCCAGACATCCAGGTTAAGCCCTTCGTTTGACCCTGAGCAAATTATTCAACTCCTGTCTGTAAAATAGGGCTAATGGCATTCTTCTGTTCTGTCATGCTCTTGAAGCCCGACTCCTGACGAAGTGCTTGGAGCTCTTCAGTGGAAGCACAGCAGGGTAATTTCAGCATGCTCTGTAGCTGTGCACAGGGAAAAGAGCTTGCCTTCAGGCACAGCGGTGCCAAGAACCAGCAGTGCAGGTTCGCTCCCCCATCAACTCCCAGACACTTCAGAGAAGATTTCTAGCTTGGAGGAGCACAAGGTGGGAGGACAAAGATGTCCCTTTCCTGCAGCAGTCATGCTAGATGCAGTATGTAATGATGAAGCCTGGACAGTGACTACCTCCTGTGCCATCCACTCCCCTGACTTCACCAGCAGTTGCTTCAGTTTAACTGGTGGCCTGCTTTCAAAGCATAGGAAACAGGGTTCCTCTTCAGGAAGACGAATATATTTTCGCTGTTATTCTGTGCAGCGGCACTCCAATTTCATGACAGCACTAAAAACCACACGCGAACACAATGGTGCCAAAGAAGGTGACCTAACTTTTCATATGCTAAGTGCCTTGGGTATTGCTTTGTGTCCCCTGCTGCCCCTTATTTTCCCATCGTGTTTAAGCCTTTAAAGCTGTAGCTGCACTGCCGTAACGAGCCTGGTTAGAGAAGCCAGCACCTCACTCCTCTTTTCTAAGCCTAGCCCATGCCTCAGGTATGTTTTGGATTTTCTAGCCTTGTATTCTTCGCTAGGCTGACCAGCCACTGCTCAGACCCTCTTCAGCCAAACACATCTGCTGATTTCTATTTCCCGTTATTTTTCTGCACAACCCAGAATCTGAACTGGCAGCACTATGAGTTGTCTGAAATCACTCAGTGTGTTTGCCGTTTCAGTTCTTAGCTTGCCCACCCAAATCACATAGGGACAGAAATCAGATTTTTTTTTTTTTTCCCTTATTAAAGAAGAAAGTCAAAGAGTTTTCATGCCTCTTGAAACCTGCACATAACACTCTGGAAGACTATTAGCACAATATTTAGAGAACAAAAATAGCTCAAATTTGAACCTCCTGGAATATCATAAAGGCCACATTTGGTAGGGGCTTACAGAGAGGGCATGTCTTTTCTGGCATGACAATGGGGTAATAAGTTCCTGTGGAATAATTCTGTTAATGCTAGCATTTTATTACTGCTGTCTATCTGTTGGTGCATCAAATCTGCGGACAGGTAGCTTTGAAAATAATCCTGAACATGTACCTTCAGCTCCAGAGACCTTGCTTGCATTATACCAGTTTTGAAGGAATATTCAGGTTCTTTCATAAACAGATGTAGCTCTACCACGTCAGGGAGAATTGTAATTGCTTATATTTAGCGTTGTGAAGATTGAAGACGGCATGGCCTAAGTTAAAAGGTTGGATCAGTTTTCCACGCTTGCTCTCACACTTTTTACATTGTTCCTAGTCTGCCTAAATGCAAGTTAGCTGTGGAGTTACTTGCATGTTATACCAGGGTGAGCAAGGTCTCCCTGAAATCACAGAAACCAATGATATAGGAGAAAATAGGCCTAATGCTTTTCCTGCTCTGCCCCCTTCTGATTCTTCAGGCCATGCAAGGCAGTTTGGGAGTGCCAGGCTTCACACCATTTGTTTCTGCACAGACCTAATCCCAAATTGGCCTTGGGAGCTGTCACTTAGTTCAGGCTGCATTTGATAGGACTCAAACAGTTCCCAGTTTTGGAAAATTTCCATTCCCACTGCTTGGCCCTGTACCTGTCTCAGGTTTCTATATCAAGGAGTTCAGTTAGTTCCACTTCAAAGTCTCTATATTTATTTATATCTTTTTAATACTGAGCCATAAATAGTGCTGCGCACTGACACCTCCCAAATTGTACTCTTGGGCACCTGTCAAACAAATGTGTTGCACGAAGGAGAAGATAACAGTTCATATTCACTTAACTCCTTGAGCACTCAGGGCAAATGTCTTGTATTTAGAGTGGGAAAAGATGGGCGATAGCAAACCTGCAGCCAAGAGAAGATTTAAAAGAAATGATAGTGACTTGTGTGATTGTGCTTGATGCCCTGATCTGATGTGGGCTGATCTTTTGTGTGTAACCAGGCTTAAACCCAGCACTTACTCTCTTATTGTTTCTAATTTGTAGAAAGGGGACAGCTCCCATCACTTTACCTTACTGGGGGCAGGGGAAGCAAAGGTAAATTCAATGAGGGATGCAACAGTGTGTTAGGGTGCGTAGGAATAGTGGGGTAGGAGTTCTGGCAAAGGTACCACATTTGTCCAGGCTGCTTTCTTATAAAACAACCGAGTTCAAGAAAACTAGACAGCCCCTGGTCCTCCTGAGGGCACAGACAACATGATCTAGCTAGAGCCTACATTCCCCAGTGCCAAGAGCTGGAATGACAGCAGTGTGCTCTTTTTTCCCTCTCAGATTAGTGAGACCTGCTAGGACGGAACAGGAGACTGCACGTGAGAGGAGCAATGACACAGCAGTAAGTATTCCTTTGCTTCTTGAAGATGCTCCAAAGAAAATCTGATTTAGCAGTGTATGGAGGAGACCCTGATTCATGCTTGGGGTTTGTAGGAGTGAAACTAGGACTGAATGCTTTAAAAAAATAAATAAAAAAAAAAAAATAGGGGGTGACCCAAACAAAATGGAGTGTGCAGTGCAACAGCAGCACCTCACCCAGCGCTGCAGTGCTGAACACGGCATCACACTGAAACCAGCTGGTTTTGAATGGATTCTGGTACAGTGTGAGCTCACCCTCACTCAAAGCCCTTCCCTTGCTGTGCCAGAACTGCAGCTGTGCTGGGGTGTGGGGTGCCTGCTTTCATCCTGCCATGAGGGAGACTCCAGGGCCTTCAGCCTCACTGAAAAACAAGGGGCACACGGCAGAGCAGTTGAAAATGGCTGGTGCGTCTCCATACAGACTTACTGCCCTCCCGTGGCTGCCAAGGAGCATCCCTAATGCAGAAACACGGAGACCAGGGACCGAGGGAAACAATAAAGAAGAATAATTGTATATTCAATTTAAACCAAAGTGCAATTTGAGTTACAAGAAAGAGGAAGGCAAACTCACTGTGTGATTAACTGGCAGTACCTAGGAAGGCAACAACAAAGCAGAGAATTTTAGTGGTTTGAGAGTAGCAGGGAGACATCCAAATACTTTGTTTTGCAAGGACAGCAGGCCTTGAGCTATTCTTCACCAGAGTCCCGCCATAAAGTGCCATTTACTCAAAGAGAGATGGTCCATCTAACTTCATCCGATTGCCCCACAGAGGAGAATTCACTAGTAACTGGTGCAAAGAAGGTATGGGAGAGCAGACAGCTGCTCCTTTTCCTGACTGTGGTAGGCATGTGCTGTGTGACCTTGCTGTATCTACTAACCCACGTTGGCCCAGCCTCAGCAGTGTTTACAAAGCTCTTGTGGGGACACCTCACATTGCAAATGTGTCCTTTCCTCCCTGCGAACCAGAAGGAGATGAGATTTCTAGCACAGACCGACTCCTTTCTGAGGGACTTCCATAAACAGCCTGAAGTTAGGTTTTATGAATGTGACCTCGAGTACCCGATGAGAGCTGCTGTGGAAGCACTGCAGGGTTCTGCAAGAAGTCTCCTGTTTCTTGCACTTTATGACTGTGCTGCTTCCTGTGCACTTCTGTGGGCAGAATGCATCTCCAGCCTTTGATGCACAGGAGACACTTTGAACAAAACAACCCTGAATCAATCAAAATTAAAAGCAACAACGAAGTGGCAAGAAGAAACAGAGCCATAAGCACAAGTAGCAACTGTGTGGTCAGAAGGTGACAACGCCAAGCTGGTTGAATTGCACATGCTTCTAACAAAAGCACTAAATGCTGGAAGGAGGCCACATATCTCCCACCAATGAAAGGCCTGGATTTACATTAGGCAGGCTTATCACTACATTTTTGTTCATGGACTTAGCTTCAGCCTTACATATTAGAGATTGGTGTGTGCCCAAGCCACATTTGTGACTAGATGCAATGAGACACTCATTTTAGATGGGAGAGGAGGAGTGGGTGTGACAAGGATTGTATAGGAAAATGCCAATACGTGGCACCTACTGTCAGACTTCAGGCTGTTGAGTGACACCTGCATTGAGACGGGTGTCACCCCAGCCTACCTGACAGCTGTACTTTTTTGGGGATGCATAGCAGTGGGAGTATTAGGATTTCTTCAGGGTGAAAGAGACTGCAGTTCAGGAGTGCATGCAGCAAGGTGAAATTAGTGAATAAACACAGTAGACAAACAAATGCTTTGCTCACTCAAGCTGCCAGGTCTTATGTAGTAGCCAACTAGGGAGTAGAGTAAAGCCTGCTCTATCCATTTTCACATCTTAGGCCATGCTGCACAATGTTAACATCACAAACAAAACTTCACTTTAACGCACAGGTGAAAGTGTCCAGTGAGATGAGAAATCACTCGGTATCATTTAAAATCTTGTGTGTATATACACATAAACACACACAGTAAATATATATATATTTGTAGTAAATACATCTGAAATTTTACACAATTAAAACCACTCCAGTATATACATGATATACTCGTATCACTCACCAGGACAATACATTTTCTTGCACTGACAGAATCTGTTGCTGAGTTACCTTTTAAATTACAATTTTTAGAAGTGATGCAGAATTGCTTAGTGGAACGCCAGTCTTTGGCGAGCACAAATCTGCAGAAAACCACCATCTCCAGTATTAATCCTTCAATATTTGAATGTACTCCCCCAATTTCCTTCAAATATCAACTCCACTTTCATAGAAATAAATTGTTTCTAACAATATGCTACAACCCTGTTAAGCCATGAAGGATTTTTCTTCTAGTAAATATAAATATTTCACATCCTCTCTACACCATGCAATGCAAAAAGTAAAATCATTTTTGCAAGTGACTGTATTCTGATTTGGCCCCATAACTGTTTTAGTTTAAAAAAAAAAAACAACCCCCAAAACAACAACAAACTAACAAAAAGCAAAACCAACTCTCACATAAACCTTAAAAATCAGCAGAGCTCTAGTGATTTACATCTCCAAAGGAAATACCTTTTAGTAATAATTAAGTCTGTCTGCAGCTGTTACGTCCAAACATTGCTAATAGTAACAAATGAGGACAGAATACTGAACAAAGAGCAAGAATTACTTAACTTGTCCAAGCTGAGACACACACACACACACACAACTCGTAAAAACCCTTACCCGCTTTTTAAAAATTTGTGTGAATCACCTGTGTGTGATGTCCTTGTTAAATATCACAGTAGATTAGCTTGACCAAGTCTGTTGGAAAAAGCACTACCTTAAAAATGCATAGTTCAAAACTGTATCTAAAAAGTATTTTCAGAGATTAAATTCTGCCTCTCTCAATGACATTGCATTATTCACAAAACCTTGCATAATGTTACATTTTGAAACACTGACATTGATCAGTTGTCAAAGAAAACAGAGCTTGTTTGCGTAATAAACACTCAAGTAAAAAGAAAAGAAAAATATCCCAGAACTTGGCTATTTCTAAAAAACTGACTCTCAGAGTAGAAATAAAATTATTTTAAAAGGTGGAGAAAACAGTAAGGTTCAGTCAGACCTGTATTTGTTACTGGCAACAAGCACTGTGATTTTTTAAATTTTTTTTTTAATTAACTCACTTGAGGCTGTCTAAATATTCCCAGTATTAATGATGCCTCACGTAGAGTAATGTAACAGCAGATTAAAGTTTGCACCCCCATATTTTGATACAAACTATGGCAAGGTATTTCCAAAAGAGTCCCTTTGACATTGAATAGCTGTTTTAAGATTTGTAATTTAGAAAAAAAAAAAGAAAATCTTTAAACAGTACCAAAAACTAGATAAACCAAGCCTCACTTGGTGTAAGAGGACCTCTTCACAAAGGGAAGGCAAATGCTCCTTTGGAGTGGTTTCAACGTTGCACAGAAATGAGACCAGAAATACACACAAGAAGTTACAGGTCAACTGATTTACTGGAGTTGTGCAGTAATTTCCACCTTATGGTAAGTTAAGGATTGTAGTATGGACCCAGAAAAAGATTTCCAAAAAGATAAAATGCTGGGAGGAGACAGGAAAAAGTATCTGTCTTCCCACGCCGAGGATCCGATGCACTGGAACGGGCAGCCCTGCCTTCAGCTGTTCGCTGCAGTGGTGGACGCGCTCAGAACCAGAAGTCTGATGTTTAAACGTCCCACCACTGACATCATGTCTAGATCCATCGTGGCTCACTAGGTCTCACTTAGGTCTGAATAAATAGGCATTTGGGGCAATTTCAACAGAAGTTGCCTGCACAGAGGCCAGCTTATCAAGTTTAGCCTTACTTCTGGAACGCTGGCAACCAGGCGCAATGCACCGCTCTGTTCCGTGCGTGCCAACTGCTAGGCTTTTCGGATTACAAGTACGACTCACTTGCACCGCACGTTTGTACAACACTTCAGAAGTGTGAAGCGTTAGCAATTCTAAAGTACAGTTAAACTTGACTGCAGTTCCAGGGCTAAAACACCTTAGCTCTGGAAGCACAGATCAGACCCTTCGCCTCTCCAGTGCCCCATGTTACATACAGGCTTCCACGCTCACAACAGCCAGCGCACGTATCAAATAACATCAAAGTAACGCTCTGACATCCAGCAATGAGCCAGGCTTTTCACTGTAGTCCCAGAGTACTCTGAAAAATCTCAGTTCCATATGTAACTATTAGATTTTTAGTACACGTCATGTCACAGAGTTAGTGTTTTCCTTACAAATATATGGCACTAAGTGTAAAACTTTATGACTTATTTCAAACAGTGTACCATACTTCACAGCAAAGCTTTAAAAAGAATCCTCTAACTCCCACTTCTTCTAAATGTACAGCTGGTGGGAGGCCAGGGTGTCCATGAACGGTCGCACGAGGTTGTCTGTCGAGAAGTAAAAGACCAACCCAAAGGTGATGGAGATGGGAAGAGCAGGCAGTGCTTTCTTAAAAACAGCCAGTAATAAAAGAGTTAAGCATAAACCCTGCCAGAGAGAAGATAATAAAAAACATAAGGAGATACAGTAAGAAGCCCAGAAACATATCTGTCATCAACAAACTAATATTCACATAATAAGCTATATACACTGTACGGCAATTAAAGCCTGCTGAGCTACCAGTGGTGTGAGGTACATTTGCCCACACCTTCATCTTTCATACAAGCTGGCCAGGTATTTTCTTCAGCAATCTTCAGCACAGCTCTCTGCTGAGAAAGTGGTATAAACAGCTGCTGCTGACATACAGCCGACCCCGAGAGGTTAATTTATTTACAGATTATTTTACACTTTGTTCTACGCCAGTATGTAGAAAGTACTGATGCAGCAGATAAAAGCACTTAAATCCTGGTGAACTGCACAGATAAGGAGTTTCACTGAAGGACTACTACACAGTGGCACGTACTTCTGACACTTTCCCAGTTTTCAAGGACTCTTGGGGTAAAAAAAAAAAAAACAAACATACAAAAAATATCCACTGCTGTTCTTTTGACTGGATTGCTTACTGTGATGGTTGAATTCTGGTTTTAGCTGGATAACAGGCCAAGATCTGGTTTTTTTGAGCATGTATGAAAGCTTTTGTACGTTTTGGGTAGACAGTATAACTAAGTGTATTTAGGTATGGATTTCTTCTCTCATTTGAGCCCTTTTTTCTTCCTCCATGATGACAAGGCTTCAGAGACACTAGGCTCCAAAAAATTTACCCCCATAAAAGAAACAGAATGGGGCATTTCGCCTCACAGACAGACAAGACAGAGCACTTCCCGCAGCGAAGGGATCCTGTGCTAGATCCCAGGATATGGGGCTAGGTGATCCTATGGGCTTCTCTGACCTGTGAGGTAGTAAAGCTACACTCAACACACTTTATTTAAGTTAGCTCATTTCTAGTTCTCATGCTTTTTGATCCATGATCTTCACAAGTGGAAGTCACTGTCTTTCACTATCTTTGGGATCTAAGTGAGGAAATAGAGGCCCAAGGAGGACACAATAATTCATTTTCTCTTTTACCTTCTGAAAATCTTGCTGTTGCCCTTCTGGTTAGTGTCCATAATGATGTTCATATAAACAGCAAGTTCCTAGTAATTATATTCTACCTAGGTGAAAGCGCAGCAGTGTGTGGTCATCAGACCTGGCAGGACCAAGTCCTTCAGCAGTTACAGTATGATTGTCATCTGCTTTTACTGATAATTCCCATGGATTTTCAAGTTTCCTTCCTTCCTGTTTTTTCCAGCGTGAACACAACAACAAGATAGGTCTAGATCCTCTTATTTAGCCGTTCTCCTTAGCAACAGGGACTTAACCCAATCAATGTGGAGTTCGTAACATTGACTCTTGCGGCTGAGAGAAGTCCCCAATCTCTTAACACTGAAGCAAACACATTAACAATTCCTTTCCCTGGGGCTGTTTCCCCCCTACATCTCCACACTTGGCTCTGCCCCAAGCAGTCCTCTCTCCCAGGCCGTATCAACTGGCTTCTGCCAGGGGCTGTGTCTTTACAGACAAAGCACTGGGCTGGGAAATCCACTGGTGGTTCCTTCTAAACACCCAGCGTGTTACCTGTAGAGATTTAGCAGTGTTCAGCTGCTGGTACTTCTGGCAACACCGCTGTGCTAAACAGGCTGTAACAGAGTTTTAAAAAGCTTGCTCACTTACTATAAGAATGGCTACAAAGCAGGCCAGCGTAGTATTCCAGTCTCCACTAGCTGTGGCAGCTGCTTTCCCAACAAGCACACTGTAAAATATGAAGTCTCCAAGGCCCAGCTTCACACCCCCTGAGAGAAGTGGAAAAAGAAAACAAGCGTTACTTCTGCTTCTCCTGTTCAGCTTCCTCCTGAACAAGTTCTTGTCCTCTGGGGAGCAGGTGAACGTTTCTGCTTAAATGGGCTGCATAGCCAAGAGATGTCACTGGAACCACAATCTCAGATACAGCAGCAGCAAGAAGTAATACAGAGGCAGACTTAAGGTCTTCGTTGCTCAACAAGTCACAACTCTCCAAATTTTAACCACGATTAGGCCAAACTGGGTAACAGTGTTAACTACAATGACTAAAAATGTTAGGCTCTGACTACACTGAAAACAAGGTATGAAGCTTCCCTTACTTTCCTCCTCCTCGAGCTCCTCGAAAGAAGTGATGGGGCGGGTTGGAACAGGACTCCTCGTCTCCGACATCTGAGAGTCTGCATGTGAAGTGGTCCTGTGGTTCTCTCTCCCATCCTCAGCTTGGTTACACAAAAACAGGCCAAGAAGAATGGACAAAAAAAAAAAAAAAAAAAAAAGAGAGAGAAACGAAAGAGGTAGCAACATTCATAACTTGTTTTAATGCATGAAATCCACACTTCTGTACAGCTTGTCTAGAATGGGCAAGCCCTTTGTTTCTTGGAGTTGTGATCATCAGGACCAGCTCAAGCAGACAGATTTAGTGGCCTTGATGAAAATGTGTGTTATTTGAAACAGCTGGAAGGGTACACGTTCACAGCTTCTTTGACAGCCACCCAGGAGTTTTTTGGCTTTAACAAGCGAGTACATAGGCAGAACTAAGCGTTGCTCTACACAGGCTAGAATGACAAGTAAAACCAAGTAAACTTAATATGCCCTCCCACATTGTTATATCTTTGGGGTGGAGGTGCTTGGCTATTCCTTAATTGGTAGTATGAGAAAAATGGATGAGTAAGAGAACTGCCATTTATGAGAAAAGTTCTACCCTGAATCACACTGACATTGGGGCCGAGTGTTCACATGTAGCATTTTTCAGAAGCACTCATACAAACTTTCCAGTCTACGTCAGTCTGACGGAATGCTGCCGCTGCAGATGCAAGCGGACTGTGATCTGGGACACACAAAGCTTCCGCAGTGGCATTCTGTGCACCTCAGCATGTAGTCCGCAGCTGCTTTGTGCCCAGTTTCAAAGCAGGATTGTATCTCTATGGTTTGTTAGTATGTCAGCTGCTTTATTCTGAAATAAGCAGCATGTTCAGTTATCAAGCCTTATCATACATTTATTCCTTTAACATAACAAGGTACTGTCATCTCTGAAGTGCAACAGGACCAGATGGGAAATCCTTCTAACACCACAAGTCAGATTTTATTCAGTCACCTTCAAAACTGCAGTTTAACTTGCATTTCAAGAAGATAAAAGCAAAGGCACAAAAATTACCACAGGACCAACCAGAATGTAAACTTGCAACACATTTGCTACTGTTGGGTAACTGCCGAAACATAAGCCTTTACCCAAGGGTAAATGTAAAGACGTTCATTTTCTTTGGCAGGGTAAGCCATATTGCATTTACAGCTAGGTAAAAGCATGTCAGTTCCGTAGCAGTGGCCTGAATGCAACACATTTAAGTTCACCAGCTCATCACCATTATATTTATGGGTCTATTTTGTAATTTACCATCCCCAGCTAGTGAAAATACAAACCCCTACTAGTCCACTTTTGGCTTTGACTTCAGTACATCTGAAGATGTGTGTTGGACAACACTTTTGTTTGGTTTTTTGTTTGTTTGTTTGTTTGGTTTGGTTTTTAAATAAAGGCAGCCTGAATACTGAAGCTTCCTATATCGTCTGGTCATTTTCCTGCCAGTCCTAACAGCAGGTTTCAGAACACCACCGAGTTCTGCAACTAATGTGACAATACTGAAAAAAATGCATCCATCAGGATTCAGGGGCTTACATTTACCTGCAGCCTCAAACATACACATTATTTCCGTGGGACAGTGCTCTGTATAGAAGAGCGACATGCAAGCAAACCTGCATCCCATGTCTGCTGACTTGGTCCTCTCGCTGCTGTGTCTGACTTTGCCATCGCAACTGTCCACATCATGGCAGCTAAAAGAAACAGAGAAAGTGATCAGCTGCATAAAACATCGGTCACTATAGCTCAGAGGAGCTAAGTATTTAGCTTTCCCTAAAAATACAAGCCCTTGCCCCTGTAAATGCTTTTGAAACGCTCACTCTTAGTTGGTTTCCCCAGGCACTTTGGAGGCAAGGTGGGAGAAAATTAAGGCAGTGCAGCTATTCAGTTTTTAAGAAAGTCCCAGAGCACAAATAGCTAAGAGCCAGTATATTCTTCTCTGTAGGCTAAAGAAAGCAAACATCCAGAACTAGGGTCCTCATCTCCTTTGTTTTCTACCTGGTTTCTGGCTCTTCTCTTCAAAGCAAACAATTGCCCAGGAAATGATGGTAGTACAAAAGGTAACCAGAGGTTAACTTAACACAGCTTACTCCTCCTGTTCTGCTAAAGGTAAAGCATACAAGTGAGGGATATGCGGGAGTTGTCAGTGTGCCAGTTTTCTCTCTGCCTGTTTGTTTTGGTTCCTTCCTGTCAAAATATTGGCTATTTCAGTTTTGGTTCCAAGAACAACTGAAGGATGTTTGGGGGTTTATTCTTGAGATCAATCCCTAAATTAAAAAGGAACACAAACCATTCTGAAATCAGTGGAAGGGAACTCAAATCAACTGCTTATTTAAGTATGTGTCAGTCTTCCTGTTTTTATAGATGCTAAACTAAATAAAATAAGCCAAGGCAAACACAGTGCCTGCTTTTCCACTACAAGCTCAGCCAAGGTGATGTTTTTGCATCTAGAGGGAACCACAGAATGTGGTCTTGCAATGGAGACACTGACATTCTGCACAGGAACTTTCTGTTCAGTATTTATTATTTGTTGAATTGCATTCTCCTTTAGAGAACTTCTTATTTGTTAACTAAAACATGTGAGAGACTTCACCTAGATGGTCTCAGATCAGCATAACAGAATCTCCAGTAAAAGGGAGATCAGCTGAAGCCAACAGAAGCTCTACTTGGAACATGTAAAAGCATTTATGTAACATTAAATACTTGGAAAAAAAGATCCATCAGGTTGTAGGCATCCTCAACTTCACACCCAACATTTGGAAATACCCATTCATCTTACAAGCGATGTAATGAAAAAGGCACTGAGGTCCATGAAGCGCTTGAGCCCAGGTCCCAGGAGTGTTGAGTCGCCTGCCTTCCAACCATCTTAATCTTAAGCACATACATACTTTTGTGGATAAGGGCACTAGACACCATCATAGTTAAAACAGTCCAAGAAAGCCAGTTAAGAGACTGATTTTGTTTGCAGAGCAATACTTGAGTAGAGCCCTTTACAAAGCAAGCAGCCACACAACAAACAATAAAGCAAATGTATTCTAAGCACTGCCATCTGTACAGTGCACAGAGCAAGAGGGGGCTACAGGAAGAATGGAACCTCATCACATGCTTAAAGTGTGTCTACAAAGCATACACACAAGGAGTAAGTGTATTGAGCGAGCATCATCTAATCACAGAACTTTGCAAATGCTACTGTCTAATATAGGTTTTTATATGCAGAACAAAGGGGTATGTTCTGCACTGTATTCGTGAAAGAATAAACCTACTTTTGAACATTTCAGCTTCACAAGGCATATGTGGGCTCCCTTTGGCTAATTAGAGTTGGCACCGTTGTAACTGATAACTGAGGCCTTCTACAAACGGTCTGTTCCAGAACATAAATGTGCACCAATCTTAGGGCAAGGAAATAACTAAAATAATGCTCTTTGGTCTGACACAGAAATAGGCTGCGAGTTTAATCTGGCTAAAAACATTAACATTCTAATCTTACTCACAGGAATATATTAATGCAGGAAAAATGGGCTCATTTCTCTCCTGTGCAGTTTCTACCAGCATTCTCAGCGGCCCCTTGGGACAGAGAACAGCCATCAGATCTGCAAAGAGAACAGGGCCAGACAATCTCATCTCAAACTATCAAGCATTATTTTACATTCTTTATCTTTAAAAAGCTATTCTCCCCTCAAAATTACCGCTATCAATATTAATTGGATGATTTCCTGAATGGCAGTTTCTGCCACTTTGCATAACTCTAGCTGTTCTAGTCCCTGAAGGTGTTGTTCACTTAAAATACTCTCCCCAAGCCTTAATGTAATAACAAGAGTTTTCATTGTGCTAATCTTATAAAAAGCCTCTTGAGAACACTATGTTATTTCTTTGAAAGTAGATGGCAGCATTACATTGAGGTGTTAAATTTAACAAGAGGAGGACTGGGGGTACTTTGTTCACGTTCCACAATCCATCGCTACGTACACTGACTCTGTTTCACATGAATGAAGGCCTTTGGTCCAGTTCCTCTTTGGCTAGCCCCTCTCCTCTGTCAGAGCTCCTCACCAATCTGAATGTTACCTCCCGGCTGCCTCTTGTTCTGCAGGTTCTCTTGAAACTTGTAACTCATACCAAAATCCACGATCTCTCAATAACCATAAACAAAACATGCAAGACTATCAGGTTGCTACTGATAAAAATCCAGCCACCCCTACAACACAGTTAGATGTGGTTCAGTACTTTGCTGCCTTGGTGTTCCACTTTGAAGGATGTGGTAGGATAGGAGTACAGTACCTACATGAACAAGTCAGCAAGTCAACTTAGTTGCCCATCTGTCTCTTTCTAAAGCTGTTAGCACCATAAAGGTGTTTTTTGAATGACATGCACAGTCCTTGCCTCAGAGTAACCTCCTCATGAGCCACACCTTGAGAGTCACAACCCAGACTTACCATAGATGGAGATTGCACCTAGAATCACCCATGCTGACCACTCAGGTAGGTATTTAATGAAAACCAGTGCCATCAGAGCACTGATCATAATGAGATACGCTTGCTGGAGCTGCAAGGGGCCTTTCCAGTGGATGCAAATCATTCCAACAGCTCCAAAATTCCAGATGACCAAGAACAGAGTAGGGTAATCCATGGCCACATTGTATGTCTTCAACACTTCACTGGAATACAACAAGAAAAGTTAGTTAAGCAATAAAAGCAACTGACATGCAAAGCATCATACTAGTTGTAGTTAAACAAGCCTCCTACTACACCAGGAGAAGGCAGGATAGAAGCAGCTCTCATCACGAAGGGGGAACCTGCCTTGCGGCCAGTTGCTGCTCTTGGCGCTCTGTTCCTCCTGCTGGAGATGGACATGCTGTGTGCGCCGACAGGCACCACACTGCCCCAGTCCTGAGGTCAACAATGATTCCAAGGCTTTGAGCAGGCAGGATTTCAAGTCTTAACTGAACCTAGACCTGCGGCTACGTGACTTGTCTGTAGCAAAGAAGTCCTGTAAGAGTCATCCCACCAGATGCATGACATTTGCAGTTAAAGATGAAAAGTTTTAACGAGCGTCACCAGCAAGTTGAAAGCTTGATTCTACCTGAGCTGTGAGCAAATAGGAATAAGCTTGATACAATGTAGTCCGAGAAAAAGGCAAGACAAATCAGAGAACCAACTCGGCATATAAAGTTCTTCTCCACTTGCTTCTCAATGTGTAATTCAGGGCCTCTGTACCACAAGGTTCAGCCTGTTCATTCCTTGCTCACGGTATCACTTCCCAGTGATTTTTGTAGAGTAGACACTGTAAAATCATTGCCTATTAGAGACCTCATTTTCCATTTTTTAAAAAAGAAAGCTCTCTCATTCTAATGATTTTTAAAACATCTGTTAGGAGAAGGGGACACATTCTCTTCCTTGTTGAAGGTGGGGATTTTCTGCAAAGAGGTGAAGGAGCCCTGAACTGCCAGGTTACCTGCACCATTCCCACTTACCCAAGATATATGTAGGTAAAGAGGAAGAGCAGCATCAAAGACGACAGGATCAGCCAGCCGTGGATGAACTATCAAGGGCAAGAAGAGACAGTGATTGAAGGGGCTGTTCCCCCTCGTGCAGATCCGAGTGCTGCACGCATTATTGACAGAGCTTCCTATTGCCCAACAGTCTCCTTCTGCTCTCCTCTACTTTCCAAAGACCCTGCCTTCCCCACTGCCGGTGAAGGAGGACGGACAACCAGTTGCTCCCAGTTCTCCCAAACTCTTACATGCTATATTCTATCCCATGGTGTTTGTTTTTCTTGGTTTGGTTGGGTTTTTTTAGTCTCTTTCCTAGCCATTTCCATGGGTATCCATGCTGGCTCCTAGCTTAGACAGGTAAGCACATTCTCTTTGCTTGGTGGGGAGGAGGAAAGGTTTGCCCAAGGATGCACAATAAATCCATTTCAGGGCCAAGTTTAAAAAGCAGCAGTGGCCCGTGCTCAAAGGCTGGGCTGGTACTCCGTATAACAACTTCCTGGGCACCACAAAACCTGAATGTGCGTTTCCCTACAAGCCTTGTCCCCTTCCGCCAGAGCCTCTGCAGGCAGGAGGAACACTGGTTCCACAAGCCTTGTCTGTAACTTCTTAAGAGAAGGCATTTGCAGTTAATGGTACAACTTAGTCTGTAAGTACAAACCACAGAACTTTTTTGATCACATGGAGAAGACTCAGACCTGACTAATACAAAGTAGCAAGCTTTGTTTTTAAGAGCCTATCATTAGTGACAAAATAACAGCAAAGCATATTCAGGGGCACAGTTCTACCACCGCAGACAAGGGCAATGGTACAAAGGTGATGAAGGTACGATACGATTCTTGCTATGACTAAGATGTAGATGACTAAGACTAACCTGTGCTGTGCCCGTATTTCTCACTGACACAGAAGCCCCACTTGAAATCAGGTTCACAGCATATGAGCACTTTACCTTGTAGCAGCGATATTTATAGAGCACAACTAGGAACACAGTCATTACAACGATGACGCTGATCATTATGATGGTGTTCAATACCGAGTTCAAGAGACGCTGGCCCACAGACGGGGTATCCTCACTGAAAGGGGTGTAGATCCTGCAGTGTAAAGCAAAAGCCATATAAAGTACGTACGTTGTCTTCTAACTAACTGCCCCAAGATAAAACCAGACCTCTGTGTGTGGGAAAGAAAGGGAGGCATGACTGCCAAGGACAGCAAACATGAGTTCTAGCCTCTGAAGGGACTGGGCTCCAGTTAATTATCAACTACAGATTAGCGGTCTCTATCAAAAGCACATTCCTACAGAGAAGCTGTGGCTGGCAGAGCTCTAAACAAAAAGACCTACAGTATAAATGACTTCATTGAAGTTTAGTAACTTCTCTCCAGGCCACAATTTTTTATTGCGTGCTCTGGATCCTCTCTGTGATAATTATAAGGATACATCCCAGGTGCTGTCCTAAAAGGAAGGGGGGCACCCTTTCTTTCCACACTTGGTAGGAGAGTCTTGGACTTTTTTATCCCTGCTCATCACCCCCCACCTCCCCCATTTTGTTTCCTTTGGTTCAGTTCAAGGGACCACAGTTCTGTTTCTCCACCCACCATGTGAAGTGCAGTTAGAGCCCCAGGAGTGCTCTCAGGCACAGTCAGCGAGAGCTGGATGGAATTATGTATCCACACCATGAGTCTTTACGAACCAGAAATGTCATCAGGAAATGAGACACTCATCCAAATGAACATGCTATTCCCTGATTGCTGCCAGCTAGTGGGTGAACAGACTAGGAGTTCAGCCTGGGCCTTTTATGCTGCAGCATGAAGCATATTTCGCTGCTCACAGGCTTCGCTTAAGGTGCCCTAATGACAGCGCTAACAAATTGGTATAATGCAGGCATGGAAGAACTTACACAGATGAACGTAGCATACTTTAGTAAGATCCTTATATGTTTACACAGCCACCTGTAGCTGTGTAAAGGTTCTCCCAACCTGCCAAGGAAGCACTCTGTGTAGACAGATGCGCGTGCGTGGGACGTATGTGTAAAGCTAGGAATCCCATGTACTCAGAGGCTATTCTGAAGACCCCACTTACAGCTGCCCGTTTTTCTCCGTATAGAAGCGCACTGACTTTATGGTGGCGACGACAACAATCATACAAAGGGTGACAGGCACAAAGAGCATGATTACATGCTTTGCTCCATATTTCAGAGTCAGCTCCTCCTCTTCATTTTCCAGGGCTCTTTCTCTCACTGGAACAGCCGAGTCAGACACTTCCCCATCAGCAATATTGTTAGGGCTACGGCTGCTACCTGTTCGCCTCTTCTGAAAAGAAATATTAGCAAATATATAAGATGCTTCTTTACTTTGTGTTCAAAGCTTTATTCCATCATATTTCATGAGGCTGCTGTAGGCCACCACAGCATACCAACTTGTTCCTAATAGAAAGGTACCAACTGAACAATAGAATTAGAAATTCCATTACAAACAGGCTGAAAAGGAGGGTTTTTTTTTAAACCAAAAACATTAATATCTAAGGGCCTCTTCAAGCGCAGTATATAGATGGACACATGCACATGAAGGGCAAGATGCCCAGAACGGAGACAGAAGGTCATCTGAGGTGGCACAAGATTGACCAGTTCCTCCCCCTACAGCAATGCTGTGCTTGCTTCACCCTGCTGCTTTGCTGGCAGCAGGACTAGATTCTGTTCTAACATTTGCTGCCTTTGACCAGAGCAGAGAAAGGGTTTCTGGCAAAATAAGAAGGCTGAAAAGGATATCCTGCAAGAATCACATGTGCATCAGGTCCCGATTAAAAACCTGTATCTTTATGGAAAGGAAGGAAAAGGGAGGAGTATATATGGAGATAAAAAGGGGGAAAAAGTCACAGCAGAGGAAATGGGAACAGGCACTGCTGCTGCTGGCTGAGAGTGACACCAGAGAAACAGCACTGGCCAAAGCCAATCCTAGAAGCCAGTCTGCTGGGAAGGACTGAGGGGTAGCAGGACTATCATCACACCCCATTTCTTCATTCCCTAGGCAGGACGCACACCTACCCTGTGTCCCTGTGCTTCCCCTGCTTCCGAGGCTTGCAGGCCATCCTGGTAGGAGGGTACTGGAGGGCTTTCTGCAGACATCAGGGATGTTCTCTCATTGCAGGGCTCCTCCTCGCTGTCTGAGTTGTTCATGAATGTGATCATCGTTGCCTTCCCAGGGCGCACTCAGGAGGGCCACAGCCAAGCACGACTCAAGGCTGAGGGGACAAGATGAGTGGAAGGAAAGAGAAACAGTGAACACCACAGTGCAAGCAGCTGGAAGTCTGAAGAGGAGGCATAATTTCAGCAGGGAGGCTACAGCATGCTATGTAACTCCATCTCCGTCTAACAGCTGATTTAGCCTCCTGTCACCCCAGGCACGACAATCCATTCAGTTAAAGTCACTGTGACTTTTGCAGGCAGGTAGAAGAGCAAAATGCAGCACTGAAGCAATTTAATACTTTTTCTTTGCCACAGCTTTCACAGTTGCTGCCTCTATTTTCCCTCTCCCATTAGTACACCTTGACTTTCACAATGGAGGTTTCTCAGTGCTTAGTGTTTGTTTTGCATGGGCCAAATAAAGCTTCACCTCAAATGCTGGCTGCCTGCTAGAAAGCTAGGAGAGCTCAGCTCTTACACAACACTCCTGCAAGCATCAGCAGGTAGCAGAAGTTTCTTAGTAACCCTGAGCCTCGGTTTTACATAAGCCACTAATCAGGAGTTACACGATGTCTTCCCCATTATAACTGTTTATTAACCAAATGAACTTTATAAATGGTTCTTCTCTTTACCCATGGACAAGGAGAAGTTTGTGTAGAAAGGGAAAGACCCGTCTCCTTAGGTGAGCCACTTTTTTTTATGTTGCCTTGTGATTAAAAGCAAAACCACTTGGGTGGGCAACAATGGAGTATAAAAGTGGGGACTAGAAATGTGTGGCCTCTTTCCACCTACTGTTGCCCAGAAAGGCAAGCAAAGCAGTGGCAGTGCAGAAAGGAAAGGAACAGCTCTTCTTCCTAGACACCAGACAGAGGAGGTACGCTGCCCTGGATACTGCAGAACAGCCCTAAAGCCAGGATTTCAGGAACCTCTGAAGGCAAGTGATAGAAGAATTCCTTTCAGCATTTATTAAGCCAGCTTAACAAAGCAACTGGAGTAAATAACAAGAATTCAGTCACCTTCTGATTCTCAGCCACCTGTCCATAAGCAAAACCAGACTTCCAATGCATTGTAAAGCTTCAGTATCTACAAGAACAACTCCTCTACAGTACTTTACCCAAGCCCATGTGTCTCAGGAAATATATCCAACTCAAAAGAGGAAGCTGAGCAAGCCATGTGACTTGGATGCAGTCACTTAAATCTGAATCATGCATTAGCAGTCCAACCAGCACACTATGCTGTCTGCCAGCCAGCTTGAGAGGTCAGAGCAGACACTTTGAAGATCTGCGAGATATTCTTGCTTATTACTAAAGAAACTGAAATTCACTTTGGAGGAAGAAAAGAGGGGGGAGTGGTTCTTTCACAACCTCTTCAACACATCTGGCACCTTCAAGAAATTTTAGAATGTCAACTCCATCTGCCCAAGTGAAACATTTTTCAGACATCTGCTCCTCCCCTGCCTTCCCTTCAAGCTTCTTCATATCATCTTGTTCCTCTTTTAGTGATAAAAGTGGTACAGTTATGGGAGACAAATGCAGGGGTAGCCCTCAAGCCAGGTCTGTCACCTTCACGGTAATACTGTGTTCTTACCGAGTGAGCTGCCCAACACCTGCACTTGTGTGCTTGTTTCTTAAAGAGCCCAAGATCTCCACTCCAGGTGCCCGACACACTCTTCTGACTGAGCACGCGAGGGCTCACGATTTACAGTTGAGAGTCTAGATTCCTGTTCAGTTATAGGGTTTAGGGCTTGAAAGAAGTTGGGTACATAAAGTCATTCAATCATGACATACGTCTGGATCTGTGAACAGGTGAAGTGATGCATGCCCCGGGACCTGTGACCCATGGAACTTAAATAACACTCAAAACCTCTGCCTGTGTCAGAGACCAGGGAAGAAACAGATCTACTCTCTGATAGTTTGGGACCAATATTTAGGTTTTAACAACCCAATGCAAATATTAAAGATTTTTTTCTCTCAATGTTTAATAAAGTGCCACACGATTTTTGCTACATGAACAGAGCAATTCTGCAGAGGATTTAGAAGGGACAGTCAGTTAGCCTACTTTCAACACCCTGGTTGTGCTCACTGGAGGAGTTAAACCAATAGCAAAAACTCAGTACTAATTACTGATTAATAATGGAAAAAGAATCTCATGACATAACACAGCTGTTTTTAAGCTGGACATTTTCTGCTATCCTCCCTCAATAAGGACATGGACAAATGCAAAGATGCAGCCATACTTCTGGTCAGCAGGCAGACTCAGACCTGAACACAGCTTTACTGTCTCTTGTTTACAAGGCTTTGTTTTTAGTGAGGGCTGACACAGACAGACCCCAGCATATCTGGGATTTTACAGGACCTCCTGTGGCAACCAGCCCTCAACAAATCCTCAGACACTGTGCTCTCAGATGCCTTAAACTGACCTAAATACATGGTCCCACCAAAGGGGTTGTCCCACCACCCTCAGCCTCTCTGGTGCAAACACCAGGTCCTCATCAGCTGTCTTAGCTCTTTTGATAAGACAATGGGCACTTTTTTTTCTTTGCTTTGACAGAGCCAGATTCCAACAGGACCAGCTCCCAGGCCCACAGGAGGGCAAGAGTGTGCTGGGCCACCCGCCTTCCAGTAGGGTCAAGCCTTATGGTGGCAAGCCCTCTGCTCACTCCCAGACAAGCAGCCAAGCAGCCCACCCTCAGCTCAGGTCTGCAACACCTATGGCAGCGTGGCTCTTAACCAAGCAGGTGTCTTTGGCATACAGTTTATGGAGGCAAGAACACTAGCCCTCCGCCCCACCATGGACCCAGCAGGGAGTTTGTCTACTGCCTCTATTTATCCATCAGACCTGCACTTTGAACTGGCACCAAGGCTGGGCTGGCTGCTGGAGATAAACCTTTGGTTTAAGCAGTTTGTCTTTCAAGGGAGGCAGGAGTAGCCTGGTCACTCTCACATCCACGCGCCCAGTGCGACAGCACCCTTTGGGCTGAGCAGAGCAGAAGAGGAGCAGGTCTCTGCCCCAGTGGCTTGCTTGCCAAACAGAAAGGGAGCCACAGAGCACCAGGCAACCAAGAAAGGGATGTTACAAAGCCACACTGTTTTCCAGTATCATTTCACCAGTTAAACTAAGGGAAGGGGCCTTGCAGAGACGATTTCTGCCTCCCAAGGCCGCTGGTTACACTTCAATGCAAAGCACAGGAACCTTAATTCCTACTCATGCACATGACACCAAATACACCGGTGCATCCTGACTGTGTTTTCCGACACTGAGCTGAAAAGGGGGAAGGACAGGAAAGGAAAGGAAAGCATGGAGGGCCGAGACAAGCACGCTCCCTTTCTGGCTGTAGCAACAGGAGGAGCTTTCAGGGTGGGGTGGCGGAGAAACACAAGCTGTACCTATATTCACAGAAAGCTATAGAGCATGGTCTACCAAATACTGTAAACAAAGAAGATGAACAACACATGCCAGACCATCATCAAACTGACACGGTAGGTTGCAGGGTATTGGGTAAGGTTTTCCTCTTTTCCTCTGTGGATGGATTCAAACCACTAGGGTTCCGTTCAAAAAATCATAAGATTTTTAACAGCTGAAAGACCAAACTCTCAAAACTGTATGGCAAAAATGAAAGGGGGCAAAAAGTAGGTCAGCTGAGGTGGGAATACAATCACTCCTGCTTTACAGCAGTTCTCATGAAGCCGGCAGGAGAGGATTCACCATTTCTCCCATTCCAGATGTCCTTCATACAAGGGACCTCTTTCCTCAAGTGCAATAAATCAGCTTTACAGATTTGGATGAAACTGGGCCAATTGGCACTAACATTAGGATCTAGCCTCTGTTTGCCTTTTAATTTCATACTGCAACATCACTGTGCTGCAAACAAACCTAAATCCTTTGCCTTGCATTTCATCCATCACAAATAATACCAGCACAATATGCAGCACAGAACAGCTGCTGCAGGCTGGCAGGATACTCAATAATCCACTTGAGAGTTAAAATTCCTGCTTATACATCCTGTTCTCTTCGATGGCAATTAGAAGAAGAGAAGGAGTCTTCCTTTGCTATATTTAGACCAAAAGAAAGCTTTGGGCTGACACTGACAGCCTGATGCTCTCCTGAGTTTCACCTCTAGTAGTGACTGCTGTTGGTAAACACAAAGAGGAGGAAAAAAACTTTTAAGAAACGTTAAGTGGTGGGGCCGAAATGAAGAGCAAAGATTTCCAGGTTCTCGCCAACGAATAAAGCCAGAACGTGCCTGCTGCTAAAACGACAGAGGACTCGGAACACCCCGTCTCAGCGGTCAGAAAAGAACTCGCAAATGCCCTTCACTTTCAGCCTCAGAACGCAGAACTAACAGAACACCAGCCGCTGCGGGAACCTGCGGAGACGCGGAGCCCTCTTTCCCCACGTCAGGGCACGCCAGCGCAGCTGAACCAGCACCGTTTTCTTCTCCCCCGCAGGAAAGCCACACGGCGTCGCCCCCCGGGGTTACTGTGCTGGCAGAGCTGAAGCCAGCCCCTCCCGGCGGGCGGCAGGACGGTCATTTTGCCGGCGCTCAGCCCGACGACACCGGCGGTCACCTCCACGGGCGTGCGCGCCGGGGCTAGCCGGCTTCTGCCCCCGTCCCAGCGCACGGGCACCGGCCGGCCACGCAGCGGCTGCCGGGGAGAGACAGCGGGCGCTGCGGCAATAAAACAAACAAAAAAACAGAATAAAAAACACCCCCGACCTGCCAGACAGAGACCTGCAGAGGGAGGCCCACGGACGGCCTACAGGTGTTCTCCCCAGGTGCCCTCCTAGTGCCTGCCGGCTCGGGCTGCCCCTTATGCACGCACGTACAGACACGCACGTACCGGCACACGCACAGACACACGCAGAACTTTCACCAGAGCGAGCCAGCAAGGCTGCCGCACCTCCTCCCCCCCAGCCTCCGTGCCGGGCCCCGGCGTGGAGCGGAGGGGCCTCGCACGGCTCCAGCAGCGCGGTGACCCCAAGTCCAGCCACGTCCAGCCCAGCCCAGTCCGGCCCAGCGGGAGGAGAGCGAGAGCCCGATCCCGCGGCCGCTCCCCCAGCCGCCGCCGCTGTTTACCTGCTCCCGGCACGGTACCGGCTCCCCTCGCTCCCATTGGCTCCGACGCGCTCCGGCCCCAACGCTGGCCGGGTGGAGGAGCGCGGCCGCCGATTCGCCGCGGCAGCTGTCGTTCGGATGATGCCTCCGCCTACTAGCCACTCTCTCCCAATGGGAGAGAAGCGTGGGGAGAGCCCGCCTTTCTATTGGCCGTTCCTCTTCCCACCCTCTCCCTCCGGCAGTGGGGCGGCTTGCGAGGCGTGGCCGAGCCGCCATAGCGGGGCGGGTGCGGGCGGAGCTGGGGCTGTGGCTGGCGGGGAGCGGCAGCGCACGGGGAGGAGCCGTGGCTCCCGCGGCCGGGGGTTGGGGTCAGGTGTCGGCTTCTCCCCTCGGCGGTGGGGAGGGAAACGGCGGGCCGAGTGCGGCCGGGGGCCCCTCCAGTTCGAACTAATTGCTTGAAAAGCGCCTGGCTCTGCGCCCGTAACTTAGGTGCTCGCAGACCCGGTACGGAACCGAGCCGCCGGCGGCTTGCAGGCGTTTGCCGCGCTTCGCAGCAGCCTGCAGCGAGCGGGAAAGCTGCGCCAGCGTGCAGGTCCTGGCTGAGCTGAACAGGTGAGGGAGAAGCGTGGAGAACAGAGAAACCAGAGGGGATGGCCAAGGAACGGCTCTTGTGGAGGTGTGTCTGACTGCTGCTCAGCTGGTACCTCGGAGGCACCAATAAAGGAAAATGCAGCCCCGAGGAGAAGGGCGTGGGGGTACTGCTGGATGAGAAGCTCAGCATGAGCTGGCAATGTGCGCTTGCAGCCCAGAAGGCCAACTGTACCCTGGGCTGCATCAAGAGAAGCGTGGCCAGCAGGGTGAGGGGGGTGATTCTGCCCCTTCACTCCGCTCTCGTGAGACCCCACCTGGAGTCCTGCGTCCAGCTCTGGAGCCCCCAACATAAGAAGGACATGGATGTGTTGCAGCGGGCCCAGAGGAGGGCCACGAAGATGATCCGAGGGCTGGAGCACCTCTCCTATGAGGACAGGTTGAGGGAGTCAGGACTGTTCAGCCTGGAGAAGGGAAGGCTCCAGTACCTGAAGGGGCCTACAGGAAGGATGGAGAGGGACTTTTCACAAGGGTGTGTAGCGATAGGACAAGGGGGAATGGCTTTAAACTAAAAGAGGGCAGATTTAGATAAGATATTAGGAAGAAATTCTTCACCATGAGGGTGGTGAAGCACTGAAATAGGTTGCCCAGAGAAGCTGTGGATGCCTCTTCTCTGGTAGTGTTCAAGGCCAGGTTGGATGGAGCTCTGAGCAACCTGGTCTAGTGGAAGATGTCCCTGCTCATGGCAGGGGGGTTGGAACCAGATGATCTTTAAGGTCCCTTCCAACCCTTACCATTCTATGATTCTATGATAAAATTACAAACACTTTCACGTTATTTACTATGGGTGTGAGAAATTCCTATTTTCAGAGCGTAAGCCTTTTTGGTTAAAATTTAAAAAACAATAGCATGACAGCAAGCAAGATAATGTGTGGGCAGAGGAAACTTTTCCAATCAGCAGACAAACCACTCCCGTGCCTCTGTTACTCTCAGTGCTTTATCAAGCAACAGTTAAATGAAATGAAGATTCTGGCAGCTCTGTAGCACTTGCTCATCATCTGCGGGGGCAGAGACACAAGCTGGAGTCATGGTAAATTTCCTCTGCTGCTGTTCTTGCTTAGGAAGAACCTCGGGCATGGAGACAGGGAGTATTTGCAGCAGAGCTTCACCTTCCTCTTTGTTTCGTGCCATCCATGATGATCGTACATACAAAAGGAATGATGGGTAAGATGGCGATGAGGGACACAAGAGGTACAATAAATGAACTGCCCCACTATATATATATGTATATCATTGGACAAAATGGAATTTTGTGCAGATTCCAAATCTAAGTTGGTCATCACATTCTTTTCCCAAATTTCTTGCACAATGTTTATCACAAGTGACAGACCTTCCTTATACCTGTAATCCTTATTTTGAGCTACTTTGCACACAGAAATAAGTGACATGTAAAATTCTTCAGAGCCCCAGAGAGCCACCTATCAAAGTGTGACCAGCTGTCCTTTGCCAAGGTAAAGTCAGTCTAGGAAAATCAATAAACTGCGTGCTTGGCTGCATTCTTCACTAGCAGAGCATCAGCGCTCATTGTAACAGGTTTCTCTCAAAGGCTATGTCCATCCTTCGTCTTCATGCTGAGCTGCTGAGTTCCTTTTCACTGAACACCGTCCAGCTGGAGATTTTTTTTTTAAATGGGAATTTGATGAATTGAATTCTTCTCACGTGTTACTCTCAGCTGCTTGTCAAGTTTGTTTAACATTAGCAGAAGGAGTAATTTTGGTTGCACTCAGATTTTCTGCAACTGACAGTAGTTTTATACCACTTTACTTTTATATGGAGCTTATATATCTGACACAAATTTGGGATAATAGTAAAAGTATTTATCTGTTTTAAAACATTTTGCATCTTGAAAGCCAAAGCAGCATTGACAGTCTGAACCGCACTGCTCTTCACCTTGCTGACAGCCAGACAGCCTGTCTGAGCCTGCCTGGAGTCATCACTTGAGCCAGCAACAAGCAGGTTCCAGTGAAACCCCGGGCCTGCCACAAATCTGTGCAGGCAATAGGTAAGTTGTTCTTAGGCCCATTGAAGTCACTGGGGCTGTGTGCAGATTTCATCCATGTGCAGCAATTTGCTGAGTTAAGAGCAAAGGTGTTTTCTTTCGATTTTCTTCAATTTTCATAAACACTCCCTTATTCTTTTCTCCCTCAGCTCACTTCATTTCTACCGTATAACGGACACAGCAATCTTTGGTAATTAATGCTTTTTCTTGCCCACTCTTCCCCTTCCCTTTTTATGCTGTTTTTCCAAATCTAGCTTCATTTCACTGCCCTTCCTCTGGCCGGTTCCAGTCAGCAGTATGTCTGTATTTACTTTTATCGTGGCAGATGACTAAGCATTGCAAATAAATTGGTTGTGTTATCAAGGCCACGTGCCCCAGAATTCTAATGCAGGTTCTCCTTTTCCTCCACATCCTGACATTTTAAATAGTAATGCCAAGTGGTTTTCATTTGCCTTCTGCTTTTCTAAGCTCTCACGAAATTTTAATTGCTAACACCTGTTTTGCTATTTTCCCCCCGAAATATCACAGAGAGGGAAGTGGGGTTTTTATCCACTTCCTTTTTCAAATGAAAGCTGAGACTTCCATGCTATCCCAAGCCCCTGAAATCAATGCATGTGGATGTTCACCCGCATTGGGCAGCCTCCTAGGAAGCAAGCTCTCTTTGATTCAACAGCAGGTAACTGCGTGGCCATGTGGATTTCAGAGGCCGTAGATACCTAAAGGTTGACTAAAAGCCATGCTCATAATCAGGCTACAATACAGCAGTGATGAGAGTCAGGCCTTGTCACATCCTTTCCAATAGCTTTCTTCCTTAGCTGCTGGGTGGACTTTGTCCCCTTCTTCTAGGGGATGAAGAGATGGGAACAGGTTTTACAAGACCAGCTGGCTTTAGAACCTAAGCTTGCAGCTTTTTTTTCCGCTCTTAAAAATGCTGCCCTTGAGTATGAAGAGCTCTGGGAGAAGAGAAAATTAACATGAATTACACAGGCGTCTAGTCAGGTCTCTGGCCTGGAGTTTAGAGGCAAATTCCTTGCTTCTTTCCACATTCTCACTGGATCCTCCCTTTTGCTCTCACCCTGTTGGACGAGTGCAGAGAAGTGTGGGTCTTGTGCAACCTAACAAAGAGTTTTTGGAAAAATTACATGTACTGCAGCTTTCGTGAAAGCAGAAGAACTGATGGCACTGGGGCCATGGGTACGTGAAACCCAGCTGTCTTTCTGAGAACACATGTGCTGCCTGCCTCCTTTGTAGTTTTCAGAGGCAAAGATCTAGCTTAACTAGGTGATCCTCTTCTGTATCCTAAAGTGGGTAACAGGAAGACAAAGAGTTGTTTCAGTCTCTCCTTCCTTGAGAGCTACTATCACATGGCTTTCAGTCAGAATGCCCCTTCACAGGTTTTTTTCCCAGCTGCATCACATGAGAAGCATCTGACCTGAGAGCAAGTTAAAAGGCTCTTTGAGCAAAGCCCTACACTGTATTCATGTGGCCATCAGAAATATTTCTGCTTTTTTTCCCCTCTTCTTTAAAGAGAGCTGTGAAGTAATTTCCTTGAAGGATCTCTCACAGATAATGTAAAGTATGCCCATTCCTAGGAAAATCATATGACAAGCCGCATCGCAGGCTTTTGGCTTGGGAGGTCAGTGTCTCTCTCCAGAAGCAATTATCGCCAGGCTGGTGGTTGTTTTGAAGTACATAGGGCCATTCTGTAGGATTGCCGTAATGTGCTCCATTTTAGTACTTAGACTTTTACAGTAGGAGATCTCAGGGAGTTTTTGGTCATAAACTGTTACAATCCTCCAAATATATCCAAGGAATTGTGACTGTTTTATTTCAGGAGGTATAAATAATACCCGGAAATAGGACTACTGACACAAATTCAAACACTGAGATGCTACCTTGGCTTTTGAATGGAAACAGACACACCACCATCTGTCAGAATAACATTAAAACCTCTTATACTTACACAGATGATATGAATAGGGTCAGGTCGAGCATATCTGAGGTTTTATGCTAGAATAGGCAGTAGTTTCCAAGAGTCTTGCCCAGTTTATTCCACCCTGTAAAGCTGCAGTCCCTCAAGGAAAGGTCATTACTGAATACCAAAGTAAACATTTTTCTCATAACTGAAGGAGATCTGCTCATTTGTAAGATTACTTAGCATGCAGCCAGCCAGGGCTCAGGACGGAGTGCCACCTGTGGATGGGTGTCATATATTGGTGTCACACATATGGGCTGATTTTTAAGGAGTGGTCCCACATCGATGTCTTTGTGAAGCCTCGGACCCAACCAGACAGTTTAGACTTATGTTCCAGTACGGAAGAGCATGGTTTAGCCTTCTGCCTAAACCAGAGGTAAAACACGGATCCAGAGTCCCCTAGACTGTAGACAATTGTTCTGACTCTTGGAAGCGCATCTCCATTGTACGGGGATACTAACCAGTTGTGCTGTGAATGTTCATTCAGTACATGTCTTCCATGGTGTCATGTAGACCTGAGATCATCTTGTGGTCCATTCATTCCAGGATCTGTAGCATCATAGAAGCTGGGTAGATGACTGCTTTCCAATGTGTGTAGGAATGAGCTAAACATGAGCCCCGACTCAAACAGACAAGGCCAAGGTGGTGCAAGGGGAACAGGAATCAAATCTGGTTAAGCGTGCAGTCAGAAAGCAATCGGTGATATATCCAAATCAATGCAATACCACCAAAGTCTCGCTTTTAAGCACAGGTGCTTTGGAGGCCCATCAAGCAGGAGCAGGACTGCTCCGATGGGAGCAGAACTGCTGCCATGACGCCCTCTGGACCACTGTCTCATTCACAGTTTCTCCTGCCTCCTTATGTACATGTTTTGTAGAGTTGTGCTGAAGAATCAAATATGTCTTTGATATGCACCAGCCTGAGAAGCAGTATTATGCCTTCAAGTTTGTTAGTATCTCTTAGGCTTTCCAGATCTTGGGACAAATCCTTAAAACAATCCCAGGCTCTGAGAAATCAGCACACCTGTGACTTGGAGAACTGTGAGTTAACACTGCCTTGCTTTTCCTGAAGTCAATGATAAATCAGTAATGACTAACTGAAATTAGGCCAGTCCTGGGAAAAAGGAAAATACATGCCTAACATCATTTAAAAATGCACATGACAGACAAAACAAGACGTTCCCCATAACTATGCAGATGAACCTGCATAATTTACTTGGGCCCTCTGCTGGTAATCATCGTGGGGAGGACGTGGGTAAGGAGTGTCAGTTCTACATTAACGTTCAGATAAATCCTTCCCCAGCTGTATTTCAAGGTTGTATTTCCTTCCTCACAAGGTATGAAAGAGACCCGTGCTATATACACTAGAGGGCAGAGGCTTCCTACGGATGGACACCGCCTCGGAGCTGGGTCAGCTCTTTGGCATAGCCAGGTCTGCAGTCTCAACTCGGTTACACCATGTGATAACCCGCTGAGGGGATTTTATTGTAGTCAGATCCTTGCAAAATACATTAGGTGCACCTGTAGCCCTCCCTGGAGAATTTATCTGTGAAAGGTCTCATGCTGCAAAACTCCAACACTACCACAGCAATCATTTCGATGCCGCGTTGTTTGCTAGATTCCACCACGCTGTTTGGGCACTCGGGTTCAGCCCAGCTTGTCTCTGCCGGCACAGTTGTGTCATGACCAGTGTTCCCATTGCTGGAGCTACAGCTGTAGCAGCAATAGCAAGAAATCCGAAAGAATGTAGGCAAAGATATATTTTTCACTCCCCTAAGGGGTAAGGGGATAAGTGTCCTATTTTGATTTTTGTTTAAAAAAAAAAAAAAGCTTAATTGCTTTCGGTTTCTGAACCTCACTCGTACTCATGTTAAGCAGCATTTTTTTGTCAAATTCATTGTCATATTTCTGCAAGCTTCTCTGCACAGAAGCACTTAGAATAGTTTATGTTACTAACTTTTAAAGTAAATTAAGTAAGTTTGTTTTAAACCCCCTTCAGCAGGAGTGGCCATTCCTAAAATAGCCTTTACTGGCACTTAGTTTATTTAACATTGCACTAACACCATTTAATCAAGCCTTAAATTAGGTTTTGAACCAACTTATTTAAACTGGTTCAAGCCAGTTTGATTTTCAGTTATGCAGTAAGATAAATGAAATAAGAGAGTTCATACAGGGATTTTCTACTGATCAAGCAAAGCAGTTTTAAGGCAAATCTACAGTTAAACTGGTGTGATTTTTCAAAATCTTGAGGCTTTATTTTTCCTCTTGTACAATGAAACTGTAAGTAAGTTGAAGAAAAAACCAAAAGATTTCTTTTATGCATAAGGGAGGTTCAAGCACAGATCTCAGATTAAGGAAATAACAGTAACTAGTACCTCCTCATCTTCTTTATAACTTCACTCCTCTCTTCCCCATCTGACAAGCATCGATTGCTTCAAGAACTTCAGAAGTTAATTACTTTTAAATCCTGCAATCTCTTGCACTTTGCTAATGAATCATACTCCTCACCTGTAATTTTTCATAAGCACAGTTAAGCTCACCTTTTTCTATTCCATTGCCATATTTCACCCAAATCACCTTGGTGCTCCCATACATCTCACAGATGTTTTCATACACCAGTAATATGCGTTTCCAGAGCAGCAAAACTTTGTAGGCATTATGGGTGACGCTCATACTTGGTTAAAAACAGTCTTCGTGAAACACAGTCATACTGCAACTCTCACAGACGGGCCAGAGTTGACTGTTGGTGGTAGATAAGCTCTATGTATTTGAGCCTGTCTGTATTTGCCTCCCAAAGCCCAGGTAGAGCCTGGGGATCATTTCGGCCAGGGCCGGGTTGAAGTACAGCTGCTATTGAACAGCTCACATAACAATATACAATAGTCAAGGAGAGAGAAATAAAAGACAACAGCACATAGATCTGACAGCGTCAAGGTGAAGTTAGCCTGACAGTCATTATCCAATAGAGAATTACAGAGGAGAAGAGATTGCAAATAAATAAAAATCACAGACATTCATTGAATAAAAGCTGCAGGTTTTCCAAGATGTCTGTGGTATCTGTAGAGGTGTATTTGCTTTTTCCTAAATCCACATGAGGAACTGGATATTTGCCCAAATAGAAACAGTGTGGTCCTAATATAAGGAGGAGGAGGACATAGCAGAAAAGGCAACACTGTGACACCTGAGCAAAGGGAGGTGTTGCACCAGAATTTGAATCCGTGCTCAGTGATGCAGTCTGAATTCACTGACGCTGGCTGTCTGCAAAGCAGCCCTATGAAAATCTAGACCTGGGACAGGCAATCTGCTTGGTTCCTGCTTTGTTGAGTCGGGAGCTTTTCCGTGCTTGAAACCCGTGGTGAAAGAATACCACTGCTCTGCGGCCACATTGCCTCACTGTCACCGAGCAGTTCAATTCCAGCATCTGTGCTGTCACTGAAGACGGCATGAAACTCGGCAAGACAGAGGGTGGGTGTACTGCTGTCAGAAGAACTGCAATACCCATATCCAAAAGAAAAATTTACAGTTCTTCATGACATATAGGGAAGATGCATTTTTCTCATCTTCCCTATCAAGTCAGATAAGTTTACTCATACAAGTGTCAGGAAAAAGCAAATGCGACTCCACAGATACCTCCGTGTTATTTGTGGACGACTTACAGCTTGTATTCAAATGCGAATACAAAAGCCACAGTAAGTAATGTCAAAATCAGATATATTCTTTAAAAAGAAGATGCCTTCACTGTAATTTAGAAAAGAAAACAGTAATGGTGATGACTTTCTGTATGAGCAAGAGTAACATGAGACCCACATTTCCCATGTACTCATTTCAATTGCTGAATCTGAGACACTTTTTATACACGCTGAGCAGACAATATTCCGCACTTCATGAAAGTCATGGGGTTCATGAAAGTCATGGCTCAGTCCAGACTGGTTTCTTTTTAGACATGCAGAAACAGAGAGTAAAATTCACTGGCCAGTTTTGAAAACGTTGGTCTTTAGCTCTCCCTATCTTAGTTTTCTCATCTGCATAGGAAAGATGATAATCATGCAGAGAAGTGCCTTGAGGCACCCCATCCAGGGAGGGGGTAGCAAAGTGCTATGTTGTTAATGAAGATGAGCAATGCCCACTGTACTGCACACAATGCCAACACTGAGAACATTTCTCACCCACCTCTGCATTCCTCCCTAAACTGCATTTCTGTCTCCTGTGTCTTTCTTAGAGCTTATCACTCTCCTGTTTATTTCAACATTGATAGAGGAGGTTCCATAACAACATTAGATTAATTTAATTCTTCCACCCAGTGCAGCTACCTTAAAAGCCAGTTAAATCATTTCACCTCTTAAAGGGAGGCACTTCTTGTCTCAGATGGCCAATGTGACACTTTTTATAAGTTCAAAGCCTACTCTGCTTTTTCCTTATGAATGCTGAATCAAGTCTAGCCTTCAGATCCTGATCTGTAGTTAAAACAGTCAATGCCACAGCAGATGCACTCAGCAGGTGGTGGCAGAGGAGTTTTCCTAGACCTTGAAAATATGAACTTGTTCCCTCTGTAGAGGTTATAGCTGAACACAGAACCTCTGTTTGATTCTCGTCTCAGTGCTGAGATGATGTGTCTAATGGTCTCTGAACAGCTACCTTGCGCATACTGAGGGAAGAAGGAAACTAGCTCTTCTGATAGTGAGGAGAGCCTTTAAACGCTAGAACCAGAGTAGTTTTGCTGTGGAAGTGGGAGATTTGAGCAGCGAGGAGAGAAGAGCTGACGACTTCAGCACTTATCTAAGACACTGCTAGTCCAGGCTGGCTCCCCTGTTTCTGCACAAACTTCCAAAATGTTCATAGAACACAGAGATAGGAATCTTTCCGAGGCCTGACTTGGTCCCTAGAGAGTAAACTCTTGGACAGAGAGACTCCTGCTTATTATATACATGGGTTTTTCATTTATGTCAATGAGGTTCTGACTCTTAAGACCATTTGATTAAATTTTCAGTTTGGCAGCTGAGCCAACTAAATCAGAGTTGGGCTGAAATCGGTTTGAGCTAATCCATAGTAGAAATATCTGTGTTTTATTTGCATTCACAAGAAAAACAGTAAAATGTTGCTCTGAGTTGTGGAACATACTTTATTCAACCCAAAATGAAATCTTGCCTTCTTACAATACTTATAGTGAAAAAAGTTAAATACTAGGCTAACATTATGAAATTGCTGGTGGTAGTGGCCTCATCTTCTGCCAATGCAAGCGCTCATGTAGGCAGTGTAAAACCCAGATCTGAACATCCTCTCAGTCTGAGAGGATCTGACCCACATCTCCCACTTCTTCTCAAAGCTGTTCTGTTAAAGGGAGAATCCTTGCCTGATGTTGTGATCTGTTGTGTCTCCTGCTTTGATCTTCTTGTAAAACCAATACCTTTCTGACATGCTGAAATAGTTCCTTTCAGTGTTAACAACATTAACATACTTTTTGGTTCAGCCAAACTATACTGCAAACTTGATGGACTGTTAATCATTCTAAACATGCCTAAAAGGGACCAGGTTTCAGAATCTCTTTTTGTTCTTTGGTTTATTTGGACTCTCCCATAGACTCCTATAAATAGGATGAAATCTTCTATTGAAATGTATAAGAGTGGAAAAAGCATACAAGTGATAGCAGCCTTCCGGGGACTCTTCCACATGGACTTCTCCTTTCTTTATTATAAAGAAATGTGAAATAAAACTTGCGCTCAAGGGATTTACTGAATACTTTGGTCTAAATTTCAGCTTAGAGTTTTGGGAGGCTTTTAGCTGCAAAACATTTCTCATGAAGTCTGAAACAAGCATAAGTTGACTCATGGAAGAAAAACTGAATCCTAAAGAACAGCTACTTGAACATACACAACAATGAGCCCAAACACCTCCGTTAGTGTCTATAGAGAGTAAAATTGAATCAAAACACCATGTGAGCTGACCAAAACTCAAAGGACAAAAAAAGAGATAAAAAGAGGAAGAATGAACAGCAGGTGGGATAAAGAATGGATAATCCAAAAATCTTTAACTCTGCCTCCTTCACAACCAAGACTTTTCTGGAGGTCTGCAGTCCAATTTGTGCCAGAAGTCCTGAGGAAACACATCAGACTTCCAAAGAGAGATCACATTGGAAGATGGAACTCTAAAGAAATGCCTACATGGTTGCATTGCCCATCTCATCCCAGAAAGCAAAGCATTTTCTTCATCTTTCTCTGATATTCTTTTGTGATTCTGCCTCTCCTTTTCATCCTAACTCAGTGTCTGTCCTGCCAGATGCTGAGCTCACTGTGGTGCTTGTGCTGCTGAGTGCCTTTGAAGCTGCTGGAGGCCTGATGCATCTTGCAACAGGCTTGTTCACTTGAGTTTTGTTACAGGGTCTCCATTTTCCTTGTTTTCCAAAGGCCATTCTCCCCAGCTGTGGTGTAGAGCACATTAACTTGTTGTCCTGACAGGACTGGACCAAGGGCTATGGCATGAACTATCTCCCCTTTAACTTGTTCAAATGCCTGTCGTTGCTCAGGGCCCCATTCAAAATCATTGTTCTTCTAGATCACATCATGCAGAGGACTTACAATCTGGCTGTAATTTGGGATGTGCATACTCCAAAAACCCACAACACCCAGGAAGGCCTGTGCTTCCTTTTTGCTGGTTGGTGGGGACGTAGCTGCTATTTTGTGACATCCATTGGGATTTGACAGCATCCATCCTGCCTTTTTATCCCCAAAAACTGGAACTCTTCCACAGAACTTGACTTCGCTTAATGGCAAAACCAGCTTTCAGAAGGATCTGAACTATTCTCTCCCCTTTGTCAAAAACTTCCTCTGCTGTGTCACCCCATACAATGATGTCATCGATGTACTGCAGATGTTCTGGAGCTTCACCCTTTTCCAGTGCAGTCTGGATCAGCCCATGGCAAATGGTGGGACTGTTTCCACCCCTGGGGCAGTCGATTCCAGGTGTACTAGATGCCCCTCCAGGTGAAAGCAAACTGTGGCCTGCACTCTGCTGCCAAAGGGATGGAGAAGAATGCATTAGCGATGTCAATTGTAGCATACCACTTGGCTGCCTTTGACTCCAGCTGATATTGAAGTTCTAGCATGTCTGGCACAGCAGCACTCAGTGGTGGTGTGACTTCATTCAGGCCATGATAGTTTACTGTTAACCTCTATCCTCCATCAGACTTTTGCACTGGCCATATAGGGCTATTAAAAGGTGAGTGAGTCTTGCTGATCACTCCTTGGCTCTCCAGTTGATGAAGCAACTCATGAATGGGGATAAGGGAGTCAGTTAGTGCGATATTGTCACTGGCGCACTGTCCTAGTAGCAAGTGGCACTTGCTGTTCTTCAATTCACAGCAACCCCACAACAAAGGAATCTTCTGAGAAGCCAGGCAGCATAGAGAGCTGTTTGATCTTCTGTGTTCACAGTGGCCACACCAAACACCCATCAGTCCTCTTTTGGGTCCTTGAAGTACCCTGTCCTGAGGTAATCTACGCCAAAAATGCACGGGGCCCCTGGGCCGGTCACAATGGAGTGCTTTTCCCACTTGTCCCCTGTCAAGCTCACCTCAACCTTCAGTACAGAAAATTCTTGGCATCCCTCTGTCACTCCAGAGATCCAGGTGGGTTCTGTGCCCCTATACCCTGATGGTGTCAGCGTACACTGTGCACCAGTGTCTGTCAAAGCCTTTTGCTTCTGTGGGTCTGATGTGCCAGACCATTGAATCCACACAGTCCAGTACACTCAATGATCCCTTTCCTCCTCCTGGGCAAAGGCAGGGACCCTTTATTCTTGTTCCTGGTCAGAGTATTCACTGTCTGACCCTTGCAATGGCAGACCAGAAGTCCCCACACCAGGATCAAGGGAGGTGATTTCTGTTCTTCTGTCTAGCAGATCGCTGATGGCTCTTTTGTGTCTCAGCAGCAACTACACTGACAGCCTTTTTGGATGGCCCTTTCTTCCCTCTCAGTTTGCATACATAGGCTTCCAGCTTAAAGGTGGGTTCACCATCCCACCTCCTCATATCTTCTCCCTGGTCACACAGGAAGAACCAGAGTGCACTACGCAGCATGCATCTGGGGCTCCCTTTTCCTCTGACCGGGCCAGGAAAGGACCTATTTCTTGGAGCATCACAAGAAGGGATAAGGAGGTGCAGAGATTTTCTGCAAAGTTTTGAAGCCAAGAAGACACTCTCTCCACAGGTGGTGTATCCATATCTGGGCAATACATTGCTGCTAAGCTGTTAGAATATGATGCTGGGGCACCTTGAATCACCTTCCTGCACATGGCCCATGTACACAGGACACCCTCTGGATCTTTGGAGACCTCATCATCATCAAGATCACTGTAGATGACTTCTAGCACTGCTAATTCTCTCAAGTACTGGATAACTTCATCTGCAGTAGTCCACTTTTCTGGGGAGTTCGTAAGGTCTTCCTTGAATGGGTATATTACCCTCACACTTGAAAGGAGTCATCTCCAGAGACTGCAGATTCCTGTCTCTTTCCCAAGTCCTCTCTCAGTTCTCAATTCTCCCATTTCTAGCAAGGGATCCCAGCTGCTGGGCTTCTTTTTCTTCCAGCTGCTGACTATCAGCCCTGTTATCCCAGCACCGGAGCAGCCAGGCAGCAATGCACTCACCTGGCTGGCAGCTGTAATCTTTTCACATCTTGAAGTTCTGCTGAGATCAGGGACCAGGTGATTTACTCTTCCTGTTTGAGCTCTCTGACTCCTTCCTCCAGTTCCCTTGTCAAAGGACCAGCTTCTTGATCAGAACTTTCCGTTTCTTCTTCCTCTCTTACTAATCGATGATATGGACCCATTGCTCTCCTTGTCCACTTTTTTGTTTTTCACTAGTGGGACAATTACTGTAGTTGTTGTTGTTTGGGTGCCTACCTTAACTCCATTGTCCTCACGTGCAGTCTGGGTCCCTGCATCAGCCACAGTCTTCTGAGAGTACTGAACAGTGGCTAGATAGGCACAGGCCAGAGCCCAGTACAGTGCTAGAAGCTGCTGGTTCTCATTGGGGTCAATAAGGCACCCTTCTATCAGGTGGCACATCAGTTTGCCCAGGTTGTTTGCCTACTTAGGTGTAAAATCCCAGGCTATGAGAGGTGATAACCATCCTAGGAACCTGCCCAGATCCTTCTACACACCCTGCCACCCAGGGACTGGCTGTTTTAGGGCACATTTCAGTATTGCCTCACACAGAATCTGTTTTCTTTTACACCAGGACAAGACCACATTCCACAAAACCCATAATATACCAACAGTATCAACAAGTAGTATTAGACAGCTCACATGAGTGTGAACAAGGACCTCGTGGGCCTGCCTAATAAAACCATGCACAGAAATCCCAGATAGGGAGAGAGATGTATTCCCTCATCATGTCCACAAGATAGCATCCACAAAACAGCAAGGCCATCAACACCAGGACAAAGCACACAGCCATTGTTTGTACAAACATGCTACAAAGCTCAGCAGAGCAAACAGATAAGCAGCACAAACAACCAATCTCATGAACCACACAGAAGCTTGCCACTTAACAGCTATAGTACATTTAGTACAAAACTACCATTATATTCATGCCTCACATTGGGCACCAAAAACTGTTGTGGTTTTGCCTCAATTTGCAACAATGAACCACACAGTTACCCTCTCACTCCTTCCCCCTCTCCAGTGGGATGGGGAGGAGAATCAGAAAGAAAAAAGGCAAAAACTCCTCAGTTGCGAAGAGAACAGTTTAACAATGGCAAAGGGAGAAGAAAACAACCACCAATAACAAGCATATATAACATGCACTGTTCTCACCAGCCAATGCTCAGCTTACTCCTGAGTAAAATAAAGCCTCTCCTTCAGGCAGCTCTCCACTTAAATACTGAGCATGATGTCACATGGTGCAGAATATCCCATTTGATTGGCTGTTTGGGTCAGGCCATCCAGCTGCTTGTGAAAATTAACTCTATCCCGGCTGAACCCAGGACAGCCGTAAAAGCATATCCACTCATGATGGAGCCAGAAAGGATAGTGTGTGACTCCTGTAGGACAGCCGTGCAACTTTGCCAGCTGCAATGCTGTCATTATGCCCAGATGTAACGTAGGATGGGCAGGAGAACCCCAAGTCTGTTCCCAGGAGCCCCTCTCCCGTAGTCTGACCTGAGGGGAGGAAGAGGCATTGACTCCCCAAGACCTATGGATCATAGAATCATAGAATGGTAAGGGTTGGAAGGGACCTTAAAGATCATCTGGTTCCAACCCCCCTGCCATGAGCAGGGACATCTTCCACTAGACCAGGCTTCTCAGAGCTCCATCCAGCTTGGCCTTGAACACTTCCACAGAGGGGGCATCCACAGCTTCTCTGGGCTACCTGTTCCAGTGTTTCACCACCCTCATGGTGAAGAATTTCTTCCTAATATCTAATCTAAATCTGCCCTCTTTTAGTTTAAAGCCATTCCCCCTTGTCCTATCGCTACACACCCTTGTGAAAAGTCCCTCTCCATCCTTCCTGTAGGCGCCCTGCAGGTACTGGCAGGCTGCTGTAAGGTCACCCTGCAGCCTTCTCTTCTCCAGGCTGAGCAGCCCCAACTCCCTCAACCTGTCCTCATAGGAGAGGTACTCCAGCCCTCGGATCATCTTCGTGGCCCTCCTCTGGGCCCGCTCCAACATATCCATGTCCTCCTTATGTTGGGGGCTCCAGAGCTGGACGCAGGACTCCAGGTGGGGTCTCACGAGAGCGGAGTGAAGGGGCAGAATCACATCCCTCGCCCTGCTGGCCACACGTCTCTTGATGCAGCCCAGGATACAGTTGGCTTTCTGGGCTGGTTTTGTGTGAATGGTCCTTGCTGCTGGTGCAGCTGCTGGATTTGCCCCGTGCTGCCCTTTTGGTGGGTTTTTCTGAGTGTACCATTAGTGTCTGGGGCCTTCGGCTTCTCTGGGCTGGTACAAACCTGTTCGTCTCCCTGCAGGCAACCCCCTAGGGTGCAGAGACAGTAACTGTGAGACTGTAGAGACAGGAGAAGACATCTGGAAAGATCTGTTGTTGAAAACACACTCTTTATGATTATTTATTTCTATAGTAATCTGTTTCTAGCTCTGTGACACTATTCATTTGGTACCTAGCACATGTGCTGTCTCCAGTGTTGAGGTCCAACCCCGTTGCCTACAGCTTTACTATTAGGGTGGCAAATGCAAGTAGGGCAGTGAGGGTATGCTGGAGCTTGGCAGGGAGGTGGCCTTGGCATAGCAACAGCAGCAAAGGCTGCCAGCATGGATGTTGAAAGCCATGGCTCGTGGAAGGGAAGCAGGCTAGCCCAGGGAGCCTGCAGAGCTGCTGAATGTGGATGCCCAAATGGAAAGGCGGGAAGCCCCCGCCCTGGTGTGAAAGGACTGTTTGGTACAGGAGGTAGAGCGGGGTGTGGTAGAGTATCAGATGCAGCAGGAGCTGCATCCTGGACACCAGCCAGGGTGTGGCTGTTGAACTGTGGTGACAGGGATGTATGAGCACTTCCGACCTGTGTTGTTGCTTCAGCACATGGCTCAGTAGGTCTGGGGATGCTGGGTGCAGATAGCTGCATGTCCTCCCGTGGAGCTGGTGCAAAGGGATCATTCTCCGCAGAAGCAGCTCCTACCGCAGGGTGAATGTCTGGGCTTCTTCTCAGGTGGCTTTCCTTCAAGTCGGGGTCCACCGAGAAGGCAGGTGGTGCTGTTTTCTTCACAGCACTTTGCTTACAGGTTCATAGCAGGTGGGGATTATGTCTCTTGAAAGCAGAAGTCATAGTAGAAGAGTAACTAAAAAATGCAAAGGAGAGGAGATAGTTGCCATCATTTCCAGATGGAGAAAGACAAAGCTACGACAACTAAGCATTTGATTCAAAACACACAAAGATGGATATTAAAAAGGCCTCTTAGGGGCATTTTAAACCTAAAGTTGACTCTGAATAAAATGTTACAATACAGTTTTGTTAAATCATAATTCCCCCTGTGTTTTTGGCATTTGGGAGCAGAGAAGCGTAGAATTTTGCAAAGCAGAAAAATGGATGTAGAAACACAAATATCAGTGCTTTTCAGCCACTTCAGTGTGGAATGAACATGTAGGTAATAATATGATGCTGACATCTATCTTGTCAGCATTCAGCAGATGCCACAAGAAAATTTAAACTTTTTGTACAGCAAGATATGGGGCAAGTACAAAAAAAACACAACATGATGAGACTATCTTTCCGTTTCCTGGGCTCAAAGTAACCGGAAATAACCAAAACATATTTTTTCAGCATTTCTGCTCCTCAGAAATACTGCGTCAAGAATTGTTGAGAATGACCAGAGAGATAAAATCATGACATTCACTAACATCCTCATCTCCTACCTTGTAAAGGCTTACTTTGCATGCATGTAAATGTCTCCCACCACAATATCCTGAGAGTTATTTTACATGCAGAGGGACTGACGTACCTTGCCAAAAGCAGAACCTGCTGCTGCTGCTAGTGCTTGAAGTTCATCAGGTGAGGCAGGTGTTGGAGAATCCCCTTCCATTTTGCTGAATCCATGAAGATTAAGATGACAAATAAAAGTTTTTATGGACTCAGTTTCAAAAATTTGCAGAGGTACTCTCCTTCCCAGCACTTCCTTTTTGAAGAATCTTTCAGCAACCGCTATGCAGTTTCCAGCATTGCCCCACCAAATTGACTGAAACCGATCGCTTCCAATAATTTTCCATGGTTTCTTCTGGAAAAAGGGGGATGAAAAGCTATGCCAGGGCTCTTAAAAATATTAGCACCTACACTCATGGTCCAGGGTTCATCAGGCAAAAACTTGATCAGCTTTTTCTTCTACTAGAGGTGCAAGGGAAGCATCACCAGTGGCTCTTCTACCACGTACTGGAGAGACAGGAGAAGTTGAGAATGCCAACTCAGCTGTCTTGTCCGGAACAGAAACTTGAGATGTTTGTGATGAAGAAGGCTCCATTTTCAATTTTTTTTTCGATTTGACTAAAATTTCCAAGCTGTAGCCATTTGCCTGACCAGCCAGGCTTCATCCTGCTAGACAAGATGCAAGATGAAGGGCAATGGTGTCAGCTACCTGGGGAGCCCAACCGAAAGTTTTCAAATGTCACCACAACACCTGTGGTGCATCACGGTCACATTACAGCATGGCCTCCGTCTCCTGGCAAAATGAAGAAGAGGCAGATGAAGTTGCTCAATAGCAGTGACTGCTTTTCATTTCTAGAGCTGCAGATGTTTTGAGCCAAGGGTCAGGAACTGTATTTGCGTTTCGTAAGTCCTGAAAGGCCAGCGCTGTGGCCAGTTGCCTTTGGGAGTTGGTCCCCTGGGAGGAAGAGGCAAGGCTGCAATGTTACATATAGCAATGCCCCAAACCTGAAGTTTTTCAGTTGGGCACCTTTCACCCATGCAGAAGTGTCTGTACCTTCTTCGTTCTTATGGTGGAGCTCCTGTTTCACTGCCTGGACAAAAATTTTGATCAGCAGGGCTGGGGCTGCAGCCATTGCCCAACTGCTGTGCTTGTGGGGCTGCTCCTGCTCTAGGCATGGCTCACCCTTCTCCATGCGGCACCCTGACTAGCTCCCTTCTGGCCTCCTTTATTTACCTGTGGGTTCTCCAGCTGAGCAGCGCTGCTAAAAGAAAACAGAAATCTGTTCCCTCTGCCTCCCTGTTTCTTCTGCAGAAGAACTCATGCTTTGCGGTTTCAGTAGCACTGCTTCTGTAATGGGCTGTGCATGTACTGAGGTGATGCTTTCAGCAGTTTCAGTGGCTGCTCCATAGGACAAACTATAAGTAAAAGGCTACCTAAGTATGTTTTGCAGATGAAATAAACAGGAGCTATGCATCTCAACTCGCTCTTGGGTTGGCTTCCTATGCTTTTATTTCATATTTACCCTTCAGAAATCAAACCAGCAAAATCAATGAGGCTCTGTTGAGCTTTTAAATTCAACCCTCTCTGCAGGACTGCATGTTTTGCAGTAAAGGAAAGATTTGACTGAGCGCCTGTAGGAGTCAGTGATACTCTTCCCTTCAGCATTTGAATCCGCCCCTGCGAGTTTTAGGAAGCACTGGCAGAAATGTGAGGACAATAAACATGAGGACAGTACGTGTGAGCCCAAGAAGCACTAGAATAGTGCGGGCAGAGCTAATAAAAGCTGGGAGTTTGGGCAGAGTGGGAAGGGCCTTCTTGAGCTGCCTGAGCATCGCTGAAGGCTTGGCACAGAGAAACACACAGAGCAAATCACGTGGACTTTGCTATTCAGCTGCAGGGAGAGGATACGATGGAAAACAAGGGCTGTCCGTGCAGGCTGAGAAACAGTGGCTGGCCCAAGCCGAGCAGAGACAGCTGCAGACAAGCTTGTAACAACTACCAGGACAAAGCTAATACAGTAACTGTGTTGAAAGAACAGCTACGTGGAGGAACTGGTACGAGTAACATACCTGGTGCGTTGGCTTTACTAAAGTTCATCATATGAAAACAGGGATGAGGAAAAAGGCTGTAGCTGTTATTAGCTATTTAGCTCTGCCTCTCTCTCTAAACACAGAGCCAAGGCTGTCAGTGCGCTCCCATGACCCAAGGGTGGTTCTGGCTTGGGCTGGCGGGCAAGAAAGCCCTTGTTGCTCTCTCTGCTACTGCTTCCCTGCATTGCCTTGGGCATCACACTGTCGCTGCCATTGCCCTCTGTTTTCTGACTTGCGGTGTGTGGAAGATTGGCCTCACCACTGCCAAATGCTCGGAGCTCTTCCATTTGTAGCTGCAGAGAGTTACCTATTCATTCGTCCTGTTTACGCTGCATCAGCTTGTTAAAAAGAAAGGCTGTCCAGTATGCTCACCTTAAATTTGGATGGAAAAAAATACATCTACGCAGTGGAAACTGATTTGAATTCAGTAGATTATTTAGTACCTTGTATGTAAATCCTTGCTTTCAATTTTTGAATAGTACAAGTGAAAATAGGAAAAGTGGAAAAAAGTACTTCCTTGGAGACAGTGCTTGAAGGGATTTTGAGCTGAATGCTGAAAGAGAGAACTTGATCAGTTCCTATCCCAGAGACAGCTGAATTTCTAATTTAGGCGTACGGCATAAGACCTGGTCCATAGCCCATTCGAATCAGTAGGTATTTTTCTTTGGACGTAACTGGGTAACATATGCAGACTGTAATTTGTGTTTCCTGCTACAGTTGTTAGCCTTTTGGGGATTTTTCATGGATTATCTAAATGCCAGAGAAAGAGCCAAAGCTTACTTCAGGTGTGATGTAATCCACTTTATGGGAGTCTTCCCAGGGACAGATCTGCTTTATTATTCTCAAATTATTATGATTATTTCAAAATTTCCAAAATTAATTAAAGGCTTTCAAACCCTGCTGATGCTCAGAATTGCTGCAATAATTTTGCATTTACTTATGAAAAAGCTTCCACAATTGTGAATGCTTGAGCGTATTAACAAAAATATTTGACTATAATCTCATCCTTCTGTAATGATTTGGAAAATTGAGTGCTGTAATAGCTATTCTAAATCCGTTTGCCTGCAATACAGCTAATGTCTCAATTAAACAAAATCAACCAAATCTCATCAACATTTATGCTCACAGTGTGTTATATACACTTTGAAATGTTGAAAATTAAAATGGCATATAAACCATCACAGTTATTCGAAAACCAACCTGTCAAGACTGCCTTCTTGAAGACAGCATTTATCACTGAGAACAGGTTAGATCAGATCTGGGCTTTTAAAACCGATATGTTGTTGGAGACAGAACTTGTCAAAAAAATATAGTTTTTAGAGAATGCAAGGGCCCACCTTCCCCTTTTACAACTTGCCAGGCAAATCCCTCTGATTCATCGCAAACTTGAGAAAAAATTCTGTGAGAATCATTTAATCATTAAGAATGGGAGAGCATAGTTTTGACAGAGAAAATGATGAGAGTTATGAATCAGGTTTTTAACAGAAAATGAAGTGCAGTATTGACTGCAGGCATTACCCATTTCTGGTGAATGTGGGAAACATCAGCTGTTAACAACCGCCAGGCAAATTTCATCAACAGTGAAGTGTCCTGCACCGTTTCTGCAAAGATCATCATCCTTCTCCCAAAGTGGCCAAAAGCTAAGGCACGTTTTGTTTCCATGTAAATGCAACTGTAATGCTTGTTCATATCGACAGCTTGCATTTGAGGGTCTCTAACCTACTTCCATCCACCTTTCATATGAAACAAAATCCTGTTTGTCCGACCACCTTGGGACACTGAAGCTGCCCCAGCACTACTTTTCCTCACAGAGAAAAGGGATGAACCCCTGGTTTGCCAGGGCTGTAAGGACTCCCCTTGTCCTCGCAGTATGTTTTGCTTGGATAAAATGCAGCTGTAGGTGCTACTCAGACTCTTGCCGCGGAAGTTAATTTTTCCATCAGAGAGCAAGCCAGGTGGGGAATATGGGAAAACAGAAGCAAGGAGTGTTACATTTCGATGCAGAGACTCAGCTGGCCACCAGCCCGCAAAGCCATCACTGCAGTTGTTTAGTTAGAAAAAAAAAAAGAGAAATGTAGTATTTGATGACAGGCTAATGTCAGAGTCCATGGCATCACCTGCTCCCAGCTGCTGATTAATCATGTGAAATAAATTAATGTGGACATGGAAGAGTGTGAATCTAACTACAGGGACAAATAACTGCATTCAGAAAGGGAGTAGGAGGGAAGAATTTATCAAGTGTTTGGTCAAATGAAATAATTTATTTTAGAACAGCCCCAACCTGCAATTCTCTGTCCCTGTCAGATTCATTACTAAACCCGTGAGGCCTGCTTGCACTTCTATATGGTTCAGTCTTTTGGCTTCCACGGAATTACTACAGGTTTCCCTGTGAGCAGAACTGGCCATCAGCTTGACGGAAAGGAAGTGACAAAATGGCTTGGAGGGAAAATAAATCCACTGTCAATTTAGGAGTTTCAGTGAGGCTGAGCAGTGAAAGAGTCCCTGGGCACGGGTCTCAAGAATTTTGGGGAGGTTTCCTAGGGCACTTACATGTCCAGTAACACGGGCATTTTGTCACTGTCATTCTCCTTATCCCAACTTTCAGAAGTATTCCTAAGAGTTCACGAAACCTGTGTATACTCATCACTTCCCATTCAGGTTGATTTCCCTGGGAAAGGAAAGAGGATGGGAATGTGACAGTGCAGGTGCTTCAGGGCTTTTGAGCCAGGGGTTGGGAAGTGTAAGATGCCACTTTAAAAATTCTGCAGGCGAGATCACTGTTCAGACAGTAAATCTGATGGCTGGCATTTTGTTAGTTGTCAAGAGTTCATCTCCTAGTCTCCAGTGGTCTCAGGTGTGCAAAGGAAACCCTGCTGCAGCAAAATGGAAGCTGATTCGTAGAAGACGAGAGTTTCATCTGTTGTTCTGAAGTCCCTTCCAGTGTCTCTCCAGCAACTATAATGGGATGACATCCAGGGAAGTACTGGGCCCAGCTTGCCGTGCAGGACAGCTCTGATGAACTCCCTTCTTTGGTTCATCACTGATGCACCACTTTCTTGGTTGCTGCCACTTTCTCGATTGCTATGGCAGCCTCCAACAGTCTGTCTTGGAGGTTTCAAGTCTGAGTATGCCCACGTGATGTTCCCTCCAAAAACAGGGCCCTGCCTAACTTGACAGCCTTACACAGGCTCTGTGCCTGCGAAGAGTCATCAAATTTCCAGTTGTCTAAAGTCTATCCCACCAACTGTAATAAATCTCAATCTGCTCCATTCTTCCTCCACATCTCTTTTTGAAACAATAAAAATGGTAGATGATTCCCTGATGACCGCTGTTGCTGATGACACAAATGGCACCTCACTTACTGGATCCTGCAAGTCTTGTTCAGCCCCATTCATCACCTTCACAGGGAAGAAGACATGTTAGGCAAACTGTCTCTTAATGATAGATAGGTCTGTAAAAAAGAAAAACATTTTGTTGTTCCAACATATTGTTCCTTTTAGGAAATGTCAGAAATGTAAAACAGAAGGAAACAAAGTAGTTGTTTTTTGGGGTTTGGGTTTTTTGTTTTGTTTTTTGGGGTTTTTTTTGTGTGGTTTTTTTTAACATAAAACACACTTGCAATTCACTCCAAAAGCAACCCTGAGGAAAGGTAAAGACATTTGATTGTGTAGCTAAGGAATGAAGCGAGTATCTCTGCCAACAAATGACGGGTGTTTCCAGCATACTGTCTCTCTTATCAGAAAGGGTCATTCCAAGGAATTTCTCTGGCAGTTTTTATTAATCTCCCTCTCTTTGAGCCACAGGACAGGAAGATGTCAGACGGCTGAGCTCTTGCACCGTTCCCATTCTCCTATTCAGGACAAGGCTATCCTCAGCCAGCAGGAGAGAACATAAGGGAGCTGGCAAACCTCAAACGCTTTGTGAAAGGGAGACACACTTGTAAAGTTAATCCTTAACGCTCTGCCCGGCTGCTCTCTTCCTGCTCCTCGTAAAACAGCCCTGAAGAAAAACAGTTTCAGTCTGTTCTTGGTGGAGAGAAGACCGCAACGGCTGCCAGCTTTTCCAGTGCCTTCAGCCAGGGGTGCAGGCTGTGTTCACGAGGGGCGAAGAGGCAACGTCTCCACCAGCCTCAAGAAGCCACAGTCTCCGAGGGCAGAGAAGCCCACCTGGCACTGGGGCCAGCAGAGCCTCACCAGCTCTCCTGGTTGTCCCACCTCTGTGCTCTTTTTTCCAGGCAGGTGTCTCTCTGTCCCCCTCGCCAGACAAGTCCTGCTCTTCTCAAACAGCAGAAGCCTCTGGGCAGAGCAGCAGGAGCGCGGGTGCATGAAGGCCGAGACAGAGGGAAGCCTGGGAGCTCCCCACCAGGGAGCAGCTGAGCCTCTCTGCTGTGCCCTGTTGCGGCACCATCTTCTGCTAGCTCTGCCTGCCTCAGGCCAGCCTGAAGTCCTGTGTCAGCCGGTCTTGAAGGCTGCTGTCAGGGTCATGGGAGAATCTGGTTCAGACAGTGAGAGTTACAGGTGTCTGGAAGTGTGTCGAGAAAGGAAGAGAACAAAGGATGGAAAAGGATTGAGGAACGAGTGGGAAGTAAACACTGGGGTTCTGCTGAGGACCTGCAGGCTGCACACCTCTCCTCTTCTGCCTCCACTTTTGCATCTTATTAAGTTACTTAGGCAATGAGGTGAATTACCCTGGGGAGAAGAGAGCAGCCAGCTGGAACTCTGTGGTATCCATCCCCATCTGGCAGGAAGCAGCAAGCAAATGCGTAATGTTTAGGAACCCGTTAGAGCTGCAGTGTAGCTCATCAGCTCTCATTCAGCAAGCCTGGAAATGGATGGTTAATGTCTCATCTCTGGGCCAGATCTTCACCTTCCCCAGCTGTAATGGATTTTTAGATATCTGATTTCAAGCAGCTGTTAGTACCTGCCAGACCATGAAATATCTTTCACCTGTTCCAAAGGAAAAGAAGAATGAGGAGCCCCTTTGTTAGACTGCAGAGAGTTGTGAAGACTGGCAAACTTCATGGTGAGGTGTAGGACTGTCCCAGCTCTTGAAATCTGCCTGCTTAGTCAGGCACCTAAGTGTGGGTTTAAATGCTTTGATTTAGTTACACAGAGGTGAAAACTCCTGCCATAGGAACTTGCCCAGGGTTAGAAAGCACATGGCAGTAGAGTAGGAAAAGTCAATGATCTGAAACTCTGTAGTCTGCAGCAGTAGCTTAAAGATCTTTCTAGACGTGTGCCCTCTCAGAGATAAGTAACTGCTGATTCAGGAGCAACCTGTAAGCTCTTGGGGGAGGAGGAAGGGCAGCACAAGAGGGACCCTTGTCCTGTGCATACCAGCCAAAGCAGGTGGGAGCACAGCACGGAAAACTGTGCTGCGTTGCTGAAGTTGCTGCTCAAATCCAGAACTGGGGAGGCAGCTTGGAGAGCAGTTCACAGCTCTAAGAGCAGATGGATCCAGAGCAAGGCGGGGGGGGCAGCAGGGAGGTGAAGGCTCTGATGAGTACAAGTCCGCGATGGAGAAGCTGCTATTGGTACTGTTGAAATGCACCCTTATTATGCCTGGGCGTGCATGTATGTATGTGTGTACAGAAACTTGTGATAGGGCTGAAAATTTTCCTAGGTGGACATCCTGTTCTTTCTGTAGGGGCTTTACTTACCTCTGGCTGTTCAGAGGAAACACGTGATCCAGTGTGCGGATCTCAAGCTGTCTGGGAAAGATGTTCTGGCCTGAGGCAATTTTATGTGTAAGGACTGGTGTTTTCCAGGGGCTGCTATAACACAGCTGCTTTTCAGGGTCAGGGTCTGCTGACCTTTGCAATTTGTTGCATGGCAATGAATCGTGCTACGTACAGAAAACAGCACAGATAATACACCGTTGTCTGGCAACACCATTTAAGAATATTTTCATAGCTCTCTTTAGCTATTCAAAATTATGAAGAATCAACCTAGATCTGCCAGTTTATTAAACTGTGCTGCGCTCATTCAAAGCTCAGTTTTTTTCCTTTCACAGACATAGGAACAGACAAAGGTAAACATCTGTCCATCGTAGAAATATTATGGTAAATCCTTCAAATATGTTATTATACCACAGGCAAAAATAGTTTACTGGAGAGAGCCAACAGGCTTTATTTTAAATTAAATATCCCCAGCCCAATATGGGCTTTAAAATTATTAATCATATGTCCTCTTCAGTGCCCTCTCTCTCCCAGTTTTTCAAAACAGAGATCACTCATTGCAGAGTGGAAACTTGGACAACATTTCTCATGATTCCATTGCCATCTCATCCCTAAAAGGTGCAGTGGAATCTCACAGCCCTGGAGGCTGAATATCCCCATTGTATGCTACCAAACCCCAAACAGGCTATGTGACACACTGCACACATAAAAAATAGCTCGTCTTTTTCCTGCTGCGATCGTAGCTATCTCAAACAAATGCAAAGCTGCCCAATTATGGTTATGTGGTCACAGTCTAGCGGAATAAGTGTGATCCATGAATATGAAAAACCTCTTCAGACAATGAAGCAGTATTTGAATTCTAATTGTTTTATCCCCTCAACCACAGACCTAAGTACAACTTTCAGTAGCCTCAGGGTCCAACAGGAAGGGATTTCCCTTTATATACTGAATCTCAGTAAAACTCACCGATACATTTCATGTGCTCCCAGTGCCTCTAGTTCAGTCTGTGCAAAAAAAGGGAAACATTAATGCTGAATCACAGGTTACTCCCCAAACACGCATTTGTTTATATTCTTATTATCAGCAAATAGCAACCGTGGGCCAACGTGCCCATGTAAAGCCCTGCTGCAGCGCAGCAGACCACAGCTGTGGCATACAGTGGCTGCGAAGCTGGGCTCTTCTCTGGCACCAGGAGAAGCCAGGAAGGGTGGCACTGAAACTGCTGGGCATATCCACGCATAGGACCAGCAGGCATTCACATCAGACCTTCACATCTTCATCCTGGCAAGTTTACTAGTGGAGGGAAAAGTGAGGGTACCACTGGCATATATGCACTGCATCAAGAGGAAATGTAACATCCTGTGCTTGTTCTAGGGTTCCTAAACTTTCTTGCCTCTCGTGTGTGCATGTAGTTCCTTGTCAGAGTACGTGACTAGGCATAACATTTTTCATACAGACATTTTAGTCTCTCGAGCTCTGTAACAGTTCTCCAAAGTCCTGCTGCAAAACCTGGAGCCTGTGAGCCAAACTGATGTTCTTAGCCCAGCGCTAATGCTCTGCATATGTGTGCTGCGCATAGATGTATAGGATGTGTGCATCCCTTCCTCCAAGGACCCCAAGCATACAGAAACTTCAGGCAGGTCACAGCCACAAATACACTAGGAGACACAGGACGTCTTAGTACGTACTGCCTGCTTCGCAGGCAGGCGAACCGAGGCGGAGAGGCAACGAGCAGCATTGCTAACACCCCACAGCATGGCAGGGCCAGAGCCAGGAACGGACTGCCGAGACCTTTGGCTGGCTTTCTTGGCTGTGCTGAGCTGTATGACTTGGTGCAGCACGGGGCGAGGTGCAGGCAGGAATGCATGGGGGAGGCTGCCAGAGAACAAACCCGGTGCCTGCGTGCCCTAGGTGGACATACGAGCTCAGGCAGATGCGGGTGCAGTATGCAGGCTGCCCTAAATAACATTGTCTTGCTACAGGTGTCTCTGCGGAGCGCTGTGTTCTTGCTCCTTGAGTAGGAGCTGGCACAAAAAAATATTAACCAATCACTGCCTAAATTTGCTGTCATACGTGTGCCTGTGGGATAGCGGGAGGGGAGCAAATGACCAGATACCCCAGCTCAGAGGTCACCAAGAACTGGGGAAAAAAGCGTCTTTCTGACCTGTTTTGCCACTGAAACAAATGCAGAAGGGCTGGTGCAAGATAAACATCCAGAGCCCTTTTCTCAGGTCTCCGTTTCCCCTGCCAGCCCAGCCAGCCCAGAAGTGCACAGTGCCTGTGACAGTCACCTGCCTGAACAGAGACAATTCTCAGCGCATAATTCAGTGTTGTCTTTCCTCTTGAGTCTTCTGTGGTTCTTCTTCTTGTAAAATATTAGCCGGATTAATTCTCTGTCACACTGGCATAAAGTAAGTCTGTTGACTACAGAATTACTCTGTGTTTATCCATTTATTTCTGTATTTTACGTGATTGTAAGATTCAACTAACTGGTGAGGAAATGCTGTAAAATACTGACTTCCACTGCAAGGATGCTGATGGTCCTTCTGATGCTGAACTGATGAACAGTGACAGTTTGGACAGCTTGCCTTTGAAACACAGTGAAGGCTGTCTTGTCCAACCAATCCTAAACATGACAGAGAGTAAGAATTTAAAAAACGAGTCTTATAATAAAGGAAGAATGGAAGGAGGCAGGTACTTCAGGATTGTAGTTGTTTTATGATTAAATTGTTATCATTTTTTCTGTTTTGTTTCTACAGTCGGATTGATACTAAGTAGATTGTGGTCCATTCTTTCCTGTTCTTGCTTTATAATGCAGCCCACACCATACTGAGTCCCTGCAAGGATTTAAGTGAACAGGATGACCGCTATCTGTCATGCAGCTGTTCTCCCCTCTCTATGGAAGGAGGTATTTCTGCAGTACAGGATCTTGTTTCAGTAAGGTGTTTTGGAGGGCTTTTTTGCTTATTGTTATGGTTTGGATTGGGGAAGGGATTCTTCCTCAAATCAGTACACGTCTCTCTGGGTTTTCCCTAAGGAAAGCAGGTCAGGGGAATACGCAAGCACTTAGAGTGGAAAGTGTTGAGACTTGCAACACATCTCAGTCTTGGAGAGTCTGTTGCCAAGCCTCAGGCCCTCACGACTGTGTGAGGCCAGGGTGAATGTCTTCATCTTCATGCTCTGGCAACCTTTTAGATACTATCCCAGGGCTCAGCACAGCAAGCCTTGAGATGTGGACTAGGACCTTGACTCCAGAGGAAGAGGTCATAAGTAGCAAAGGACAGTCCTGCCTGTGCTGGAGAGGGTCACCAGCACCATCCTGGTCTGCCAGGGCCCCCCTAGCCCTGGAGGGCTGTGCCTGGGAGCAGGCTTTAGCCACAGTCGAAGCAAAACATTCGCTAGGGCCAGGGCAGAGGCTGAAAGGAGTCAAACAGCCTTGGCTGTACTGTCTGCTTTTCCTTTCCAGGATTTGCGTCCTGCGCGGTGAATCTCCCTTCCTGCCAGAACAGCCCTCTCACCCGGCTCCCGCTGCAAGAACTACTGCTCCCACCGGCAGCAAACCCTCCGCTTCCTCTCCATGCGCTCCCACGTGGCAAGGCCCGTCCAGCTGCCCCTCCAAAAAGCCACCACCCCACAGCGCTTGGAAGCCCCGAGCCCAGGAGCGCAGCAGCCGAAGCCCCGCTGAGCCACTCGCTGCTCACGGCGCACAGCGAGCGCATTTGGGACAACTGCTTTTAAATAAGACATGATAATTAATGTGTCTCCCTTCAAGTACACAGAGGTGCTGGAAGGCCGTTAACTTTGTCAGCTGTGGTAGTTCTTTCCCCAAACGCTTACAGCCGTGTGTCAGTTGGAGATGTCACACAGTTAGGACAGCTCCATGCCTGTCTCTCAGCGTCTGTCCTTGCTTTACTTCAGGACTAAATACATCCTGCAGTGGATATACGCCCTTCCTGGTCATTTTGATAGCCCCACGTCCTTGAATAAGGACGAGTTGGCGGGATCAACTGTTTGCCCTAACCCAGCCTGCTTCAGTATCCTCAAGCACTGCTATGATTTTCTTTGGAAGCAGGAAGTGAAAATTCAAATGAAGAACATGGCTGAAGCAGAAGCAAGATCTTTTAAGACCCAACATCGGATTTTTACTTGAAGAACGTACGATGACATTGCAAGCGAGTCGGAGTGGGACCATCTCTCTGTTCTCTTTGTATACAGCACCTAACGCAATGCGGAAGGCTCCTCAGCAGCATCAAGCAACTACAGCGGTGCTGGTGCCTGGAGACGTCCTTCTGCCTGTGAAATAAACTTGTCTCTCTTCGTGCCTCCATCCTGGTCCCCGGACTGGTCTAGCAACCTGTTTCAGTTCGTGCTTTCCATTTAGGCTAACCTCAGACACCCGGTTTCCACTCGATTGGAAACACGTGTGCTGAAAGCTGTCTGCTCTTTCTTCACCATACAGTGTGGACTGCTGCCTGGCTCCAATCTGGAAACAATTATTTCCCTCCTGTACCTACCCATTCTGAAAAGGGATTTACCCCTAGACTTTTTCTTCCCCTCTTTCCACTTTTGTTAGCCCCTTGCTTCATAAATAAAAGCTTGTCGTTTTGTGTAATGCCCACAGAACAGCTCTAGCTCTGGACATCACGCGCTTCTGTTACACAGCAAAAATGCTGCCATGTTTTAAAGCCAGGTCTCCCGCCGGGAGCTTTGTGTCAGTCAACGTGCCACGGTGAACCCCCCGCTCCCTTGTCCTGTTCTGACAGGACGAATATCTGATGGTGCTTGAATTTCTGTGACTTGAAGGAAGGGCTGTAAGCACCCGTTGTCGTTATGCTGGTGTAAATAGTCTTACACAACTCTGAAGAACAGTCAAAGCGTGCGTGGATCTGCAGTAGTGCTTCAAGTACGTGCAGATGCTGTTAGCGTAGTGCAGTGCAGCTGTTTTAAAAGGAGAAGATACCTGCTTATCTGCATGTGTTCCTGGATTTATTATTTCTTTCGAACGTTTTGACTCTTTGGTGTGTGTATGCAGACGCGAGGGAACGGGAGCAACAGACGACCAGAATCTGCAGATATTTGCACACAGGGGGAAGCTTATGCCCATGAATAGTGCCATTATACTCAGCGGGGCCACTTTTCGGAGAAAGATTGATCACATACTTCATTTCATGAAAAGACCAGTTCCTGACCGAGCACAGCCGCGGAGGAAAAGGATTGGAGTGGAAAGAGTCTAAAAATCTCTTTTCCTGCACTGAATTCAAAATAGCATTTCTTTTACTGGAAAAACAAACATAAGCTCATTTTGGGTGTCTCTGTCTGTCTGCCTGTGGTATTGGCAATCCGCACCTTCTGCAGATGCAGAGACCTCTCTGCCCCTGTTTACGCTCTAGAGGTTGTGCCTTAATTACAAAAAGCTGATCCGCCGTGACATCAGTTTCCCTCTCTAGGGGAATTTCCTAGCTGTGAAATCCTAGCAGAGACAAATTGCCGTTCTTTTTTTCTTTTTTCTTTTTTTTTTCCCCTCTTGGCCCATCCAGACCAACCCCAGACCTGCCATCTGGGTTTGACCTTGACTACCGCTCCGAGAGCGAGTGGCAGAGCCGGCTCTCCTGAAGTGCTGACGCAGGGACAACGATTTCCAGCGAGTTACCTTGATGACACAGAAATGGCGCTGTACCACAGCCAAGAGCCCCGCTCCCGCTGCCAGGTGGGACCCAAGCGGACGAAGCGCCGTCTGCGGCCTACCCTGGGTCAGAAAGGACGGACAGAGGATGGTTGGGCGCGATGATCTTAGAGGTGTTTCCCAACCTACGATTCTACGATTCTATGACAGTGTCCCGGGCACCCCTGCTGCACCCCTGCCCAGACCCGGGGCGACGCCACAGCGGGCGCACGTGCCCGTGCCAGCCCGCCACCCCCGCGTCTGGGGTCTGGGGACGTGGGGTCACCTCCGCTCTCCACCCGGGGCCGCGCAGCCCGCTTCGGTCCGACGCGGATGCCCAGAGCGGCAGTGGGCCCGGGCCCGGGGCGAGGGGGGATGTTGGGCGCACGGCGGTGCGGGCGGCCGCGGGCCCCGCGTCCCCAGAGGGTGCGGGGGCGACCGCGGTGCCCGGGGGCGCGGGCGGGGGCGTTGCCCGGCCGGGCCCCGCCGCGGGACGTGCGCGGCCCCGCTCTCCGCCGCGGGTGGAAAATGGCTGGTGTGTCTGTAACCCGCGGCGGTGGGCTGGTTGGTTGGGGTTTTCTTTTTGTTGTTGTTAACAATGGAAACTTTTTTTTTTTCCCCCTCAGTGTTTCCCTCCAGCCGAGCAGCGAAAAAAAAAAAAAAAAAGAAACTTGTTCCGCTGAGTTCAACCCCAGACAGGCTCACAACTTCCTTCCTGCTCTCCTACCCCCTCCCTCCGCTCCGCTCCACTCCTCCTCGCCGCTCCTCTCCCTCTCCTCCTCCTCCTCCCCTCTCCGCCTTTCCACCCGCGCCGGGAGCGGGCGCCGGACCTGGCCGGAGCGCGGAACCCCCCCCCCCGCCCGCGCAGCCGCCGCCGCAGCGCGGAGGGGCCGAGCCCGGCGCCCGCCCCCCCCGCCGTGAGGAGAAGCCGCGGGGCTGCACCGCGCCCCGGCGATGGTCCCGGCTGCGCCCTGCGGCCGCCGGCGGGCGGTGCCGGGCGGCGCGCGCTGAGGGCGGGCGCGCTCCCTGCTCCCAGGTAAGCGGCGTCGGGGGGGGGGGGGGCTCAGCCGCCCCCGCGGGGAGCCAGGGGCGAGCCTTTGGGGGTCGGGGTGCTGCCCCGGGGCCGGGCGGGCTGCCCCGCACCTGAAACCCGGTGGCGGTGCCGTTCGGTGCCGGGGTTCCCCGCGGGGAGGGGGTGCCCGCGCCCCGGGGCGGCGCCCGGAGGGATGGATGGGGCGGCTGAGGGGCTGCGGGATGGCCTGCCGGGAGCCTCACCGGGGCACGGGCGGGCGGCCGCCGGCGGCTTCACACCCCCGGGCGCTCCGGCGACGTCGAGCCGGGCTGAGCGCGTGTTCGCGGGCCTTGCACGTTCCCGTGCCCCGGCGCGGGACGGGGACGGCACGGCCCCGTGGCACACGGAGCCGGCAGGCGTGAAGGAGGGCACCAAAGCGGGGTCTGTCTCACGCGTGTGCACCCACACACGCACGCACAGCGGGGCAAGCACCCCCAGGCGCGTCCGCATGCGGGACCTGGGCAGCGACGTGGCGGCGGTTGCGGCCGTCGACGCCGCGGCAGGCGGGCGCGCGCCAGGGAGGCAGGTTTGGCCAGGGCTGGCGCGAAGGCGTGCAGACCCGTGTTGGTGCGCGGGGTGGGGTTGGGAGGTAGCGGAGACGCGGTCCTGCACCGTGTAAAAGGCAGGGAGCCGTCACGCGTGTCGTTGAGCAGAAATCCGTGCTGGAGGCTTCATCTCGGTCGTGGGTGACAAAAGGGAAGGTGGCAAGTTTGAGCCGTTTGGAGTTTTTTCCATCCTTCAGAAAATGTCAGCCTTTGGGACCAAAACTTGAAAGCTGCCAGCTTTTGGCTCGCACCGGTTGGCCGTAACTCCCTAGGTCTGCTGTGGGAATGGCTGCTGACTGCGGGTCCTCCTGGACATCGCTGCTGCGGCTGTGGCAGCCTGGAGAGGGGGCCAGGAAGACAGGAAAGAGGGGAAACGGGCAAAAACCTGATTTCTCCTCTCTCAGACCCTTCTGACAAGCAAGGCTGGGCCGTGTCCCCAGGGGTGGCATGCTGGGGATGCACGCAGGTGTGTGTGGGGACGGGGGGGCACGCAGGAAAGGAAGAGTCCAGCCAGCTGTGTGCACAGCTGGAGGGTGAGCTGAGCCCGGGGGGCACAGAGCTACTCTCACCTCTTGTCTCTCTCTCTGTCTCTTTCCCCTCAGCCGTCCCATTTTATGGAGCTGCGGGCCGGGGCCAGCCCAGCTCCCCGGCTGCCTCCCGGCGATGCTGCTGGTCCCGACGCGGAGAGACCCTCGTCAGCCCCGCAGAGCCTGAGCGCCGAGGCGGCAGCGGCCCCCCTGTGCGCCCCGGGTGACTACTATGGCCGTGTACTGCTATGCGCTCAATAGCTTGGTGATGATGAATAGCAACAGCGAGGTGACGAGCGGCGGGAGCAAGACGCCGCCTCCTCCCGCACAAGGGCTGCCCAGGGGCCTGGAGACACCCGGCAGCTGCCGCCCGCTCCCCGTCTTCAGCCCGGCCCCCGCGCCGCCCCGCTCCCCGCGCCGTGGCCCCGCTTTCCTCTTCCCGCCGCTCGAGGAGCCCCCACAGCAGCCAGGCAGCCCCGGGGGGCGGCGGGGCAGTCGGGGCGAGGAGGGACAGCCAGGACCCCCCTCGGCACGGCAACTTCAGCGGGAGCTGCACAACGTCCAGGTGAACCAGAAAGTGGGGCTGTTCGAGGCCCATATCCAGGCGCACAGCTCCGCCACCCAGCCGCCGCGGAGCCCCCGGCCATCCTCACCCCGGCCCCGGCCCGCCAGCCCCACAGTGCCGATGGTGGGGCTTGGAACCGGACCCCGGCCACGAGCCTACGGGGAGAGTGAGGCCCCCGATGTTGGTGGGGTGCAGGTCTGGCCGAGCGCTGCGGAGCCCTCGGGGAGGCCAATGGTGATGGTGGTCCCAGCTGTGGGGCTGGCGGAGGGCGGCAGCCCCCTTCAGCCGTCGGGGCCTGGACCATGGCAAGGTGAGGTGGTGGTGGCCCCCAAAGGACTTGAGGGCCAGTGCACAGCCATCGGCGGGAGCATCCCTGCCGTCATCGTCACGGACCTGGGGGGCCCGGAGGAAGAGGCGGGCGCCGTGCCCCCCGGCAGCCTGCCCGTCCGGAAGCTGTCATCGTCCTCAGCCTCTTCCACCGGCTTCTCCTCGTCCTGGGAGGAGTCCGAGGAGGACATCTCCAGCGACCCCGAGCGCACCATGGACCAGACACCGGCCTTCCTGCAGACCCTGGACCAGCAGAAGCCCCGAGTGGTGAGTCTTACGCCAGCCCCGGGGAGGTGGGGCAAGGGCTGGCAGCATCCCTGCTCCGAGGCACAGCTGCAGCGGGAGGGCAGAGGTCTGTCACAGCAGAGGTCTGCGGAGAAACTTTCTGTTTGCCTGGCAGTGCTTGCTTTCCCTCACGTGAAAAGCTTATCCCTGTTCCTAGTCTGAAAATCCCTTGCTCGCAGGGGAGAGCAGCGGTACCCGTCCCGCTGTGCATGGTCCTTGCGGAACTTCCCCGGCGCGGCAAGCTGCCCGCCAGCGTGCTTGTTGTGTGCCCACAGACTGCAGCCTTCTGCTGACATGTGGTTACGAGCCTCTGCTTTCCCTCAGCACAGCTTCCCTGGGTGTTGGAGGTTTCCCATCATTTACATGAGCCTAGGGGAGAATTTGTTTCCTCCTTGGAGTCGAAACTGCGTGGGCCAACTGTCTGTTAAAATTTATACTGATGCCCATCACCATAGTGTCTGTGTGCCTTTCACAGGGAAGCAAAAATCTCTAGAACTTCTGGTAACTCCCCTTTCGAGTAAAACTTTTTGCTTGCGGGGCATCTTATATTTTAGGTAAGCGTATTTTTATTAGGTATTTGTATGGAGTTCTTTTGTTTCTGGATCTTTGTTTGTCGTGGGGCTGGTTGGAAGGCTTCAGGTGAGAGACAGCGTCAGTGCTGTATTACCCTTAGAGCAGAAGGGTCTCCTCGGAGACGAGGGCTTTGAGGTGCTCTCCAAAGGCAGACACTCGTGGGATTTCTTGTGTCACTTGGGGAGTTCGTTTCACGTCTGAATGCTCTGCGCAGAGTGTGCTTTGCTCTGAGCTGTCACACCATTTATCCAGAGGGCTTTGAAGCCCTTTACCCTGGCACGGGGTGTCTGTCACAAGGCTCTCCGACTGGCACATGGGCTCTCCCGTCCTTCGGCTGTGAGACATCACATTGATTTGAGCTCAGCACTGGAGCCTTGCACTGACAAACCCCGAAAACTGCAGGGCAGCCCAGTGGCTCATTAATTTTAAAGAGTCTGATAAAGGTCCATCAACTTTCAGTGGTGTGGTTCACTATGTTTAACTTTCCATGGACACGTGATAGTGAAACTCCTGCTGGGCTCAGTGACACAAGGAAGACGGGTGCAGGGCAGCATCTGAGTAGCGCGAAAGTATCAAACTCACGAAGAACTGACACACTGTGGTTTGTAAAACACTCAGCAGGCTGAAATAAACAGCTTTGCTTTTCTACCTGGTTCTTTTTGTTCCAAGAACTTGGGCTCAGTTCTGCTCAGGATGGAGAAGCAGTTGAGTAAAAGCACAGTTAATGAAGTTACAAGTCTGTGGCTCATCGTGTTTGCAGACAGTTTTGTATTCTGGGGCTCTCAACTGATGAATCAGCTTGCTCCCTTTGGGACCTGCTACCAATCCCTCTGCTGATTAAATTCTGCTGGTTTTGTGTGCATGAGCTGTAGTAATCTCTGCTCTATTCTTCGTACTAATGGCTGTTCCTAGTGCCGGATCCCACTGATTTGCTTGCGGGAAACAGTTCACTGACGGGCAAAACCATGCCTGATGCTCTTGTGGAAAGCTTCCTGGAGCCTCAGGCTGGCTCTGTGCAGCCTCCCATGGCCTCCAGCAAGCTCAGCCAGGCCGGTGGCTTGGTCATGAACAGGCAAGGCTCGTTTGTGTTGCCGAAAGGCCTGGATCGGGGTGAGCTCAGATCGGGTCTAAGATCAGAGTAACTCTGCTGGGCTCAGCAGGACTACTCCAAGCTGGATGAGATGATGATCTGGTCCAAAATGTGTTAGGCAGCTGGAGGAGGTGCACTCGACCTTGTGTTTCAGTGCTGGAGTTGTCTCAGCAGGAGTGGCTGGGCTGATGTACGATGATACTTTCCGCTGGGCTCCACAGGTCCCATGCAGGGCTTGTCACTGGCTTTGGCAGGTTACAGTCAACTTCTCAGCAGGATCATGTGCAAATGCCCAGTAATTCAAAGCTGATTCATGTAAATAACACCCAACTTTGTGTACCGGTTGGCAACATCTTTTAAATCCATAATGACAGCAGAAGGCAGCTACTGAAACAGTCTCAGGTTGCACACTCATTTGTTTTCATGAACTCACTATTTCCTTTTAACAACGCACACGGTCTGGAAATGAGTTGTGTAATGAGGGAGAATGTGTGAGAAGCTCTCTCCGCAACTCGTGCTTTTCCGTCAAAATAAATCCTGGGAGACCTCGGCTGACGGAAGCCAACACTGGGTTGAGCAGATAAACGCCGGGCAGGCAGAGAGCCCTGCCTGCGAGCACCGGGTGCTGCTGGCGCAGGGGAGGGCTGCTGTAACTGGTGGAGAGGTAATGACCAGCGACAGGAAAGCAGTTCTTGCTGCAGATGTGGTCTGCACCTCGCGTCTCGCATAGCATGTTTACGGATTTGATAAACAGCAGGCTTGCTTCTGCCCTTCCTTTCTGGAGGCCGGCTGGCTTAGCAAATCTGTTAGGGATGTCCGGCTGTCTATCGTAATTCCTCCCGGCGTCCCCAGGAAGCGGGCAGGTCCCTCTGGCGGGCACCGACTCATCCTCCGTTTGTACTTCAGGTAGGAAGCTTCATTTGCGGTCGGGCCTCCAAATCGGCCGGTAAGAAAATGACATTGCCTAGCAAAAGGGAGGGAGGGAGTGTGGCCGCTTTTTTGGACACTGCGACCTGGAGCGGCTCCGTGGTTGATACGGGCTCTGCCTTTGAAGACTGGAACAGTTTACGCAGTACGTTGCCTGTCCCTGGTGCCTGGTGGGCTGCGCAGCGCTGGGACGCAGTGACCCTGCCATGGTTACGGCAGACTTCCGAAGCGCGGTGACAGTTAAGAGCAATTTGACGTTTTGCTGTTGTCTAATTGCAGGTCCACTTACGGTCTGAGTAAACCTCTGCGTAAGGGCTCTTGCAGCTGTGGCTTTCCCCAGGCTGTGGGCCGCTGCCAGAGAAACCCCGCGCTTGTTTATTGTTGCTCGCAAGGTTTCGAAGGCACTTGAGCGATTACACTTCTGGGGCTGCGTGGGAGGGACGGCCTGTCCCGGCAGCGCCTTGGGATGGGGACGCGGCGGTGTGGCAACGCCGCCGGGCAGCGCTCGCTGCAGCCAGCGACGCCAGCGGTTTGGGGACGGAGCGGGTGGGTGCCCCCACTCACCCCCCGGCCCAGCCAGGGGCACGAAGGCACCCGTCTCCGTCACGGCATGTCTCGTGCCAGCGGAGGGTTTCTTTACCCCCTCCTGGCTGATCACACAGGCTGGGTGTGTAGGAGGGTGAGAAGGTGCTCCCCGTCCCAGTCTCTGGGGGGCACAGGTAGCCCAGAATGGCTGCCCCGCCCCTAAGGGGGATTTCACACCCAAAATAAGCCCCGTTCCAGCTGTGACTCCCATTGACTTCAGTGGGAAAATACGGGTCTGTGGGTGCTGCTGACAGACCGAGGTGTACTCAGCAATGGGAGGCTTGGCCCCAGTCTTGGAAGGCAGCTGCGCCCCTTAAGTGAAAAGTACTCCAATGCTGGTCGTTACAGCGAGTCCTCATCACCGACCTAAATCCCCTGGTTTGTCAGTTCCTCGGCAGCTAGAGATAAAGCAACAGACGAGTCGGGGGGAAAGGCAGAAATTGTGCAAGTACGTACTACAGAAAAATGACATGTCAAGGGGAAAAAAACCACCCTCCTGGAAAAACAGTGCAAGACGCGGTAGTGTTCTTCTTCCTGGCTTTCCCACAGCCGCTGTGGAAACACAAGGACGTATGGCAGAATAGTAATCAAGTGACTCTCGGTACATTGTGATACCTCTGCTCCTTTCGACAGCCAGAGCAGCTTGCTCAGAATGAGATACTTCCATTAACCTGTAAAAATGGCAAGAGCTTTTGGAAAAAGCTAACGGCATTGCCACTGACAGGTGATTTTTTAATTGATTTACTTGTTTGATTCACAATGGCTGTAATGCATTTTTGAAAGGAGCCAAGTTTAGATAGGGTTAGTGTCAGCCAGGGGCCTGTGGGACGCTTGCTTGTTTCTCTTTGAGATGTTCCAAGGCATAAGCTGACAGCAGCACTCCTGATTTATTCCTATAAAAATCCATCAAATTAAATACACTTTCATTCCCCTTTCTAGCTGTCACTGTGATCAGGAAGTCTCCATGTGACAGAAACCATGACCACATGGCTATGGTGAGGCGCACAAGCCCTGTGAATGTCTGTCTTTATGCTGACTGTGTTTATGTATTTTAGTCCTTCCTCCCACCACGTTTGTCTTAAAAGCTCCTAAGCTTATGAGCTTGTGAGTGGTATCCCCATTTTAGTCTCAATATAATGTCTGGCATATTAGGGCCCTGCTTGCTTGCTCTGAAGAGCGACGGTTACTCCAGCAATGTGTGTCGTCGCCCAGGGAAGGTGCTTAGCACACCGGGTAGGCTGCCAGAGCACGGAGCCTCCTTCAGCCCTGCTGCGGCGAGACTGGGAGGAAGAGGAGAATGAGGTGGGCACCTCCGTGATTCCGCTCTCCGAGCACCACGCTCAGCAGACCTGACAGCAAGGTGTCTTCTGTCTGCTGGGATGAGATCAGGACCCCCCAGTGCCCAGTGGGCTGGGCAGGGCTTCAGGCTCTTCATGGATGGAGGCTGTGCACTCCACGTAGTTCAGAAAGCACTGCTCTCTGCTTGGGAGCTTATCTTCTACCTACTCATGTCGGGGAATAAGCAGCATTTTATGGGCTCCAACCCACGGAGGCGAAGTGAAGATGCTGCTGTAAGCCAATGGGAGACAGACGGTGCTATTTCAAGTCCATTTTTGTCAGTACTTTTAAGCTCGTTGGGAAGGGTTTCTTCTCTGCTCACATTCTCCGTGACTGACAGCGCAGGAATTACATGGCACATAGCAGATTCTTTTCACAGAGGGACTTACTTACTAGCGCAGCTGCTGTCTCCTGCATATTTTGTTTCTCAAAAAATTTCACACCGAAAACATTCATAAAAAGTGGAAAAAAGCCCAAAGCATTTCTGAGGTGCAGGAAGAGCAAACATTAGGCCCATCATCCTTAGGGTCCCTGGCTCTGGAAGCAGCCAGGTTTCCTCCCCACCTGCTGGGAAGGGCAGGGTGGCGGGAGTGTGGCTGGTTGGACCCTTTGGGTGTTAAGCTGAATGTCCGCAGAGTGAAGTTCCCGAATCAGCGGAAACTTTACAGTTTTCTCTTTAACTTTGTAGAGCCTTGCAATGACAAAACTCAATCAAACCATAGTCATCAGCTGTCTCATGTTTTCCATGTTATTTCTATAATGTGTTACAACAGATTTGCATGTGAAGAAAATATTAGTGCAGCACTGAGCTCTTGCGTGCCATGCGATGACTGAAAGCCGGTGCTGACCTAAGGTTTTCATTACATGTGAAGCTGTTCTAACTCACCAGAGAAATAATGACATCTATGTATGATGTTAAATGTCACTTCAGCTAAGATTGGTCTGCTGTAATTGTTAGAGATTATTTTTGTTTATACCACTAGGTAAATTTGTGCGGTAAATTTGACCTGCTTTCTTCCAATGAAGGCCAGCCAAGCTTTCTAAGAAAGATATGTTAAATATTTAACAGACAGTGAAAACTAAATGTTAACATTTTGAAATCACTGAGTAACTTTGCAGCCTAATCCCTATTCTCAAATGTGAATTTTTGGGGAATGTGGGCTTCCGTGCTTGCTGGGCCACTTGAAATGGCCGTTTTGTGGATTTCATCTTGCTCAGCCTTTTTGGATGTCTCCTTGGGATAAGTCTTCTCCTAAGGTACCTTTCTTCTCTGTTGACTGATGGGATCTTTGAGGAGTAGCCCAGGAGTGTGCTTAAGACAGAAGAATCTGTTTCAAAAGTACTTATGAATGTCTTCTGTAAAATTTATCGGAATTTCATTCTTATTCATATGCATAAAAAGCCTGGACAATGGCTGCAAGCAGTCCAGGAAGCTGCTCCAGTCTGAGATCTACCAGCTTCAAAAGCAAGTGCCTCTGATTTGGCTTTTATATCAGCGTTTAGGGAGCAAAGTGTGTGATTTGCTCTGTAACAGGGATGATCACCCAGCAGTGCCATCCAGCATGAGCTGACGTGGGTACGTTCAGAAGCTCTGGGTCTCCAGCTGCAAGTTTCAATGTGGGTGTATGTGCCACAATTGCACTCAGAATTGGTGGAAAGTGGTGGAAAATGTAGACTGCCGCTTCGTCTTTCCCAGCCACGGTGGGAGTTCACCACCACGGAGCTGCTGTCACGGCTGCGTGCCTGTGGAGATCCTTATTGCCATAGTCGGCCACGGGTCGTGTTGACTGAGTGCTGATATTTTCTCACCGTAGTTTCTCAGAGATGGGCAATATTGGAGTCTGAAGCTGCTGCAAGCTGCTAAGACTCGTATTAGCCTTTTCCCTCTCATGATATTTGTTTCAGTGTTATACATTTCAGCCATGAGAAGAAAGAAGTGAGTTTTTTATCGTGAAGAATGTTCCTTTCATTAATGACATGGAAAAAGAGACAGCCTAGTGGAAGGAATTCAATTCTTCCTTTCAGATCTAAGACTTATTGCTAGCCAAAACACAAGGACTGCTTTTGGAAGGAGAACTAGGGGGTAAAACAACAAGTGCTTAGCTCTTACAACTTCTTCATGTAAGCAGTACAGTGTATTATCTGATCAGCGCTACACAACAGGAACTGCATTAGCATTCAGCACTGTTGCGGTTTTAAGTAATAGTAAGGCATCCCTCGTCTCCCTGGAAGACATATGTGGGCTCCGGAGTGACAGACTGACAGACATTTTAATGAGTTTGATCAAAGCACAGAATCAGATTGTCTCTTCACTCTTTGCTTCACATGTTTGATTTGCGGAGAGGCCATCACCGGCTGTCGCCGTGGTGTGGACCTCGCTTAACTGAGGTGGGTTTTGCCTGGGGTTTCATCCTTGATGTGAAGTCTTGTACTTGGCGTTTTGGAAAACAGGGCTCTTGGATCTTGTGAAGCAGAGGGGGGACTTAGCCTGCAGTCTTCACTGTCACAAAACGCCCTTCAGCCTGAATGCTTGGGGCTGTGCCTGAACAAAGACCAATAATATCAACACCAGGGATAACCAGCACAGCGTCTTGGTGGGATGGCTATGCCGGGGAGCAGGCCCGACCCTTTCCCTCCTTCAGTCTCTGCAGAAGGGGCCGTCAGAAAGGTAGCGCCAGGTGAAAGTTAGCAGAGGGCTCAACAACAGCAGCACCTACCTTCAGCATCACCTCCTCCTCCCCCTTCGCTTCCTGTCCCTTTGCCCTTGCTTGGGCAATTCTGTCTGCAGCAAGATAGAATCAAAGAACCCTCTTCCTTCGCTAAACAATTCGCTCCTTTTGTTAGGGTCAGATAAAGTGCTGATAAAAGCTGTTGTAGCTCTGCTGAAGCCAGCACGAGCATGCTGCAGATTCGGTCCTTGATCGGTTTTTTCGCCTTCCTCCCCCCTGCGTGTATCCAGTTACATCTTGTGGTAAATCCAACATTAAGCTGAATTAATGAAGCAGAGACGCAGTCCCCACGGGGGTTTTGCCCATTGACAGGTACAGTGCTTCAGAGCCTTCGGGGACAGGAGTTTTATGAGCAGAAGGACCTGCAGGGTGGCTTTTTGGAAAGTGCATTTTAGGGTTGGGTGTTTTTTTCTCGTTTCTCACTAAACAATCTCCGACCCCTGCTGCTCGCGAAAGGGGCAGGAGCGGAGCCCGGCCTTCGGCTCACTGCTGAGCCTTGCTCATTGCAGCCGTACTTCGACGAGGCGTTTTGGAGAGGCGTAGGAATAGCTTTTATCCCATTGAGCTAAATGCGTTCAAAACCTTTTCGTTAAATGGGTCTTAAATACAGTGGTCGAGGGAGCCTGTGCGTACACCTCAAAAGAGGGAAGACCGGGGCGCCGAGAAGGGCCGGGGGTGAGGGGGAGGTGAGCGGGCCCCTTCTCACCATGTGGACCCCAGGAATTGCTCTCCCGCCAGCCACAAGCCCCATTAGATACCCAGGGGCATCCTCCCACTGCAAGCAAGGTACGGAGCAGTCGGGGGAGAATTAGCAACGTGTCCAAATGTAATATGGTTGCTATTATGGGTAATACGTATTTAACACACTGCAGGGACCATTCAAGCCTGCATCTGTAGGAAGGGGAAAAAGTCAGGATTGCTTTTTTGGCAGACTGCAGATCAGAGAGTCCAATCTGCAATCTCTCTTGGTATGTTTTATGTGGGTGGGTTTTGTGAAGTTGCAGGCAAAGCTATTGTACCCCTAGGCTACTCACATTAAATGTTTCTCCAATTTTAGCAACATTCTTTCCAGGCTCAGCTACATTTGTTTTTATCTTCTCTATGGCAATTGATGATCTGAGTCTAAAATGTATAACTCCACAGGATCTCCTGTTATATATTTCTTCCACAGCTGTAGCTGAATCAGGACAGTATAATCCAATGACATGTCGTAATGCCTTGATGCTTTCTTTAACACATTCCAGATTAAAGGAGTCAGCAAAGTTTACATATCCAGAGTAATAAATTTAAACAATAAGAACGACAAATCCCGAATCATGATTGTATCTTGAAAGTGTTGGGGTTTTTCTTATTCCTCCTGTCTTCTCTGGTCTGGCTGATGTTTGTTTGTCGGAAACTCAGCAGGACAGATAAAAGATGATGAGACAAACAACTTAATCCCTTAATAATGTCAAATGGAAAATCCAACAACAGATTGGCAAGGAACTCAAATAACAACTGCAAAGTGGCCCGTAGTGAGGACTACAGACTTGGTTTAAAAGGCTGAGCTTGGGATATAATTAGAGATGGACCTGAATCAGTGCCCACAGGTTCAGATGTTTCTTTGAACTCTGAAATGGAGCCCAATACCTTTTTTTTAACCATGCCTGCACAGTGTCACCTTAGCTCCATTGAAGCCAGTTCAGCATCGCCTCGTACCTCGTGTTGCCCTCGGTACCCACACAAAGCGGCCGTGGAAGGCCCCAGGGTGGTATTTCCACCTCTGGGTGCTGCTGCAGATGGGAGCGTGGGATAGCAGCGGGTAGATGCCTGGCATGGCAGCGTGAGGAGGAGGAGAGCTGGGCACCACTTGCCAGCACTGCGCCCGTCCCCGAGTCCCACCAGCTCATCCTGCTTTTGCCGGGGCCTGGCACACAGCTGCACCCCCGCGCAGCAGCCCCCGTTCCTGCTGCTTAGGGCAGTCTCGGGCTGCCATTAATAGATACGCCTTGAAAGCAAGGCATGTGGTCACAGAAGTAGGAGGCACTCAGAAATGCAATTGCCAAACAGCTTTGGAAAGAGCGTGTTAATTATTATCTCCTCGGAGCTGTATTTACTTAGAGCTGACAGCCCTTCACCCTGGGGTTTCGTGGTGGGAATGTCTTACTAGGGTGGAGACTGGGGCGTTCAGAAAGGAAACAAAGCAAAGACATTTTAGAACTGTGTCTTATCTCCATCCACCTGAATTACTGCTGCTTTTTAAAAGAATATGTGAAACCCATTGTTTGAAAAATCCCTGACAAGAGTGCTCTCCCAGCTCCATTGTTTTAACGTTCTCCTAGGAATTTGTATATAAAATGTTCCCAATCCAGTTTGTCTGTCTCCGCTGGACAAATACTGCGTTTCCCTTCCATACTTTTAGCAGAGTGGGAACTAACCTTGATCTTTTTGCAAAGCCGACAGAATTACCTCATTGGGTGTCACATTGCCACCTTCACACACAAACAGCGTGTGTCACAGTTTTTGAGTAAGATTACCACCACTGAAAAAAAGCCTGCATAAAGCTCACGCGTTCAAGATGAGCTCTTGGAAAAGCAGCTCTGACCTGAACCAGACCTTCTTTCAGAGGAGGGAGCAACTAATGTTGTCCAGCTCTCGCAGAAGCTCCCTTGGACAGCAGGTTAAAGGAAAAGGTGTGAAGCCAGGGATACAGCTCAGTTCCTCTGCCGTTAGCAGCCTCTCATCTATGTCTCATCTCGAGGAGAAAAGACTTGGACTCTATCCTCAGGTCTTTCTTTTCTCCTGTTACCCTTTCTTGCTGGAATGGCTTTTTCGAGCCACGGAAGGCAGTGTGGGAGTCCAGGTGGTTGGAAGTGACCGTAAAGTTGACCAGGTGCTGGGCCAGTCGTGAGAGGGAAACGCAGAGGTAGCACGATGACGCCTTGTCTGTTCTTGTCTGCCCCTGTATTGTACAGCATGACTCCAGCTCTGGTATTTGGTCTTTGAGCTTTTGGGCAGCTTAAAGGCAGTTCCAGATCCCAGGTTTGTGCTTGTGGATGGGAACCCTTCCCGGAAGGCAGAAAGCTTGGAGGAGCTGGTTTAATATAGGCTGATCTCATGCTTGAGCATACGCAGAAGTTGACCTTTCAGCACTGAAATAAGAAGTGATGGGAAGAGAATAAATCACAGCCTTGAAAGAAAAGCCAAGTAGCCTAGACTTGCACCTCAGGAGCAGGAGTCAAGATGGGGGGAGGCTGAGGGCACTGCAGATAGACTAAATGACATATTCGAAAAGTGCTCTTTCGGCATTGGGTTTGGTGGATCTTTGCAGAGCAAGCCTGTGGAGAAAAGGCTATTGAGATGTGAAATTGAGATATGAGGTGATGAGCCCCAGAGGTGAGTTCGAGTTGGGTGGGTAGGTTGCAAAGACTCTGTTAGGAATGTTGTCCTGAAAAAATCTGCAAGACTTACAGATAGGTTGGATGTGAGGACTGAGAGAAAGATCCAAGTTGTTTTCCACTTGCTATAAGTTTCAGGGTAGGAGCAAAACACTCACAAATGAGAGCGGTAACATTTACACTCGCATTGCAAAGGCATAAATTGTTCTACGAATTGCCAGGCTGTGAAGAATCAAGCCTCTGTACTGCATTGCAAGCCTCGGAGCCATCATGTTTCCACCAAAGCCAAGATTTCTCTAAGCTTGATAGGAGGCAGCTCCGAGCCCCTGTGGCTCACCCCTTTAACCTTCAGGGGCCTAGCATTGAATGCAAGATTTTTCCAAGAGAACAAAACTTGAAGCACTCCCCTACTATCCGGAAGCCACAGGCTGATGAGGAACTCCCTCTGTGTGGTGGCTTCTGTCAGAGCCCGACTCCCCGCTTGGTCTCGGGAGAGGGTGGCTCAGGGGTTTTTCAGGGTAGCCACAGCGGAGGGCTGGGCTGCTCTGTGCCACAGAGCCCACTGCTGCCCAGAGAGATGCTGGGGTTTGCCCTCCTCGCCTGCTCTTCCTCTGGACCATCTGTGCTGTGTCCCCAAGGCAGTCAGACCCCAAGCCCCATCCAGCCAAACCCTGGCAAGACAGAAGATTGTAGGAGCTGGCGGGAGTTGGAAGAACGGTTTTTTGGCAGAGAGTAAATTTTCCAGCAAATGTCAAGGGGGAGGGGGAGTCAAAATGATTCACAAATTCAAAAACATTTTCTGAATAGTTCTAGTCTAGAAAAAAATACAGAGGTGGGGGAAGAGGGAGGGATGTTAAAAATAGCGATGCGTGTCATTCTGACACTTTCAGAATGAACTGTTTCATTTTGGGAATGGTTTGTTTATGTTTTGCAAGCATTTGAAATGTAGATTTGATTCAAAATGGCATTTTTCACTTAGCAGTTGACCTCACTGCTAAAACACATTGAAAGAAGGAAAGAGAAAAGGTTTTTTAGAACTTACATAACCCGAAAAGAAACACCTCTTTTTGCTTTGGCTCCAGATGAGACCTTTCAGAGTTTTCCTTCCACAGCCCCATGATTTCAGCTGTGTTCAGCCTGACCTGCACATCTCCTCTCCCCAGTTTTTTTGGCTGAGCTCTCATGTAAAAAAAAATCCATGCTTTTTCCAGCTCCCGTGCTGGCCAACCTTTAAGTCTAATGCCATGGAGCAAGTACTTTAGTTTAATCTGAGGTCAACCACACTTTGCCGTGATTCAAACTGAAACCTGTGGTATCAAATGAATAAGAGCTGTAGGTTTTGTAGATAACTGGCAGCTTCTCCGGAAGATGCAGTGTCGAACCTCATTTAGAAAAATAACCCAAACTCCTGGGGCCCTGAAATCTGATCTAGAAATCTTCAGAGAAGCGGGAGTTTGCAGACAGCTGAATGGCAGACTTTCACTCCCCCAACGCTCACACTGGGCTCATTCAACTGATTCATTAAAGGGAAACGAGCAAACAGCTAGTAATTACTTTGCTGTAGCCAAAACGTGCCGCAGCGTTTCCCCGAATGGAGGGGAAGGAAAACGCACGTTTGCTGTACGATGGTGCGTCGCCGAGTTTACTGTTCCCCGCTGTCTTTTCTGCCTTGTTGGGACATGCTGTGCCGTTTCTGCAGCCGAAGCCTGCCCCTGGGTGTCTGGAGCGGAGCTGCCTTTGCTGAGATTTACCTGGCCTGTCTGCTGAGCCCCTTCCCTCTGTGCCTTGGGAGGGTTCTGGGCACAAAAGGAGGAGGAAGAAGATGCGGTGTGGGATGGCAAACTTTTTAGCAGTAGCTGCTCTTGGGCAGGGGCTGCAGGAGAGACCTTTGCCATTCGTGGCAAGATCCTGGGTTTCACCTGCAATAGGAAGGTTTGTAAGCATTTTTCTGGCCCATTGTATGGGACGAGGAATTGAGGACAATGTGTGTGTACCAGGTCTGCAGCAATTTTGACTGTGCATTTAGTGTTAAAACACTGCCAGCCCAAGCTCTCCCCAAAACAATGAGGATTGCCTTAAAAACCACCACATGTTTTGGGGTTTTTTTTTTGGAAGTGCTGGGTTTGTTCAATTGTTTTCCTAGTTTCTATGCCTTTAACTTGCATTCGGGACAATTTTTCAGTCTTCTCTGCAAAACAGAAGGCTAGAAGTGTACTTTCTTTTTAAAAATGAAAGCTCGGAGTCTCAGCTGCCTGACTGCAAGAGCTGGGGACTGTGAGAACAAGGCAGGACTCGTGCAGAAACTGCAAGAGCGGGCAAACGGACTATTGAAATAGCTGCTCCTCTCGGTCGAGAAATGGGCTGAATGGAAAGAAAGGCCAGAAGGGCCGCGCGTGTAAGCTGATTCGGCTTTCCTGTAACAGAGAACCCCAGCTCTCCCTCCCCGCCCCAGCCGAAACAAAAAGCCCGTGCACAACTAGAGCGAAATCTGCGTTCCTGTTCGTATGGGTGTCATGAGGCTTGGGGTGGCAGGCGGCGTTCAGCTCTCGCATCTCCGCCGAAATTCAGACTCATCTCCCAGGCGAAATCTGGAGGCGGGGTTACATACAGAGCTGCGAGCGGTCGCTGGAGAGCGAGGGCCGTGCAGACTGCACGCGGAGGCTCACACCGCTTCCCTGTCGATTGCTGGCGTAAAACGCAGTTTGGAAACTGATCCCTTTCTCTGCACATAAAGGTGATTCAGAGATCTTTGACACAAGCAGCAGCCAGGAGGTGGGAAAACAGCTCTGACTACATTAAAGTGCTGCTGGCCAGCCAGCACTTCAGTGCGGGTTGTAAGATTTTAGCAAAAATCTTCACTTTCCAGCTAAACAATTGCCATTTGGGCAACGATCTGTTGAAGGTTGTACACGGTTTTTGGCAAGTAATCGTAGGCTCTGACAGCGCTCGGAAGATCCCAAGCAGGGTTGTTGAACCGTCCAAAACTCCCTTGTCATCGAATGGTGCAGAGGTGCTGTGTGACACCAGATGTTCTCTAGTGACACTAAGGGTATCTGGATTTCATTTTACTCTCATGGGATATGCTGGCACGTTCTCCAGTTTGCTTCTGGAATTAAGATACTGCAGTGCTCAGTTTTCTCCTTTCCAGCTAATAGGTATGTGCCTTTTCTCCCCCGAGTAGAAGGAGATGCGGGTGTTCTTCCTCTGAGCGTGTCCTTAGAGCTGTTACAAATTTAAAGGGAGTAGAGCCCAAAGCAAAGGCACAGACACTGGGTGTATCCGTGGGCTGCGCACTTTTCTCAGATGCTCCAGCTGTGGGGTTAACTTCAGTGAAATCCCACCAGGAGAGCAGTTCAGAAGATTGTATACAGTGTGCAGATGGTCTGCTGGAGAGCAGCTGCCTTTGGAAAACTGGCTAAAACTACTGTTGGAGTAACAAACAGAATTAGAATATTTCCAGGGTATGAAATTAAGGGAGGAAAACAGCTTTACTGGCTATTGTCAGAAAACAGAGGCTTGCATAACAGCAACATTTTACGTATACTGTGCAATGAAGTTGCTTGCTTGGGAATTAAATTGCAAGTCAGTTTAGACAGCGTGGCCAGCTGTAACATAACACACGTTACAACACACATACTGAATGTTATTACTTGGTGTCAGTGTTTACTGAATGGAGTGGGGATTTGAGAGAGAAGCTTTGGCCCGGGAAACACTAACAATGTGATGGCACTTACCGTCTCCAAAGCAGAACGGCTAGCATTAGAATTTTTGGGAATAAATTCTCCAAAGATAAAATACTTTGGAAAATACCTGCTAATCGCTTTAAACCCCTAAAACGTGTTAATTTTCGTACTGGGTAATGAAAAGCCCCAGATTTCACCACTAATCTCGAAAATATCCTGTGGTTTTTGGAAGAGCAAGGGAGACTCCAGGTGTAGGTTCAGTGGCTGACTCTGCAGCGGCAGCTCCAGCTGATCTCACTGGAGAGTGTTTATTTGCTGCTGTCTGCTGGTCCCTTGCTGTCTTCTTTTGCTACTGCAGGAACCAGGGCCAGCAAACAGAGCTCGCGGGCTCCTTGAAGTACGCTTCCCTCTCATTTTTATGGGGAGGAATCGACGCTCTAGAACGTCGCATGATTTCAGTTGCAAGACTGGGGGGAGGTCGGGCCAAATCGACTCTGCCGTAGCTCCCTTGAGTCTGGTGGGCTTGCACGAGGGATGAATCTGATCCGGAGTAAGAATAACACGAGCTGCAGATGGGCTGGGTTAATGCATTGTTTGTATAAATGGCTAGACCGTGGAGAGCTGCCCACGTTGTGAAATCCCCCCACAGCAGGCTCCGTCAGGGAGCCTTTGGAAAGCACGGCCCAGGCAGAGCAGCAACAAGATGTGGCATGAAGACCGAGTTTCCCCTCTGTTCCTACAACCAGTCTCTTGTGCTCGGAGCCAAGGACCGCGTTGACAGCGGTGCACGGGCTCAGCTCACCAGCTGTGCTGAACCAGCATCTCGGGGGGCAGGACAGGTCAGATTGCCGTGCCCTCCGATGGCAGTAAAGTTATAAATACCTTTTTGGAACAAAAATAGGAACCATCCACCAGAGCTATTTCTGATGACCTCAAAATGAAGTTAGAATTGGGTTTTTTTTCTCTGTTTCTTCTTAGCGAGGCTGCCGAGCTCTCCAGCAGAACAGGAAGTAGGCTGAGGAGCCGTCTGAGTAACCAGAGGCGTCAGATCGATGGAAAAAAGGGTTTGAGTACATTTTGTGAAAGCGCAGCCAACAATTTTGAAGTTACTGCAGTTTCTCTTCCTAGATCAGGGCTGTTGTTCACGTCTACCCCTGCTGTGTCTGTCAGCAAACAGAGCGTTTCTTTTTGATGCTGTGCGTGATGTGCACCCGAGGGTGAAGCAGAAAGCTTTCCCTTGGTGTCCTTGGATCAGATTCCAGTTGAGTTAATCTCTCGACATGATCAGGATCCTACATGATTTTGAAATGCCTACCATGCCATTTAGGAGAGAAAATAAGCTTGCTTTTATTAGGAGTTGGGCCTGGGGAAGCCGGGGTAGGTGAGGAGGGAGGGAGGGGGTGAGAGACATCATTTTGCTGTCAAGGAAGAAGATGCACGATTCTCAATCTCAGAATTGAGGCTGGTCCTACATTTTAGTGGCACTTGCACCTTCTTTCATGTCTTGCAAGCTCATCTGAGACTTGAATGCATGCCAAATTAACCTTTCAAGGGAAGTGGAGCTGGGTTGAAAATATCTCCAGCACAGGTCATTCAAAGGAACTGCAAATTTTAAAAAAGCTTGTGAAGTGCCTCTAAGAATCTACCTGTCTTTTCCTGTTTTCTTTTACTCCTTTTTCTCTTTCCTTCCCTTAGTCCCACATTTTGCCCTTCTGCCGTCTCATCATGTCACCGTTTCCTTTTTTCCCGCTAGCTGTTCTCATAGGGGCATGCAGAGGGTTCTCGATCCCGTCACATGCTCCAGCTGGAACTGGAGCACGACTCCTTTCTGACTGCCTTCTCTCCAGCGTTTTGTCAAGTTCAGCTGCAGACGCTCCCCAGCTTTTTGCTGACTGTCTTTTCGGCTGTCCTCCGCTTGCGACACTCGCATTGCGGCCGGGCAAAGGGCGGTTCGAGCTGCGACGTGGAGGTGATGCCGTGAGTGCGGGGAGAGCAAGGGGCGAGCGCGACGGGGCGGCTGTGGGGAGCGGCGTGGGAGAGCGGGGCCAGGAGCAAGAGATAAGACGGACAGGAAGGGAGCGAAGGGAAAAGGCAGGTGGAAAAGGGAAATGGCCGCCGAGGCCAGGAAGGCTGAGGAGAATACAAGGGAAGCTGCGAAGCCACCTGGGAATCTGCTTTAGCCACGTGTGGATCGCCCGCATCCTTGCGGCTTCCCCCTCGGCGCAGAGTGAGCCGGCGCCCGGAGGAGGCCGGGCAGAGCTGGGATGGCGGCGTGTGGCTGCGTGGGGTGAGCCTGCGTGGGCGCGGGGACCGGGGCGGTGGGGAGTGAGTGGGTGCCCAGGTGGGGAGCAGGCAGAGCTGGGTCCCCGCGGGTCCAGGGGCGGAGGGGGACGGAGCCGTGGTGGCGTCAGGCGGTGGGCGCCGGCGGGGAGAAACCGGGTGCAAAAGCAGATCAGGGGATGGAAAAGGAGGAAACTGAAGGGAAAACTCATGTGAAAAGTTGCAGGTAGCAGAAAAAAGCATCGTGGGAGGCTGGCATGGGAAGGGAGCAGAGCTTGGAGAAGAAGATTTTAAAAGCGCTTAATGATGTCTGGGGTGGGATTTGTGGCAAATGGCTAGGTCTGAGCCAGCCTGCCTTTGGGGGGAGAAACGGGCCCCTGCCGAGCACAGCCTGTGTGACCTGCCCACACAGCATGAGAGGAGCCGTGGCTGCGCAGCCCAGCGACTGTGAAAGGAGTTAACTAGCACAGATGCAGTCATCTACACCCAACATGCCTAAAAATAGGTGAGGTGAATTGCAGTCCCGAGCACAAAATGTTACAGTAAATGAACACAAACAATCTCGTGTTGTCTAGCTGGGTGCCTTCATGCCTCCTCCGTGCTTGTGCGTGCTGGAGGTGTGCGCCCAGGTGCAGATCTTGTGCACATCAGGTGCACATGTGAACACCAGCACCTACTTTGTTGGGACTTTCCTGTCTCATATTTTCTATGCAAAAGTCCTCTGCACCTCAGACCCTGAAAAATTGGGCCATGATGCTGGAGTGGGCTGTAGTTCCTCTGATGTCTGCAGTTTGTAGCGTAAATCGTTCCTAGGAGTCTCAAGGAAGAGCAGGGAGATGCGCTGCTGTTTAGGGGGGAGGGTGGCTGTTGACCCCATCCTGCTCCGCTTTGCTACGGAAGGGGCTGCAGGGTTAATCCAGACCCTCACCTGGTTTTAGCTCAGCTCTGCAGGCTGCCTTTGCCAGCACAGGGCTCCTGGCTGCCTCTGCCAGAGGTGTGGGGGTTACCTTGCTTTAACTCATGCCAGGAGGTGCCAGCAGGACAGGGAAGAAAGGTGCCCAGTCCCCAACGGTGCCCTTTGCCTCGTGCCGCCTCACCAGCTGTCCTTGAAGGAGAGATAATTTCTCTCCCCTGGTGAGAGAACCGGTTAGGAAACAAAAACACCACATCTCTGCAGGGACACCTGTGGGACATGCCAAGAGAAACCCAGGCACACGCGGTTGTTTCATGGGATCCCTCACATGTGGAGTGGGCTGGCATGGATGGTCTGAGCAGGGCGTGGATCTGGAGCCTGTCTGCATTGGAGGTGTCCTCTGGCTGCCCCACCAGCTCCCTGCAGCCCTGCTCTCCTTTCCTGCCCCAGTCCCTGGGCTCGTCCCGATCTCCAAAATTAGGTCTGCATGTCCCTCGCCTCATCTTTAAAACTCTCTGTGCAATTAATGTGCACAGGCATGTCCTTGGCCAAAAATGCCCCCAAAGGATGGGCGAAGGGAGGATGTGCACAGTTTGACTTGTGGTTGTTGGTAGGAGAAGCTGTGAATGCTTCTCTCTGCACCGAGAAGTGGCAGGTTGCTCATGGAGGTCGTGAGTCGCTGGTGCTACCTGAGCTTGTGTAACAGTCTCCACTGAGGAAGAGAACAGGGTTTTAATCTAGTGGGGGTGACAGTGGGCCAACGCTGTTAGTGCTTGGGTCTGATAGCTGGGATGGAACTCCTCTTTCACTGAGGCCCCTACTGCGGGCTGCGCATTCTCGAGCTGCGCATTTCCTCTGCCTGCAAAAGCACTTAGAAAAGCTTGGATCCCCAAGTCACAGATTCTCAGTATTTATGCTCCCTGGATGATTTTCCAGGGAAGCTCTTAATCTTGCAAGTCAAGAGAAGACCTGTATTTGTCAGGACTAATACTAGCAAGGTGCGGAGTTCATTCTCAGGCAGTGGGTGGGTTGGAAAGCTTGATTTTTGTGCAATTAATTTTGTAAGAGCTCCCTTCTGCCATCGCTGTGCTTTCATTTATTTCTGTGTCCTGGGGTCTCTGAAGACAAGGGTTTTTAAGGGCCAGCGGCCGTCTTGAGAACAGTTGCTGGAGCAGCAGAGAGGCAGCTGTCCCTGGGTTTCCACATTCATGTTAGCTGTTGAAACATGTGGTCTTGCAAGAGCTGTAGAGGATCACCCCACTAAGGTCATTTCTACCTTCTCAGAGCAGATTAGCAGAAACCCAATAAGCCAGTCCGTGATTACTGTAATAGTGTCCAGATTATTTTGTTTAGAAGCCCATGTGAAACATTACTTCACGCTTTCCTCTGTCAGCCCTCAGGCTGAAAGTGGAAAGGTCCTGGTGGTGAAGACTGAGGTAGGAGATAAACAGAGTTTATACGTGGGATTATTTAGCCTGAAAACTAATGGGTTTGAAGTGAAATATTTAAGATTGTTGCGAAAACTCTGCTATTCCTTCCTTTCTACTTACCCTGTCTGGTAAGAAGACACACAGTTTGCGTGATGAAATTGCAAGGATGTGCACACAGACTTGGAGAAGCAAGGAGTTGTTGGCTCTGCGCAGAGACACCCTGAGGAGCTCCCGGGTGCGGGGTGCTCTGAGCCCACCCGCGCCAAGGAGGGGGCAGGGGGAGCGCCCGAGCCGCTCGCTCACAGCTCTGCAGGGTGAGATACGCAGCCACATGTGAGATTTCGGCAGCGGCCATAAGCTGGTCATGTGGAGGGAACAAGATGGGGTTTCTGTGCTGCGTGGGCAGCATTGCACAACGGCCTCCATGGCTGATGGGCCGGGGCTGTCTTCGCGCTGCGGCCCCTCTCTGTGCCCTGGTGATGGGGAGGGGGCTGCCGAGGCACCGTGCAGCCATGGCAAAGGCCCGCAGCCTGCTCTGCGGTGATGAAAGGCTCTAGCCCGAGCGAGAAGGCAGCTCCTCTGCTGCTTCATCTTCCTGTGAAACAGGGCCACGGCTGAGAGCAAGTGCGCCAAATGGCGTTTGCTCCAATCTGGGCCATGCAGGCTGTGCTGTTCTTGCAGCTGAGCCTCCAAACGAGCACATTTACCCAGTTTTCTATTAAATACAGCACCTGAGAAAGTGAAAGCCTTAGGTTTTGTAACTCGTTAGACCTAACATCACAAATGGTGCATTACCAGGCTGGCACTAGCCCCATGGCAGTGTCAGGCGCCACAGGAACGGGACCCAAAAGGGTGTGTTTTCTCCCCAGAGTTGGTGTGAGCTCCAGCGTGTGCGTCTCTGAGCATCCCGCTCCGCTGGGCTCGGGGGGCACAGTCTTCCTCTGGCATGAAGTCCCCGAGCTGCCTTAGCTTCAGCCCAGCTCTCATGTTTACACCAGCTGAGGATCTGGCCACCATCGCAAACGGTTACAAAAATAACACGCGGCTTGAGCTGTGTTAGAAAGCCCCACCCTTTTCCTGCAGTTTTAGTTAGAGGGGCCATGCTGCTTGTGATACTTTCTTGTAGCAGAAAATGAAGAGAAACGCGGAAAACCAAGGTAATAGGGTATTTGCCTTAGGGTATGCAGCTGGGCTTTTTGTCTGGGGAGGGGGAGAAGGTACACTATCTTCAGCAGGTGCTTTTAGATCACATTTTTTTAAGGAAGGAGGAGTGGAGTAGACCCAGATATTTTTTATATTGCCTTAATTGTGGTTTTATCTAAGGAGGAGTTTACTTGGAAAAGATTATGTGTGCACTGTCTGAATATTGCCTCACTCCTGGATGGCATATTCAAATCAAAATAGTTCTGTATGCATATGGCAGCTGACTAACCGGTAGCCTGATGTTTTGGCAGGACTGATGTTCATACACCCTCCTGGCCCAGGTGTGCTCTTCTGCGTCCAGAGGCTGTCATTGAATAGCTCAGCTTCCAAAGAGCGAGCTCAGCACAGCTGGACTGACACGGTGAGGCTGGGTGGTGGATCGTACGGGTGAGCGAGAAGAGCCGTGGGAATCGTGTGGACCCTGCGTGGGTAGCCATGTGGCAGCCATGCTCAGTGCCGTCTCGGTCTGAGAGATCTGAGGACCCCTGGCAGAAGCAGCGCAGTGTGACAGCTCAGGTGAGCATCCTGGTTGGAAGTTCACGTTGGCTGTTTGTCTGTCCACTACTCTTAGATTTGTTTGAATTTAGGGCCACAAAAATGGAACACCTTTCCTATGAGGAACGACTAAGAGAATTGGGGCTGTTGAGCCTGGAGAGGAGAAGCCTCCAGGGAGACCTTACAAGAGCCTTTCATTACTGAAAGGGGGCCTCCAGAAAGCTGGAAAGGGTCTTTTTACAAGGGCCTGTAGTGGTAGGACAAGGGCTAATGTCTTTAAACTAAAAGAGGGTAGATTTAGGTTAGACATAAGAAATAAATTCTTTAGTATGAGGGTGGTGAGGCGCTGGCACAGGCTGCCCAGAGAAGCTGTGGCTGCCCCCTCCCTGGAAGTGTTCAAGGCCAGGTTGGATGGGGCTCTGAGCACCCTGGTCTAGTGGAAGGTGTCCCTACCCATGGCAGGGGGGTTGGAACTAGGTGATATATAAGGTCTCTTCTGACGCAAACTATTCTATGAATTTTTTAATGCATCTGTTTCTCCTCTCGAGCTTCTGTACTTGTTCCAGTTACATCAAACACTGCTACGGCAAAGCCTTTAAAGGTGTGTTTAGGACGATAGGGTTCCCCAGGTTTCTGCATACTACGTGGGCATAATTCAGAGACTGAGTAGCACTGGTCCTGGGCCCTCAGATGGTTTGTGCGTGGCTACGTATTGCCCCCTTAGCCCAGGGACTTGAATGCTACTCTGTGTAAGGAGTGAAAGCGTGCTGGAGCTTCGCCAACTGACCCAGAGATTGCTATGAAGTCTTTAAACAAAGCTGAACCTGGCTGCCGGGGAAGTCTCAGGGCTGGAAGAAGAATGTTGTATGGGATAGGTCTAAGGAACATCAGCAGGGCTTTCAGGCAGTAGTTAGTCCACCAGATGCCCTTGCATGGGAGCTGTGCAGATGAGGTGCTGGAGCTGTGCCCCAGCTTCCAAACCACAAGCCTGTGTGCTTGATGTGGCTGACCTGGACAAAGCAGTATTTGCAGGTACAACTGGGTGATGGGTATGCACTGGTGCAGGAGACATTTTGAAGGATGAACCTGATGCACTGGCACCAGAACTGGGAGCTGATGGGCTGGAGGTAGCAGGTGGCACAGTCTGCTTGCAGCCCCAAGGAGTCTTGGGGACCGACACGCGTCGTTATTTACCAGGGGAAGGGTTTACAGGGGCTGCACCACCTGCTTTCTGAGAGCCGTGCGTTTGCTGTTGTTCCTTACCATCCCTCTCTTGATTTGGGTTGTCCCCACAGCCCTGCTGGATGCTGCTACAGGTTGCGCGCCACTGGGCTGCACGGCCCCGTGGGAAGGGGTGCGCTGCCCACCCTCGGCCTCTCCTCTGCCGGAGTTCAGGCAAGCGGTTGTCTTCTGTTTCCTCGGTCCAGAAAAA